>NC_134696.1:69564898-69870148 GCF_050947455.1 Rhinoderma darwinii
TGGATGATCGCAAAATCGTTTCCATTGTGAAGAAAAACCCCTTCACCACATCTACCCAAGTGAAGAACACTCTTCTGGAAGTAGGTGTATCAGTATCTAAGTCTACCATAAAGAGAAGTTTTTATGAGAGCAAATATAGAGGGTTCACCACAAGGTGCAAACCATTAATCAGCCTTAAAAACAGAAAGGCCAGATTAGACTTTGCTAAACAACATCTAAAGAAGCCAGCCCAGTTCTGGAACAGCATTCTTTGGAGAGATGAAACTAAGATCAACCTGTACCGGAATGATGGGAGTAAGAAAATATCGAGAAGGCTTGGAGCGGCTCATTATCCAAAGCACACCACATTCTCTATAAAACATGGTGGAGGCAGTGTGATGGCAAAGGCACTGGGTTACTAGTGTTTATTGATGATGTGACTGAAGACAGAAGAAGCCGGATGAATTCTGAGTTGTTCAGGGATATACTTTCTGCTCAGATTCAACCAAATGCAGCAAGGTTGATTGGACGTCGCTTCACAGTACAGATGGACAATGACGCAAAACATACTGTAAAAACCACCCAGGAGTTTTTTAAGGCAAAGAAGTGGAATGTTCTTCAATGGCCAAGTCAATCACCAGATCTCTACCCGATCGAACATGCATTTAACTTGCTTAAGACAAAACTTAAGGCAGAAAGACCCACAAACAAGCAACAACTGAAGACAACTGCAGTAAAGACCTAGGAAAGCATCACAAAGGAGGAAACCCAGCCTTTCGTAATGTCCATGGGTTCCAGATTTCAGGCAGTCATTGCCTGCAAAGGATTCTCTACAAAGTATTAAAAAAAACACATTTTATTTATGGTTATGTTAAAGAGGCCCTGTCACCAGATTATAAGTGCCCTATCTCCTACATAATCTGATTGGCGCTGTAATGTAGATAACAAAAGTGGTTTTTATTTTGAAAAACTATCATTTTTTTAGCAATTTTGAACAATTTTAGATTTATGCTAATTAGTTTCTTAATAGACAACTGGGCGTGTTTTTACTTTTTACCAACTGGGCGTTGTGAAGAAAAGTGTATGACACTGACCAATCAGAGACCAATCAGAGTCACACACTTCTCATTGTTCCAGCCCAGCTTCTTTCACTGCACAATCACACTGTAACAATGGGCTGGAACAATGGGAAGTGTATGATGCTGCTTGGTCACTGATTGGTCGGCCTCATACACTTCTCTTCACAACGCCCAGTTGGTAAAAAGTAAAAACACGCTCAGTTGTCTATTAACCCTTTCACGACCAAGGACGAAAATGAACGTCATGGTCGGCTGCTAGTTCCCGCACCATGACGTTCATTTTCGTCCGCATTTCAAACTGTCACTCTGTGTAAACACAGAGTGACAGACGCGCGCTGACAGCTGTCCTAGACAGCTGAGACATCAGTCTCGCCGGACAGCGGACCATCGCCGCTGCTTTCGGCAGTTAACCCCTTAAGTGCGGCGACGGATTGCCGTCGCCGCATTTAAGTGGTTTGAAGCACATCGGCAGCCCCCACGAAGTGATCGTGGGGGCGACCGATGCTTGTCACGGCAATCGGAGGTCAGATAATGACCTCCGGGTTGCCATGTACGGAAGTCTCGGAGGAACAGCCTCCGGCCGTTCCTCCTCTGCTTCCTGTCAGTGTGACAGTTACGTCACAATGACAGTTAGAGTACATTACACTACGTGTGTAGTGTAATGTACTCTAGCAGCGATCAAAGCTGCAAATCTAAGTGTCCTCTAGTGGGACAAGTAAAAAAAGTAAAAAAAAGTAATAAAAATGTTTTAAAAAAAGTGTAAACATAAAAGTTATAAGTTCTATAAACACTAAATGCTTTTTTTTCCTATAATAAGACTTTTATTATAGAAAAAAAATGAACACGTTAAAAAAGTACTCATATTTGGTATCACCGCGTTCGTAACGACCCCAACTATAAAACTATAATGTTATTTTTCCCGCACGATGAACACCGCAAAAAAAATAAATGAAAAACGACGACAGAATCGCAATTTTTTTGGTCACCACTGCTCCCTAAATAAAGAATAAAGTGATCAAAAAGTCGCATGTACCCAAAAATAGTACCAATAAAAACTTCTATCCGTCCCGCAAAAAACAAGACCTTACACAGCTTTTTTGACTAAAAAATTTAAAAATTATGGCTCTCAGAATATGGTGACAGAATTTTTTTTTTTTTATAAATAAGACATTTTATTGTGCAAACGCTAAAAAAAAGGACCAAACCTATATACATATGGTATCGCCGTAATCGTACCGACCCGCAGAATAAAGTAAAAATGTCATTTATAGCGTACGGTGAGCGCCGCAAAAAGAAAACCTAAAAAACGGTGTCAGAATTCCTGTTTTTTTTGCTCAGGATTGCAAAAAAATTGAATAAAAAGTGATAAAAAAAAATAGCATGTACCCCAAAATGGTACCAATGAAAACGACAGATTGTCCCGCAACAAATAAGCCCTCACAGGGCTCCGGTGGTGAAAAAATAAAAAAGTTCTGTCTCAGAATATGGCAATGCAAAATGTACAGAATGTCCAAAAGTGGATAAGATTGGGCGCCATTTATCAGTGCGACACCGGCCACATATCTATGAAATATTATTTATTTACCCCATTATCATACCCTCTTATTATGCCCTGATGTTCTCCGCACAGATTACATGTACCCCCAAATTATAAACTGAAATACCAGCGAAACACAAAATAGAAACCTACCAAGCAAAATCTGAGCTCCAAAAGCAAAATGGCGCTCTCTCCCTTCTGAGTCCTGCAGCGTGCCCAAGCAGCAGTTTGCGCCCACAGATATGGCGTCGCCATACCCGAGAGAAACCGCCTAACGTTTTATGAGGTATTTGTCTTCTGTGGCACAAACTGGGCACAACATATTATGCACTAAAATGGCGTATCAGTGGAAAATTGCAATTTTCACTTTGAACCATCCGCTGTGCATTAACACCTTTGAGCACTATGACTTAATTGCCCATCATGGTGCGGCGGTTGATGTATGGAGCTGTCTCACGTGCTGAGCCCGCTCCATACGCTGCGGGTGTCGGCTGTGTATTACAGCAGGCCCCCTCGGTACTAACGGACAGGTACAGCGGTTACAGAAGCCTGTAAGAATAAATTTGATATTAATTTTCGCGCCCTAATTCCAATAAACTCTGCAAAAGACCCGTGGGGTGTAAATGCTCACTATACCCCTAGAAAAATTCCTTGAAGGTTTTTCCAAAATGGGGTCACTTTTGGTGGGTTTCCACTGTTTTGGTCCCTCCAGTGCATTGCAAATGCGACATGGCACCGAAAACCATTCCAGCAAAATCATAAATCCAAATGGCGCTCCTTCCCTTCTGAGCCCTGCTGTGGGTCCAAACAGCAGTTTATTACCACATATGGGGTATTGTCGTAATCGGGAGACATTGCTTTACAAATGTTGGGGTGCATTTTCTTCGTTATTCCTTGTAAATAATAAAAATTTCTATGTTGTTTCAGAAAAAAAGTAAATTTTAATTTTTACAGACTAATTCCAATATATTTAGCGAAAAACCTGTGTGGTCAAAATGCTAACTATACCCCTAGATAAATACCTTAAGGGGTCTAGTTTTCGAAATGGGGTCGTCCTGAAAGCCTCCGGGTGCTCCCTTCCTTTGGGGCCCTGCCGTGTGTCCAGGCAGCGCATTAGGGCCACAATGTGGGTATTTTTGAAAACAGGAGAAAGAGGGTGATAGATGTTGGGGTGTGTTTCTTCATTTTCATGTTCGCTTTACAAAGAAATCGGTCTTCAAACTAATACTTTTATGAAAAAAGTGAAATTATTTTTTTTTTCACCTGATATGCATTAAATTTAGCAAAGAACTGTGGGGTCAAAATACTTACAATACACCTAAATAATTATGTTATGGGGTCTAGTTTTCGAAATGGGGTCGTTTATGGGGAGTTTCTATCGTTCTGGCAGCTCAAAGCCTCTCCAAATGTACAGTGGGGCCTAAAACATTTTCAAGCAAAATATGAGTCCTGAAAGCCTCCGGGTGCTCCCTTCCTTTTGTGTCCTGCCGTGTGTCCAGGCAGCGCATTAGGGCCACAATGTGGGTATTTTTGAAAACAGGAGAAACAGGGTGATAGATTTTGTGGTGTGTTTCTTCATTCTCATGGTCGCTTTACAAAGAAATTGGTCTTCAAACTGATACTTTTATGAAAAAAAATGAAATTTATTTTTTTTTCATCTGCTATGTATTAAATTTTGCAAAAAACTGTGGGGTCAAAATACTTACTATACCCTTAGGTAAATACCTTAAGGGGTCTAGTTTTCTAAATGGGGTCATTTGTGGGGGTTTCCATCACTCTGAGACCTATGAGCCTCTGAAAACCTGGCTTGGTGCAGGAAAACAAAATGTACTTCAAAATTTATAAAATTATTATTCAATTTGTAAGTCCTCTAAATTGTTGAAAATTTATTTTATTTTTTCAAAAGTGCTGCCAAAATAGAGTAAAGAGAAAGAAATATATATTTAATTAAAAAAATTGTACTGTATGTATGTACATATGTGACATATTGCAGTTAAAAATAGGGGAAAATGGTAATTTTTACAAAATTTCTTCAATCTTTTCTATTTTTTAATTAATTTCCGCAAATCGTATCAGTCTACTTTTACCACTAAAATAAAGTACAACATGCGACGAAAAAACAATGTCAGAATTACTTGGATATTCAAAACGTTCACAGAGTTATTCTCTGATAAAGTCAGACATACCAGATTTGACAAATCTGGCTTGGTCATTAAGGTACAAACATGCCCGGTCATTAAGGGGTTAAGAAACTAATTAGCATAAATCTAAAATTGCTCATAACTTGCTCAAAAATTATTGTTTTTCAAAATAAAAACCACTGTTGTTATCTACATTACAGTGCCGATCAGATTATGTAGGAGATAGGGCACATATAATCTGGTGACGGAGCCTCTTTAATTTGTCCAATTCCTTTTGAGCCCCTGAAATGAGGAGGCTGTGTAGAAAAAGGTTTTACAGGATATTTTTGTTCAACCCCTTGAATTAAACCTGAAAGTCTACAGTTCAATTGCATCTCAGTTTTTTCATTTCAAATTGAATGTGGTGGCATCCACAGCCCAAATCATGAAGATTGTGTCACTGTCCAAATAATTCTGGACCTAACTATGCATTGATGCCAACTGTTTGTAGGTACAAGCCAATGTATTTTTCCTTTTATTCCATGGTTTATGCTTAGCAGAATGCAGTTCTCCCCCCATACCCCTCCCCTCAACAGTACTGCCATATGTGTGATACTTCATGTAGGTTTTTTGCAATGTCAAGTGCTACACATTACTGGTTTGAGACTCTAATGGGTGCAACAAGCAGTGTCTGTGTGAGTGACTGTTTCCTTGGTGAATGAATGGGCATCTCAATGGTTGGCATTTGTATAAAAGTACTATCTGTGGTTTGTATGACGATATAAATTGGGATCTGTATAATAATATTATTTGAGCTCTTTATATTACTCTAGTTTTATTTTGCCACTTTATAGCAGTATTATTTGAAAACGTTTCAAAAGTTTTCGTTTTTTCTAGCGCTACTTGACAGTATTATTAGAGAACTAAATGGTTGTACTATTTAAGCGCGTGTGTTGATTGATTGCAGGTGATTTTATTAGCACAATGTCACTACAGTCAGGCCTAAGCCTTATATAGATGAAAGTGAATATCGTCTGTGTGACGGACGTTTTTTAACGACCGTCAGACATCTGCATGTATTTCTACGGGGCTATGCGTGCGGTGGTTGTTTTTAACGGACCATGTGAAAGGCCCGTGAAAAAATAGGATATGTCCCATTCTTGCCCGTTTTCACAGATCCCTCAATTGACTCAAGTCTATGATGGATCCATGGAAACGAGTCCCGCATGGGTTGCGACTTGGACGTGTAAAAAGCCCGTGTTTCACGTCCGAGTTTACACTCATTCGTCTAAATAAAGCCATCTAAAAAAAATAAAAAATGGTTATATGGATTTTGCTCTATTAGGCTTCTTGCCCACTTCATTCTTTTCCTTCAGGGTGCTATCCGTTTTTGTCACTGATAGCACCCTGAACCCATTCATTTCAATGGGCCCATGCACACTTCAGTTATTTAAACTGATCCGTTGTTCCGTTCCGTCAAAAGTAGAGCATGTCCTACTTTGGTCAGTGATTCAGTGACCGTGTGGCCCATAGAAGTCAATGGGTCAGTCAAAAAAAGTCAGTCAAAAAAACGGATGGCACACAGAAGGCTTCAGTACACATTCATTCCTGAAGATGGATGTGGAGAGACTCATAGCATTGGTGCATGATCACCCAGAACTGTGGGATACGCGGGCAGAATGCTACCTCGACCGCTATAAAAAGGACGACGTGTGGAAGGAACTTGCCAAGGAGCTTTTTGACGCACAGATGGCAGCAGGGAAGTAGTGCCCAGCGTCACAAAATAAGTAAGTAAATGCACACATTTCACTCCAAAAATCCCCAAAAAACAAAGCAGGCCACGCAGAGTGATCTCAAACTGTTCTCTATACTCTGAAACAGTGGCATAGCTATAGGGGTCGCAGTGGTCGAAATTGTGACCGAGCCCCGAAGCCAGGGGGCCCACGGCCCCCCCACCACATTTTCGTGAGGTTACTCATGTAAAATCGCTGCATAAGCAGCATTAACCCCTTGCGTACCTTCGCCGTAATAGTACGTCGCTGGCCGCTTATTGCAGCGTACCTTCGCCGTACTATTACGGAGAAGGAACAAACTGTCACTATGTGAAATCACATAATGATAGCGAAATGGCGGCAGCTGTCAGTGATAGCTGACCGCCTCTGTTGCCGGGCTGGGGACAGATCTGCATGCCCCGATGTCGGCGATTCCTGTGATTGGTCAGTCTTTAGAGACTGACCAATGACAGCTATCTATGACGTAGGAAACAGGAGAAAACTCCTGTCAGCGTCTCTGATCTCCTCATTTCTGTGAGAACTATGAGGAGATCGGAGAGTGAAAGCAATACAGTGAAATACATCATTTCTAGTGACAAATTTAGTGCCCATCTGCCCTTTATAGTGCCCATCTGCCCTTTATAGTGCCCATCTGTACTTTATAGTGCCCATCATCCCTCAGAATATACCTAATAATATTCTTTAGTGCCCATTAGGGCCCAGCAGCCCTCTCTAGTGCCCACCAGCCATCTTTAGTACCCACCAGCCATCTTTAGTGACCACCAGCCATCTTTAGTGCCCACCAGCCCCCTTTGGTGCTCATTATAGTGCCCATCAGCCCTCAGTAGTAACAATCGAACCTATATAATAATTTTCTTTAGTGCCCATCAGTATATTAGCCCTCTTTAGTGCCCATCAGCCCTCTTTACTGCCCATCCTTTACTGCCCATCCTTTAGTTCTGCTATAGAGCCTACCAGCACCTTTTATCGTCCACCAGCACCTTTTACTGCCCACCCTTTAGTGACGCAATAGTATCTGCCAGCACCCATTAGCGTCCACCAGCACCCTTTACTGCCCATCCTTTAGTACTGCTATAGTCCACCAGCACCTTTTAGTGTCCACCAGGACCCTTTACTGCCCACACTTCAGTGACGCTATAGTGTGTCAGCACCCGTTAGTGCCCACCAGCACCGTTTACTGCCCATCCTTTAGTGCCAATCAGCACTAGTTCAACCTTGCCCACTACTACCATATATTTGAGTAGTAGTTTTGTGGGGTTCTACATTTTATCTTCATAAAAAAAATACTAAAAAATACAAAAAAAAAAAAAAAATACTAAAAAAGTTTTAGTTATTTAGGTTAATTTAGTAGTCATTGTGTGTGCTACTTTTGCACATCACAGTTTCCTTGCCAATACCGTTCAGGAATTTAGTTTTGCACGTCAGGGTTAGTGCAGCGTTATTACACACCCATAATGTCTCGTCTATTTAGCGTGGAGGAGGCATATGCCATTTTATGTTCAGATACGGAAAGCGCCAGTGAGGGTGGATCTGAGTTTTTGTTATCCTCCTCCACTGATGATGAGGAACCCCCTCAGAAATGAAGCAGGGCTAGTGATCCGAATGAGCCCAGCACAAGTGACCCCAGCACCAGTGACCCCATATGGCTACCGCCTACCTCTTACACACCTGAAATTCCTGCGTTTACCTCTGCCCCTGGCATAAAAATAAATCCAACTGACTTTCAGGAAATTAAAATTCTGATACTTTAGTTGACCTAATGGTTGTGCAAACAAATTTATATGCACAACAATTCTTAGCCAAAAATCTGACATCCCATTATGCCAGAACCCAAGCTTGGCATCCAACCAATGCAAATGAAATTGCAACCTTCTGGGGGCTCTTGCTCCACATGGGCCTTATAAAAAAGCCAACCATCAAATCGTATTGGTCCACAGATATTTTGTATGATACACCTGTATTCCGTGCTGTGATGCCGCGAAAACGTTTTGAGGCCCTTTTAAAGTTTTTACACTTTGCTGACAATGAGCAGTGCCCACCACCGGATCATCAAAATTTTGATAGGCTGTTCAAAATTAGGCCCATCATCACACATTTTAATTTGGTTTTTGCAGAAGTTTATGTTCCTGAAAAAAACATAGCCATTGACGAATCTTTAGTCCATTTCAAAGGAAGGCTTCATTTCCGACAATATTTGCCAAACAAAAGAGCCAGATATGGCATAAAAATATATAAACTGTCCGAGAGCCAGTCTGGATACACACACTCCTTTCGTGTGTACGAGGGGAAAGACAAACAGATTAGTCCCCCAGAGTGCCCCCCAGTTCTTGGCACAAGCGGTAAAATAGTGTGGGACCTGCTGCATCCTCTGATGGATAAGGGGTACCACCTATACCTTGACAACTTCTATACTAGCGTTCCGCTTTTTAAGTGCCTTTTTGAAAGGAAAACAATGGCCTGTGGCACTGCTCGCAGGAATCTAAAATACCTCCCAAAGCCTTTTCTTGCTGAGAAACTGTCGGTTGGCGAAATCAGGGCACGATATGGTGAAAATGTGCTCCTGGTAAAATTCAGGGACAAAAAAGAGGTCCTCATGCTCTCCACAATCCATGGCAACACCACAAACCCAGTTTCAGTGCGTGGAACAAGCACCACTTTTTCAAAGCCTGTATGCATACAGGCCTACAACAAGCATATGGGAGGGGTGGATTTGGGAGATCAACTAATGAAGCCATACTGTGCCATGCGAAAGACAAAAGTATGGTACAAAAAACTGTCCGTATATTTAATTGAAATGGCCCTCCTCAATTCTTTTATTTTGTACCAAAGTGCTGGTGTCAGGGATCATTACCATGTATATTGTTTGAAAAATATTATCCTCACACATATGTATACATTTCAGTTCTTTGTGTAATATACTGATATATAATAAGTTCTTTGTTCATGTCGGACACACCTATGGAAGACACCGCCCCCTGGAATGCAAGAAGAGTGAGTCTGAGAAGTTACAGCTGAGAAACCGGTGGGGGGCTTGGGCACTCCCACATCTCTCTGGAGGCATGTGTCTTTTTCTGTGTTTCTTTGTTCTGAATAAAAAGTTTTTCAGTCTTCCTCCTGGCTGAGAGAGGGAAGCTGTGTACCAAACATATTTGGCTGGTTTACTTCTTTCCAGGCATTCCTTCAACTTTCAATTTACAGAGGTGGTTATTCGGTGTGAAATACGGACCTGACATTTGGCGCCCGAACATTGACCTCACTCGAGGAAATATCAAAATCCGGACAATCGACAATCACAGGGTGAAACAGAGGACTCAAAGTTGCCCACTGAAGGAATTTGATCACCTCCGCAATAACACGGTAAGCGAATTGATTTTATAAATCTTCGTCTTATCTGTGTTAGTGGACAGTCTTGTGGAGATCTGTAGAACCCTTTTGTTGATTTCCTGGATTATCTCAGGCGACAGAGGTGATATTTTCCGCTGTGAGGTTGAAAACCTGTGAGACCTTAGTCGCGCCCGACTAACCATCCTCTGGGTAATTAGAGTCTAAATAAAAGATTATATAAGAGACCGGAGAGCTGCAGACTGCAAATTTTAATATTTCCAGCGAGGCCAGAGAGTCTAAATAAAGATTTTTATATCCTAGCGAGATGTAATAAATACATTGCAGACTAGAGATTATACTATTTCGGCGAGACTTAGCGTTGGAGACTGTGAAATTATAATATTTCCTGCCAGACCAAGAGTTGCAGATCGAAAATTGTTATAAAAAATTACGTGTATAATATAGACTGTTAAAATGGATGTTTTACAGTCCATATTCAAATCTCCAGGATCGTCCGTAAAATGAAGAAATTGATGGAAGTGTGTGGGATCCATTGAGGAGGGCGGCTCCAAGCCGCAGATTGGGCAAAAGGTATTCTGGAGAACAAAGGGAAGTTGGAAGGTAGTAAATTGATGGAAAGTGCTTTAGAGGGATTTGCAGAAGAGGAAGTTAGGAATAAGAAAGGTATTGTATGTATTAGAAAACACAGGACCAGCCGACGCCCGGTAATGGCGTCCGTACCTCATGTTGAGTGTGTCCTCATTGTGGGTGGGAAACCCCCCCCCCCCTCACAGCTGCACACTGTGTTTCCAATGGGAGAGGCTGCCCCCCCCCTGCCCCTGATGTGGCCACTCCCGGCCCAACCAAATCAGTATGAAATAATTGCCTTGTTAATTTTGTCATTTGTAGTGTCTTTTCTATTTACAGAAGTTCCATTCTAGTGTGCGGGACGCTGTTCACTGATGAAAAAACACGTCATCATAATATAGAGATGGTGGCCGACAGATTGGACACGGTTACAGATTATGTGTTTGAAGTTTTGAACGTAGATAATTCCTATACAATGGTGTGATGAATGATTGCAGATACGTATGTTGTTTTGCCGGCATTGAAAGTGTTAAGATTGTGAGACTAGAAGCTGTGAGAAATGAGTGTATGACCCCCCTCCCTCCCCCCTGTTGTATGCTGTGTTTGGGAGGAGGAGGAGGACTGACTGGGTGCAGTCTGCAGGGCTAATGAGACAAAGGATTTCAATATGCACTGCTTTTAGAGATATATATATCAGTAATGTCTACAAACCTAAATAAATTTCTTCTCTTTGCGCATGCGCTGTTGTTTATAAAAGTTACGATATTTATTTGTTATGATGTGATCAGATTTCATGTGTTTTGATGTTAATTCAGATGTATTAAACTATAGATACTGTGAGACACGGGGTTTTTAAAATGTATGTGCCCCCACTGTTCCCTATTTTTATATACAGTTTATTGGTTTGCAGTAATTAATGTTATCAGAGATAATATTTTTTGTTTTATTGAATAACTAACTACAATTGTTTTGTTTTTGATTTCACACATGAGTTATGTCATTGTAAAGATAAAATTTATTTTTGTCAGGAAAAAGTCATTTTTGTTTCAGGCTGTTGTACATTACAGGGGGTTAAACTAGTGTTATGTTGAGATGTAGTTTTGAACTCTGCTACATTACCTTCGCAGAGTCCACAAAGGGGGGAATGGTGAAGGGACTGATCAGGTACAATTTTGGTTTGTTTTGAATTAATTAATTTGGTTTCAGGAGATCTAAAAATGTGTATGAGACCCAAATCAGTAATCCAGATTAAATGTGTATGAGAGTAACCTAAATGTTGACGTTTTTCTGTGTAGATGGTTCCAGATCATTCCAGAACGGTGAATATGGCACTGGGTAAGCTGTGCTGTAGTCTCCACCCAATATGAGGTATTGTGTAAGAGACCATCCCCCTCCAGCAAATTTACACAGGAGGCAGAGGTGACGTCACCCACATGAGTCTTTATGGATTTAGATGGGGGAAAAGCCAAAACAAAAATTGTCTGGACATTGATAATTTGATGTAAAGTTTTTAGGAATTTTTTTATTTGTTTTTGTATTAATCAAGTATTTGCAGAACCTGATAAAAGTGAGATTCTCAAAGTGTTCTGGATTATCAGATGAGTGTGGAGAAGTGTATAACATTTGGTTTTATTTTAGAGGATGAAGACGCCACCCCTTTGAGATGTTCTATCTATATGTGACATGGGTTTCTAATGTAAATTTGTAATAAAGAGATTTTATTATACAGTATGTCCAAGACAGGATACGAGGCACCAGGTAAATTACACAGAAACAACTCTCACCTTCTTGTTCATCTCAAGGAGCGGAGCTGGAGGTGCTCGCTGAGGCTGTAACCTGGCGAAAGGTAAGACGGCCGACATTTACACTGACTCTAGGTACGCTTTTGGCATCGCCCACAATTATGGGCCCATTGGTAGTAGGAACTTTATTGGATCATCGGGTAAGCCAATTGAGAGAGCGAGAGACGACAGACCTGACAACAAGAATATGTGCAGCCAGGTGTCAGTAAATTGGCTTGTCCCTGGATACAATAATGCCACCACTAGGTTTGTAGCAGCCAGCATGATGTATGCACGGCGTGACATAGGTAAAACAGCAAAGGTACCTGTGAAAAGTGCAGCCCGGCCAGATTACCCGTCCCAGTGAAGGCAGAACATACAACTACACGAGGTAGAAGTGTATGACAATGTGCTCGTGTGTGTAGACCTGTTCTCAGGGGGGTCTGAAGCCCGGCCGGTATCTTCCCCCACTGCAGAACTTCTGTGTAAGTGACAGGGGAACAGTGCTTATCCCAAGTATTGACCTGGTGTTTGTACAATGATAAGATGTCAGCAGTTCTCTAGAAGTTGTCCCAAGGTTAGTTTGTTTAATAACTGTATTTAAAGAGGCTCTGTCACCAGACTTTGCAACCCCTATCTCCTATTGCAGCAGATCGGCGCTGCAATGTAGATAAGAGTAACGTTTTTTTTTTTTTTTAAAAACGAGCATTTTTGTTATGACCATTTTTATATTTATGTAAATGAGGCTTTCTAAAGTACAACTGGGCGTGTTTAAAGTAAAAGTACAACTGGGCGTGTATTGTGTTCGTTAAATCTGGGCGTTTTTACTTCTTTTACTAGCTGGGCGTTGTGTATAGAAGTATCATCCACTTCTCTTCACAACGCCCAGCTTCTGGCAGTGCACAGACACAGCGTGTTCTCGAGAGATCACGCTGTGACGTTACTCACTTCCTGCCCCAGGTCCTGCATCGTGTCGGACGAGCGAGGACACATCGGCACCAGAGGCTACAGTTGATTCTGCAGCAGCATAAGCGTTTGCAGGTAAGTAGCTACATCGACTTACCCGCAAACGCCGATGCTGCTGCAGAATCAAATGTAGCCTCTGGTGCCGATGTGTCCTCGCTCGTCCGACACGATGCAGGACCTGGGGCAGGAAATGAGTGACATCACAGCGTGATCTCTCGAGAACACGCTGTGTGTCTACACTGCCAGAAGCTGGGCGTTGTGAAGAGAAGTGGATGATACTTCTATACACAACACCCAGCTAGTAAAGAAGTAAAAACGCCCAGATGTAATGAACACAATACACGCCCAGATGTACTTTTACTTTAAACACGCCCAGTTGTACTTTAGAGAGCCTCATTTACATAAATATAAAAAAGGTCATAACTTGGCCAAAAATGCTCGTTTAAAAAAAACAAAAAACGTTACTCTTATCTACATTGCAGCGACAATCTGCTGCAATAGGAGATAAAGGTTGCAAAATCTGGTGACAGAGCCTCTTTAAGAAGTGTTGTGGGAATATTAAATACTGAGGTTAAGTTTTATGTAAAGTTCTAGACCAGCCTTAGCATTGGACTATTAGAGTCATGCGTCAGATAAAAGGTACAGAAGCGGAATATTCCCATTCGAAAACATTTTTATTTGTTTATTTTTATTTTTGATGTGAAAGGGAAACTTTAGAGCAGAGAATTCTGTGCAGTCTATATGTGTATGTATAGATATATATAAAGAAAAGAGGAATCAGTTTGTAGGTATCAGTTTTAGTTACTGACCAGTGTGAACGTGTAAAATAAATCTGCCATTGTTAATGTTTTTCTTCAAGTTAATTATCGGATTCAAATCTAATTGGTATGTCCCAGGCTTTACAGCTGTTACTGCTAAATTCTGTTAGAGCTGTTTGATTTGCCTACAGAACAGTCCTGGCAGACCGGTGCCAACCTTATCATACCCGCCTCCCACGAAGAGAACCGACCTTGAGAGGCCTTCCCAGGTAGAACGAACCAGATTAGAATAAGAAAAATAGGTTTAAGACACTTGTCAGATAAACATGTGGAATCTGTGTATATTTCTGTGAGGTGGAGATGTTCTAGGCAATCAGCTGAGATCAAGGTACAAATCCTGCTGAAAGAGTATCACCAAGTGCAAATGAAATGTACCCAGTAATCACACATATTCTAGGTGCACTGTCCATTGTAACAGAGAAGTTTTTCCTTATATATATATATATATATATATATATATATATATATATATATATATATATATATATAAAGGTGTTTGATGTCATTTAAGGGCCTGACATTATTGTATGTACTTAGAACAATGTTTATAATGTATGCGGATGATGTTATCACCAGATTAGTATTTATTTTAACAATTGACAAGAGTTGGGGGTCCCCAGCAAGTGCCAGTAAATATGAACTAAAAGACTTTTAACACGATGAACTCCATCACTGAGATGCGGCAGGCGCAGCCTGAGCCAGTACAACGCGTTTAACATGAACTGACGGCAGTGTCACAATTCTAAGCGGCCGCCCAGACAAGTAACTTGCCAGAGGAAGAGTACAGATGCGGAGGGTTTGTGATAGTCACAATACAACTCCACTAATCCGCCTATGTGGGATCTCACCCCAGGCTCACAGCATGAGGTGCTATGTACAGCCCGGTGACGTAAACTAAAGGAGACGGTGTTGGACAGATGAGAAGGACCAAACCAAGTCCTGATGACATCAGCAAAGATCAAAGTAAAGACCAAAGACCTGAGTGAATCCGTCAGCAGGATCAAGTGTTTTGATAAGTAAGTGCTAGGAGGGGGTAATAATAACTCCCCCACTGGACACCAACGTAGTCTGACTCCACAATTGTGTGGGTTACCCTGAGGGTGACAGTCAGTGAAGAGCAGAAGACAGGAGAAGAAGAAGACGATGGTGTACAGGACTGGCAATGAACTGATGGGACCCGGAACCTGAGGGTGATAGCATGAAATTGGTGATAGCATTATGATTATTAGTTGAGGCCCTATTGTTTATAATGTCTGAGGTTTATAATTATAATGTGTGTAAATATGCCACGGTGCTGCAAATTACAATCTGAGGAGTTTTATGTGGAGGTGTGAGGTGAAGGTCACTGTGCTGCCCATGACCTGTTATATCTGCAGGGGTAAAAGTCCCATTAGGACAGTAAGTGACAGTGCGACAATTGTTACCATTAATAAAATGTAGACTGGATTAATTATATATATATTACAACCAGCAGCGGTTTGTAGATTATATCAAGACAACCATCCTGTATCCAGAGGAGAATAGGGAAAGTTAGGACCACTCCGACACCTTGGAAGTCCAGGTACAAAGGGGGGTTACTCATCAGGAGTAGCTCGTCTCAAGCTGGTGAAGAAATCCAAAACCCCTACCCGCCTGGTTCGAGTGGTCAGTTTTAGGTTGCTAGGCAAGACTCAGGGATAGAGTAATAATATTTTTAGGGGGGACTGTCAGGGATCATTACCATGTATATTGTTTGAAAAATATTATCCTCACACATATGTATATACATTTCAGTTCTTTGTGTAATATACTGATATATAATAAGTTATTTGTTCATGTCGGACACACCTATGGAAGACACCGCCCCCTGGAATGCAAGAAGAGTGAGTCTGAGAAGTTACAGCTGAGAAACCGGTGGGGGGCTTGGGCACTCCCACATCTCTCTGGAGGCATGTGTCTTTTTCTGTGTTTCTTTGTTCTGAATAAAAAGTTTTTCAGTCTTCCTCCTGGCTGAGAGAGGGAAGCTGTGTACCAAACATATGTGGCTGGTTTACTTCTTTCCAGGCATGCCTTCAGCTTTCAATTTACAGAGGTGGTTATTCGGTGTGAAATACGGACCTGACATTGGCAATCGTTCTAGGTACCTCGAGTACCTTGAAAAAGTAATTAAAAAATTAATTTTTAAAGACCAAGAGGAAGGAGCGAGTAGCAGGGCTTCAGGAAGTGAGGCAAATAGAATTGTCCCTGGCCAGCACTTCCCCAGTGAAGTACCCCAAACGGAAAAAAAGAGCCATCCACAAAAACTATGTCGCGTGTGCGCGAAGAAGGGTATCCGAAAGGATACGATATATCATTGCAGCACTTGCCCCTCCAAACCAGGGCTTTGCATGAAAGAATGTTTCAGAATTTACCATTCTTCAGTGGACTACTAATTTTTTTCATGCCATTTTCAGGATGTCCATATAAACTTCATCTTAAATTTTATGTCACCTTCATTTAAAAATTGTCCATTTGTGCACCTTTTGGATATATAAAACAAAACAAAAAATCATTATACCCCTAGATGAATACCACCATGGTGGCCCAAAATCACTCAAGCAAAAACTAGGCCTTGAAGAGCCTCATGGTACACCTTCACTTCCGGGCCCCACCGTGTGCCTCAATACAAAAGGTCCTATATAGTGTATCAATGAACACAGGAAAAAAAAAAGAATGAATTGTGAGTTCTTTTTTTTCTTATTGGTGCTTGATACATCCCCAAAATGTTTAATCAAACTCATGTGTTTGTAAAATAAATAAAAAATAAAATTCTACCAATTTTGTTTTAATTCCTAATCTGAAAAGTAAAATTTCTCACTATACTCCTAGATGAATACCTTGAGCGGTGTAGTTTTCTTAATTGGGTCACATCTTGTGAGTTTCCTCTTCTATATTGGTACCTCACGGGCTCTGAAAACACAATATGATGCCTGAAAAATATTCCAGCAGAATCTGTGATCAAAAACCAAATGGTGCTCCCTCCTTTCTGACCCTTGCCATGTGCCCATATAGCAGTTTACAGCTACATATGGGGTATTGCTGTAATCAAGAGAAAATGGGTAACAAATTGAGCAGTGCTCTTTCTCCTATTGCCCCTTGTATAAATGACAAGTTTTGGGCTTAATCGACATTTTATTGGAAAAAATTCAATTTTTCATTTTCACGGCCCAATGTTTATGACTTCTATGAAACATCTGTGGAGTCCAAATGCTCACTACACCCCTATAACAAAATCCTCAATGGGTGTAGTTTCAAAAATGGAGTCACTTCTTGGGGGTTTCCACTGTACTAATACCTCAGGGGCTCTTCAAATGCAACATGGCGCATGAAAACCATTCCAGCAAAATCTGCGCTCCAAAATCCAAATGGTGCTCCTTCCCTTCTGAGCAGAAGTTTATGACCACATATAGGGTATTTCCGTAATCAGGAGAAATTGCTTTACAAATGTTGGGGTGCTTTTTGTCCTTTATTCCTTGTAAAAATTCGAAATTTCTAAGTTTTTCAGAAAAAAAAGTCTATTTTCATCTTCACAGACTAATTCCAATAAATGCAGCAATAAACCTGTGGGGTCAAAATGCTAACTATACCACTAGAAAAATTCCTTGAGGGGTATAGTTTCCAAAATGGGGTTACTTTTTGGGGGTTTCCACTGTTTAGGTCCCTCCAGGGCGTTGCAAACGTGATACGGCACCGAAAATCATTCCAGTAAAATCAGCACTCCAAAATCCAAATGGCGTTCCTTCTCTTCTGAGCCCTGCTGTGGGTCCAAACAACAGTTTATTACCACATATGGGGTATTGCCGTAATCGGGAGAAATTGCTTTACAAATGTTGGGGTGCTTTTTGTCCATTGTTCTTTGCAAAAATTCGAAATTTCTACGTCTTTCAAAAAAAAAAGTATATTTTCATTTTCACAGACTAACTCCAATAAACATAGCAAAATACCTGTGGGGTCAAAATGCTAACTATACCCCTAGATAAATTCCCTGAGGGGTGTAGTTTATAAAATGGGGTCACTTTTGGGTGTTTCCACTGTTTTGGCACCACAAGACCTTTTCAAACCTGACATAGTGCCTAAAATATATTCTAAAAAAAGGAGGCCCCAAAATCCACTAGGTGCTCCTTTGCTTCTGAGGCCTGTGTTTCAGTCCATTATCACACTAGGGCCACATGTGGGATATTTCTAAAAACTGCAGAATCTGGGCAATAAATATTGAGATGCGTTTCTCAGGTAAAAGCTTCTGTGGTACAGAAAAAAATGTATTACAAATGAATTTTGTAAAAAAAAATGAAATGTGAAAATTTCAGCTCTACATTCCTTCAATTTCTGTAAGACGCCTAAAGGGTTGAAACACTTTGTGAATGCTGTTTTGAATACTTTGAGTGGTGCAGTTTTCAAAATGGGGTGTTTTATGGGGGTTTCTAATATATAGGGCCCTCAAAACCACTTCAGAACTGAACTGGCCCCTGTAAAAATAGCCTTTTGAAATTTTCTTGAAAATGTGAGAAATTGCTGCTAAGCCTTGTAACGTCGTAGAAAAAGAAAAGGATGTTCAAAAAACGATGCAAACATAAAGTAGACATATGGGAAATGTGAAATAGTAACTATTTTGTTTGGTATTACTATCTGTTTTACAAGCAGAGACATTTAAAATTTGAAAAATCATAATTTCGTCATATTTTCTCTAAATTTTGGTGTTTTTCACAAATAACCAATGAATTTATCGACCAAATTTTTTCACTAACCTAAAGTCCAATATGACACGAGAAAACAATCTCAGAATCAATTGGATAGGTAAAAGCATTCCAGAGTTATTACCACATAAAGTGACATGTCAGATTTGAAAAAATGGGTCTGGTCCTCAAGGTCAAAATTAGCTGGGTACTCAAGGGGTTAAAGCTGGACAGATGCCGTTTGCTAAAGGACCTTTAATGACGTCATGCCCATGTGACATGATTCGCCTTTGAGGAACAGAAGCCACGCCCACCGATCAGGTCGTTCTACCACAGTATAGCAGCAGTAGAGTCGGCAGAAGAGATGGCACGTCCACATCTCAGGTCCTGGTGAGCGCTTCCTTAACCCCCTCTCTCCCTGCATCCCCCATTGACTTGTCTCTCCTGACCCCAACTCCTGTAGGGTTTGTTACGTATTTTTAATTCACCATGCTTTTTGCAGCGATTTTCGTAATCGCGGCAAAAATGGCGCAGTTTTGCCGCTATTTTCGTAATTGCGGCAAAAATGGCGCAGTTTTGCCGAGATTATGAAACTTGCAGCAAACCACACCATTCATATCACAAATTCGAAGATTGCTTAAAAGTAATACAAGATGCATAAAAACATTAGGCTTAGGGCTTATTCAGACGAACGGGATATACGCCCGTGCAACGCGCGTGATTTTCATGCGCGTTGCACGGACCTATATTAGTCTATGGGGCCGTGCAGACAGGTGCGTGATTTTTACGCAGCGTGAGTCTGCTGCGAAAAACTCACGTCATGTCCGTTCTTTGTGCGTATTTCGCGCATCACGCACCCATTGAAGTCAATGGGTGTGTGAAAATCACGCGCACCACACGGAAGCACTTCCGTGGGCCGCGCGTGATCCGCGCAGCAGCAGTGAAAAGGATGAATGAAAACAGAAAAGCACCACGTGCTTTTCTGTTTACAAACATCCAAACGGAGTGTCTTCATGATGGCGGCTGCGCGAAAAGCACACAGCCACGCATCATATGGTGATGCCACACGGAACTGTCAAGTGCCTTTTGCGCGCGCAAAACACACACGCTTGTCTGAATACGGCCTTAAAAGACACAGTGCTGTCAAATCACATCATGTGCTGCGATTTTGTGAAAACCGTTGCAGTTTGACCGCACTGTGAACACGGTACATCCTAATATCACAAGTAGCAAGAAAACATAGGTATGATGAGCGCTGCAGAATGGAGCCAGTAGTTCTTTAAATGATTACTTAATTAATAACTACCAAGTGGTGATTACGGTTCGGTGCTGTAATGCTTAGGGGGAGTTCACAGTCTTTTGGCGCTGTTTATGACGCGGAAACCGCCTTGGAAATTGGGCCAAAAAACGTTCAAAATCGCCTCCAATTGATTTCAATGGGGGGCAAAGGTGTTTTTTTTCCCCGCGAGCGGAAAAAAAGCGTTGTGTCCTTTCTTCAGGCGTCATAGTCTCTGACCTCCCATTGACCTCAATGGGAGTCAGAGAAAGTGTTTTCCGCGGCGGTTTTTGCCTGCGGCGCTCAATGGCTGCGGCCAAAGAATACGTTCTGCCTGCATAAAAACTCTGTGTAAACTAGGCCTTAGTATTTAACAAAGTAATTATTTAAATTAATCCACAAACTACTGGCTTCCTCCAGCAGCGCTCATCATACATGTGTTTTCTTCTTTTCTTCTTCTTGTGATATTACGATTTGGGCAGTGGCACAGCTATTGAGGTCGCAGCGGTTGCAATTGAGACTGGGCCCTGAAGCCAGGTGACGAAGGATACCGGGGTAATAATGGGGGTTAGTGTTGACCTTTTCACCGGCAAACATTAAGCCCCGCCTTAGTAATGAACACTGTCAATCAGCCAGCGGCCATTACTATGGCGGTAGTAATAAAGTTTAAAAAAATACAAAGACAGAAAAATTATTTAATTGAAAACCTTGTTAACCATTTTATTCAGAGTAAAAAACTGCCGTCATCGAAGTAGTCCTCGAATCCGATGTAGTCCAACAACCGATATCTAATCCTATAATTTGTGATAGTGTCTGCTGAGCTGCTGTATCTAATCCTATCATGTGTGATACTGTATGCTGAGCTGCTGTATCTAATCCTATCATGTGTGATACTGTCTGCTGAGCCACTGTATCTAATCCTATCATGTGTGATACTGTCTGCTGAGCCCTGTATTTAATCCTATCATGTGTGATACTGTCTGCTGAGCTGCTGTATCTAATCCTATCATGTGTGATACTGTCTGCTGAGCTGTGTATCTAATCCTATCATGTGTGATACTGTCTGCTGAGCCTCTGTATCTAATCCTATCATGTGTGATACTGTCTGCTGAACTGTGTATCTAATGCTATCATGTGTGATACTGTCTGCTGAGCTGCTGTATCTAATCCTATTGATAGCTACAAGGTCATAGTGCTACAGATATGCTGTCTCCGATATAGAATTACATATTTGTGTATATATATATATATATATATATATATATATATATATATATATATACACACATACACACACATACATTTTTTATGGGGGGAATATATATTGAGGCTATTGCCCCTGATGTTTTAAGCCCTTAACTAAGCCCCTGAGACCCAGCGATTGAGCTGAAAGCTGTGGGCCGTCAGCCATGAAGAGAACTGGGGGGGGGGGGAGCCCATGAAGGACTTTTGCATCGGGGCCTATGAGCCTTTAGCTACGCCCCTGCTCTGATAGCTACAGAAAACAGCACCAAAAACATCTTGTAACCTTTCTATGGGTGTTTCCTGGGACATGTGACAAGTTCAAACGAAGTTTACCTTCCATTTTTTAAACGGAAAAACTGAATCCAAATGGAAGCACAACGTCCGTGTAAAACGGAAACACAGAACGGAAACGGAGTGCACATGGAAACAAAAATGGACACATGGATCTGTCAAAAACGGCCGATAAAACGGTGATGGAAGTGTGCATGAGGCCTTAAAGTCACTGGGTAAACATATATAACACAAATTTAACGAGATGTGCAGTAAAACAGCTGAAAAACCAAAGGAAGGCCGGGTTCACACGGATGAATACGCTGCGTAAAAGCACGCAGCGTATCCATCCTGTGCGCCTCAGCGAATTCCGGGCAAAAAACCTCACCAAACTGTGGTTCAGTCTTTCGCCTGGAAAGTCTGCTGCGGAGACGTTTCATCCCAGGATACCACTGCAGCCTGTGATTGGCTGCAGCGGTCACTTGGGATGAAACATCATCCCAGGAGGTCACGCTGGAGGAAGGGACACCTACTTCTGGGTAAGTATCAGGATTTTTTATTTTTTTTATGAGTTGGGTTTTTTGAGGCGGGATCGCTGCGAACCTGCCACAAAAAAACGCAACAACTGCATTTGTTACGGGAGCTCCCCTTTGAATTCAATGGGGCAATTCCCGCAACAATAAGCAGCGTTTACGCAAATACAATGGACATGCTGCGGAATAAATTTCCGCACCACAGGTCAATTTCTGAGCGTTTTTTCCGCACAGTATTTACGCAGCATGTGGATGAGATTTCTTCAATCTCACCCACTTTGCTGCTACTGTATTCTGCTGCGTTTTTTCCATCTGCAATTCCAGATGGATAAGACGCAGCAATTTCGCAAAGTGTGGACAAGCCCTAAATAAGAATTAGTATGTGAAGGGTAATTTTGCAAAATTCCCTTCACTTACATTGTGTAACTGTCCGCTGTAGTAACACAAAGGGCCGGCTCCAGGTTTATCTGGGCTCTTAGGCGACACAGACTTAGTAGGGCCCTTTGCGGGGGAACTCACTGCGGCAGTAAAATGGCAGAAAACGTCACTTTGTGTCCCCATATAGACGTTAGGCCCTGTTTATGACCCCATAAAGAAGTAAGGCCCCCAGTTTGTACCTCCATACATTTAGTGCCCTCTGTAGATAGAGCCACACAGCCCCCCTTACATGTCGTTCCACACAGCCCCCTCTCCCTGGTAGTGCCACACAGCCCCCTCTCCCTGGTAGTGCCACACAGCCCCCCCTCCCTGGTAGTGCCACACAGCCCCCCATCCCTGGTAGTGCCACAGAGCCCCCCTCCCTAGTAGTGCCATACAGCCACCCTCCCTGGTGTTGCCACACAGCCACCCTCCGTGATAGTGCCACATAGCCGCCCTCCCTGTAGGTAGCGCTTTTGTGGTTCCCTCTAGGAGTGGAATCCCCAGCCAGAGCATTGCCGACGCTCTGGCTGGGGATTCCGCTTCAGGTGTAGCCCCAGACGTCACTGTCCATATATGGACAGTGTTGTCAGGGGCAACCCCAGAGCCAGTGGCGTAGCTATAGGGGTCGCAGTGGTCGCAATTGCGACCGGGCCCCGAAACAAGCGGGGCCCACGGCCCCACACACCACACCAATAAAAAGTTACTATAGTAACTCGTGCCGCGGGCCCGTTACTATAGTAACTGACTGTACTTACCTTCCTGGTTCCGGATCGCAGCGGAGGTCCTGACGTCACAGCGCTGTGCGCAGCGCATGACGTCACAACGCTATGCGCCACGCACAACATCGAGAGGACAGAACTTCCGCTGCGGCTGAAGAGGAAGGTAAGGTTAGTATCCCTGACTGCTAATGCTGATTGGCGGGGTCCGACTCCCGGCAGCCGGCCAATCAGCTGTTTTGAAGGGGCCGCAGCACTCGTACGAGAGCTGCTTCCCCTTCATTCCGGTCACACTGTGAATCCGTGTCGGCGATTCACAGTGTGAGCGAGTGGTGAAATGAAGGGGAAGCAGCTCTCGTACGAGTGCTGCGGGCCCTTCAAAACAGCTGATTTGGCCGGCTCCCGGGAGACGGACCACGACACTTCAGCTAATGATGGCCTATCCTGAGGACAGGCCATCAATGTTTAGAGACTGCATAACCCTTTTAAGCCTACGATGTAGCAGGCTTAGAGGGCCCATGAGACAGAATCACAGATTGTGTGATGCTTTCTGCTGGGCCCTGTATCTAAGCCAATCACATGCTAGGCTTAGATACATGGCCCATGTGTGATCCTGTCTGATGGGCTCTGTATATAAGCCTACCACACGGTAGGTTTAGATACAGGGCCCCAGCACACAGTAATCTTATACTGTATAAGATTACTGTCTGCTGGACTCTGTATCTAAGCCTACCTTGTGGTAGGCTTAGATACAGGGTCCCATAGACAGTATCACACATGGGCCCTGTATCTAAGCCTAACACATGTGTTACTAATAGTTTTATGTGTGTTTTCTTACAGATTCGGCCGTTGGACTATGTCGGATTCCAGGACTACTTCGATGATGGCTTTTTTTATTATCAATAAAATGGTTAATGAGGGTTGTGTGGGTTTTTTTTATTTCAATAAAATATTTTTTTCTATGTCTTTGTGCTTTTTTAAACTATATTACTACTGCCTTAGTAATGGCCGCCGGCTGATTGACAGCATCCATTGCTAAGGCGGGGCTTAGTGTTAGCCGATGCAGAGGCTAACACTAACCCCCATTATTACCCCGGTACCCACCACCACCAGGGGTGCTGGGAAGAGCCGGGTATGATTCAGTACCTGACCATCTGTAGTGATGGTCGGCCACTGGGGTGGCCGCAGGCTGGTATTATCAGGCAGGGACAGGCCAGAAACAGTGGCACTTCCCACCCTGGTGATGCTAGGCTGCTGCTTTATTGTATCTGGCTGGTTATGAAAAATGGGGGGGACCCCACTACATTTAAAAAAAATAAAAAAAATAAAAAAATAATTGGAAAGAACGATGTGGGGTCCCCCTCAATTTTCATAACCAGCCAGAAACAACACAGCAGCAGCAGCCTAGCATTACCGGGGTGGGTATGGGCCACTGTTTTTGGCCTTCCCCAGCCTAATACTACCAGCATGCGGCCGCCCCGGTGCCTGGCCGTCACTACAGATGGTTGGGTACTGGTTCGCAACCGGCTCTTCCCAGTACCCCTGGTGGCGGTGGGTACCGGGGTAATAATGGGGGTTAGTGTTAGCCTCTGCTCCGGCTAACACTAAGCCCCGCCTTAGTAATGGAGGTTGTCAATCAGCCAGCGGCCATTACTAAGGAGATGATAATAAAGTTTAAAAAAATACTACCACATAGAAAAAATATTTTATTGAAATAAAAAAACACAACCCCCATTAACCATTTTATTGAGAATAAAAAAACGCTGACATTGAAGTCCTCGTATCCGAAGTAGTCCAACAACCGAACCTGTAAAAAACACACAAAAATAATTAGCAACACATAAAGAAGCAAAATTATTATTCTTACCTTTCCTGGGTCCAGCGCTGGAGACGCAATGTCAGTGAGCTGAGTCCTGTATCTAATCCTATCATGTGTGATACTGTCTGCTGGGCCCTATATCTAATCCAATCATGTGTAATACTGTCTGCTGAGCCACTGTATCTAATCCTATCATGTGTGATACTGTCTGCTGAGCCACTGTATCTAATTCTATCATGTGTGATACTGTCTGCTGAGCCACTGTATGTAATCCTATCATGTGTGATACTGTCTGCTGAGCCACTGTATGTAATCCTATCATGTGTGATACTGTCTGCTGAGCCACTGTATCTAATCCTATCATGTGTCATACTGTCTGCTGAGCCACTGTATGTAATCCTATCATGTGTGATACTGTCTGCTGAGCCACTGTATCTAATCCTATCATGTGTGATACTGTCTGCTGAGCTACTGTATCTAATCCTATTATGTGTGATACTGTCTGTTGAACCACTGTATCTAATTCTATCATGTGTGATACTGTCTGCTGAGCCACTGTATCTAATCCTATCATGTGTGATACTGTCTGCTGAGCCACTGTATCTAATCCTATCATGTGTGATACTGTCTGCTGAGCCACTGTATCTAATCCTATCATGTGTGATACTGTCTGCTGAACCACTGTATCTAATCCTATCATGTGTGATACTGTCTGCTAAGCCACTGTATCTAATTCTGTCATGTGTGATACTGTCTGTTGAGCCACTGTATCTAATCCTATCAAGTGTGATACTGTCTGCTGAACCACTGTATCTAATCCTATCATGTGTGATACTGTCTGCTGAGCCACTGTATCTAATCCTATCATCAGTGGCGTAACTACCGCCGTAGCAGCCGTAGCGACTGCTACTGGGCCCGCGGCATGAGGGGGCCCGTGTCGCCCGCCGGCACGGGCCCCCACCATGGCCGCAGGCTCCGCTAGCAGCCGCTATGGCTGCTACAGCGGGACGCCACTGAACACTACGGCAGAGCAGGGAGGTATCTCCCCCCTCTGCCATTAAACAAAAGACATGTATCCCCTCTCCACAGGATAGGGGATACATGTGTGATCGCTGGCAGCGATAGGGAGAACGGGGGACTGAAAGTCCCCTGAAGTTCTTCATCACAAACCTCGGACTTCCGGGGTCTGTGTCGGCAGCTCCGTAGAAATGAATGGAGCGCCGGTCTAGCTTGTGCGCATGCGTGACCAGCGCTCCTTTAATTTCTACAGAGCTGCCGACACAGACCCCGGAAGTCAGAGGTTAGTCATGGAGAACTTCAGGGGACTTTTAGTCCCCCGTTCTCTCTATCAATGCCAGCGATCACACATGTATCCCCTATCCTGTGGATAGGGGATGCATGTTATTTGTAGAACACACTGTAGGTCGCATTTTTTTTTGGGGGGGGGGCTTTTTTGTATGGCGTTCCCTGCAGGGGGGGGCTGTATGGTGTTCCCTGCAGGGGGGGGCTGTACGGCGTTCCCTGCAGGGGGGGCGCTGTATGGCGTCCCCTGCAGTGGCGGGCGCTGTATGCAACAAGAGTGGTGAACGAGCCGAGTCAAACCAGGAGTGTACGAGGTACCAAACGCAGAGCAGGAGAGTAGTGAACAAGCCGAGTCTAACCAGGAGTGTACAAGGTACCAAACGCAGAGCAGGAGAGTAGTCAGTAAGCCAGGGTCAATATGAAGCAGGGTCAAATGGTTCAAGAAGCTGCAGCAGGGCCAGGAAACAAAACGAGAAGAATCACAAGCAAGGAGGAACAGAAAAGGCAGGTATAAATAGACAGAGGGCGGGAGCTAGCTCCATCTGGCCAGGCTGTGATAGGCTCTCCCACTCCTAAGCCTGCCATCCTGAGTGGTGGAAAATGGAGTCAGTCTCACAGACATAGAAGCAGGTGCAGACTGATTACCTATGGGCGTGGATACGGAAGCTGTGCCTGGCAGATCCCTAACAGTATCCCCCCTTTTATGAGGGGCCACCGGACCCTTTATAGATGGACCTGGTTTATTGGGGAAACGAAGGTGGAACCACCTGACCAATACCCCAGCGTGAACATCCCGGGCGGGTACCCAAGTCCTCTTCTCAGGCCCGTATCCTCTCCAATGGACCAGGTACTGGAGGGAGCCTTGGACCATCTTGCTGTCCACAATCTTGGCCACCTCGAATTCTACCCCGTCAGGGGTGAGAACGGGAACAGGAGGTTTCCTCGAGGGAGCCAAGGACGGGGAGCAGCGTTTAAGGAGGGAGGCATGAAACACGTCGTGTACTCGAAAAGATGGGGGCAACTCCAGTCGGAAGGAGACAGGATTGAGGACTTCAATGACCTTGTACGGCCCTATAAACCGGGGAGCAAACTTCTTGGACGGGACATTAAGGCGCAAGTTCTTTGACAATAGCCACACCAGATCCCCGACAATAAACAAGGGGTTAGCAGAACGTCTTCTATCTGCCTGAGTTTTTTGTATGCTCTGGGAAGCCTCTAGGTTCTTCTGAACCTGGGCCCAGACTGTGCACAGTTCCCGATGAACGACCTCTACCTCGGGATTGTTGGAACTACCAGGTGAAACGGAGGAGAACCGTGGATTAAACCCAAAATTACAGAAAAAGTGGGAGACCCCTGACGAGTTACTGACCCGGTTATTAAGGGAAAATTCGGCGAGGGGAATGAATGAGACCCAATCATATTGACAGTCAGAGATAAAACACCTTAAATATTGTTCTAGAGACTGATTAGTCCTCTCGGTTTGGCCATTAGTTTCAGGATGGAAGGCAGAGGAGAAGGACAGATCAATCTCCAACTTTTTACTGAAGGCTCTCCAAAACAAAGAAACAAATTATACCCCTCTGTCAGAAACAATATTGACAGGGACCCCATGGAGACGCAGGATGTGTTTGACAAACAAGGTAGCTAACGTCTTAGCATTGGGTAGTTTTTTGAGGGGCATAAAGTGGCACATCTTACTGAAGCGGTCTACTACAACCCACACCACCGACTTGCCTTGAGATGGAGGCAAATCGGTGATAAAATCCATGGAGATATGGGTCCAAGGTCTCTGGGCAATGGGCAAACAACGTAGTAAGCCCGCTGGTCGGGACCTGGGAGTCTTGGACCTAGCACAAACCTCACAAGCGGCGACGTAGGCCTTAACTTCTTTAGGCAACCCAGGCCACCAATAGTTTCTGGCAATGAGGTGCTCGGTACCCAGGATGCCTGGATGACCAGATAGTGCGGAGTCATGATTTTCCCTAAGTACCCTTAGCCGGAATTGCAGGGGAACAAACAGCTTGTTCTCAGGAAGGTTCCCGGGAGCTGAACCTTGATCAGCAGCAATTTCAGAGACTAAATCAGAATCAATAGAGGAAATGATTATACCTGGAGACAAAATACAAGCAGGATCTTCCTCCGAAGGAGGGCTGGCCATGAAGCTACGCGACAGTGCATCAGCCTTAATATATTTAGACCCAGCCCTATAGGTAACCAAAAAATTGAATCTGGTAAAAAATAACGCCCATCGAGCTTGTCTCGGGTTTAGCCTCCGGGCAGATTCTAGGAAAACCAGATTCTTGTGGTCGGTAAGGACCGTTACCTGGTGCCTAGCTCCCTCCAGGAAGTGGCGCCACTATTCAAATGCCCATTTAATGGCTAAGAGTTCGCGGTTGCCAATATCATAGTTACTCTCAGTGGGCGAAAACTTCCTGGAGAAGTAGGCACAGGGACGGAGATGGGTGAGGGACATGGTACCCTGGGACAAGACAGCCCCCACTCCCACGTCGGAGGCGTCAACCTCCACGATAAATGGCTCCATTTGGTTGGGCTGAACCAGCACCGGGGCCGAGATAAAGCACTTCTTAAGGACCTCAAAAGCCTGGACAGCCTCAGGAGGCCAGCGGAGGAGATCAGCACCCTTGCGAGTGAGGTCCGTAAGAGGCTTAGCGATGACCGAGAAGTTAGCAATAAATCTCCTGTAATAATTAGCGAACCCCAAGAAGCACTGTAACGCATTCAGGGAGGCAGGTTGGACCCTTTCCGCCACAGCCTGGACCTTGGCGGGGTCCATGCGGAATTCATGAGGAGTGAGGATTTGACCCAAAAATGGTATCTCCTGCACCCCAAACACACATTTTTCGGTCTTCGCAAACAGTTTGTTTTCCCGAAGGACTTGGAGCACCTTCCTGACATGCTCAATGTGGGAGGACCAGTCCTTGGAAAACACAAGTATGTCATCAAGGTACACTACAAGAAATACCCCCAAGTAATCTCTTAAAATCTCATTTATGAAATTCTGGAAGACCGCGGGAGCATTACACAACCCAAAGGGTATGACGAGGTATTCGAAATGACCTTCGGGCGTGTTAAATGCAGTCTTCCACTCATCCCACTCCTTGATGCGGATAAGGTTATACGCCCCCCGTAGATCAAACTTAGAGAACCATTGGGCCCCCTGAACCTGATTAAAGAGATCAGGAATCAAAGGAAGGGGATACTGATTCCTTACAGTGACCTTATTCAAGTTACGGTAGTCAATGCATGGCCTAAGACCACCATCCTTCTTCCCTACGAAGAAGAAGCCAGCACCTACCGGAGAAGTAGAGGGGCGAATGTAACCCTTGGCCAGGCATTCCTGGATATACTCTCTCATGGCTTCACGTTCGGGACAAGAGAGATTAAATATCCTACCCTTAGGGAGCTTAGCTCCTGGTACCAAATCGATAGCGCAATCGTATTCTCTATGAGGAGGTAACACTTCGGAGGCCTCCTTAGAGAAAACATTAGCGAAGTCCTGAACAAACTCAGGTAGCGTGTTCACCTCCTCAGGGGGAGAAATAGAATTAACAGAAAAACATGACGTCAAGCATTCATTACCCCATTTGGTAAGATCCCCAGTATTCCAGTCAAACGTGGGATTATGCAACTGCAACCAGGGAAGGCCTAAAACCAAATCGGACAATAATCCCTGCATCAACAGTACAGAGCACTGCTCCAAATGCATGGAGCCAACAAGGAGTTCAAAAACAGGGGTATGCTGTGTAAAATAACCATTAGCAAGAGGAGTGGAGTCGATACCCACCACCGGGACAGGTTTAGGCAAATCAATCAAAGGCATAGCTAGAGACATAGCAAATTCCACAGACATGATATTAGCAGACGATCCTGAATCCACGAAGGCACTGCCGGTAGCAGACCTACCACCAAATAAGACCTGAAAGGGAAGCAAGATTTTATTACGTTTCATATTTACGGGAAATACCTGTGCGCCCAAGTGACCTCCCCGATGATCACTTAGACGCGGAAGTTTTCCGGCTGCTTATTCTTACGCCTAGCACAGGTGTTCACTTGATGCTTGTCATCCCTACAATAGAAGCAGAGACCATTCTTCCTGCGGAACTCTCTACGTTGTTGGGGGGACACGGAGGCCCCGAGTTGCATAGGTACCTCCGAGTCTTCCGTGGAAGAACGAAGCAACGAAACCTCGGGAGGCATCATGGGGGAGTCAGAGGAGAAAACACAAAAACGTTCACGTTGTCGTTCCCTGAGACGTCGGTCAAGTCATACCGCTAAAGCCATAACCTGGTCTAGGGAGTCAGAAGAGGGATAGCTAACTAGCAGGTCTTTCAGGGCGTTCGACAGACCCAACCTAAACTGGCACCTTAAGGCAGAGTCATTCCACCGAGAAGCTACGCACCACTTCCTAAAGTCAGAGCAATACTCCTCAACAGTTCTCTTACCCTGACGTAAGGTCACCAGCTGACTCTCGGCAAAGGCAGTCCTATCAGTCTCGTCATAAATGAGTCCAAGAGCAGAAAAGAAAAGATCAACGGAGGAAAGTTCAGGGGCGTCAGGAGCCAAGGAGAAGGCCCATTCTTGGGGCCCTTCCTGGAGCCGGGACATAATTATACCCAACCGCTGGCTCTCAGAACCTGAGGAGTGGGTCTTTAAACGAAAATAGAGCCTACAACTCTCCCGAAAGGAGAGAAAAGTCTTCCGGCCCCCTGAGAACCGGTCAGGCAACTTGAGGTGGGGTTCAAGAGGTGAGGTGAGGGGCACTACCATGGTAGCATCAGGCTGGTTGACCCTCTGAGCCAGGGCCTGGACCTGTAAGGAGAGACCCTGCATTTGCTGAACCAGGGTCTCAAGGGGGTCCATAGTAGTGTGAGGGACCAGGGTAGAGTAGGTATATGGGCTTGTGATTATGTAATGATGGGGGTAAGGAAACAGACAAGTGAGCCATAATCTACCCGCCACTCAGTCCCTGCCTACTTGCAACGACCCGCCCTAGGCGACGGGGTACAACTGGGCGACGGTCCCTACGCTCAATAAGTGCACGACAGACAGACAAGGGTACAAAGAAGCAAGGGAAAAGGGGCAGTTGCCCACGGCAACACCGTGAGCAACAAGAGTGGTGAACAAGCCGAGTCAAACAGGAGTGTACCAGGTACCAAACGCAGAGCAGGAGAGTAGTCAGTAAGCCAGGGTCAATATGAAGCAGGGTCAAATGGTTCAAGAAGCTGCAGCAGGGCCTGGAAACAAAACGAGAAGAATCACAAGCAAGGAGGAACAGGAAAGGCAGGTATAAATAGACAGAGGGCGGGAGCTAGCTCCGTCTGGCCAGGCTGTGATAGGCTCTGCCACTCCTAAGCCTGCCATCCTGAGTGGTGGAAGATGGAGTCAGTCTCACAGACATAGAAGCAGGTGCAGACTGATTACCTATGGGCGTGGATACAGAAGCTGTGCCTGGCAGATCCTTAACAGCTGGGCCCTATATCTGATCCAATCAGATCTTATCATGCGTGATACTGTCTGCTGAGCCACTGTACCTAATCCTATCATGTGTGATACTGTCTGCTGAGCCACTGTGTCTAATCCTATCATGTGTGATACTGTCTGCTGAGCCACTGTATCTAATCCTATTATGTGTGGTACTGTCTGTTGATCCACTGTATCTAATCCTATCATGTGTGATACTGTCTGCTGAGCCACTGTATCTAATTCTATCATATGTGATACTGTCTGCTGGGCCACTGTATCTAATCCTATCACGTGTGATACTGTCTGCTGGGCCCTATATCTGATCCAATCATGTGTGATACTGTCTGCTGAGCCACTGTATCTAATCCTATTATGTGTGATACTGTCTGCTGAGCCACTGTATCTAATCCTATCATGTGTGATACTGTCTGCTGAGCCACTGTATCTAATCCTATCATGTGTGATACTGTCTGCTGAGCCACTGTATGTAATCCTATCATGTGTGATACTGTCTGCTGAGCCACTGTATCTAATCCTATCATGTGTGATACTGTCTGCTGAGCCACTGTATCTAATCCTAGCCATAGTTGATAGGGTCATAGTGCATATAGATATGCTATGCTGTCTCATATACACACATACATTTTTTTTGGGGGGGGGGGGGGGGGCACATAGGTATTGGGGCTATTTCCCCTGCCATTTTAAGTCCTTAGTGACTGACGCCCCTGACTGCTAATGCTGCATTGTTGGGTCACTTAGGAGATCCAGCAATGCATCTGAAAGCTGTGGACCGTCGGCCATGAGATGTTTGCGGGGGGGGGGGGGGGGTGGCGCAATAAGAACTTTTGTATCGGGACCCTTTAGCTACGCCCCTGCCCAGAGCCATAGTCCTGGGGCAGAGCACTACTAGTACTCTGCTAAATGCTCATGGGCCCTGGTGCAAGTATTCTGCTTGGGCCCCCCTACCCTACAACACCACCAGACCCCTGCGCAAGCCTATGCCAAGCTGCCTTGCCTGACGGACCCCATTGTGGGGCATTGTGTCATTGTATAATCATGTGCACAGTGAATGGTGGTATATTCAGGGACACAGTGTTTGTCACTGTGTGTGTGTGTGTGTGTGTGTGTGTGTGTGCGCGTGTGTGTGTGTGCGGTGCCTTATTTCACAGTGTTGACATGATTGTATTTAAGTACAGATTGTATGGTGCGATTATATTCAGGGGCAAACTGTGTGGCACTATGAGGATTTTGTCTTAGTATATAGGTGCGAATATGTTGGAAAAGTAAGGAGCCGAAGACATCAGAGCGTCAAACTCTGCCTAAATGGGTAGTGGCCATAAGAAGTTAATGGAGAAGTAAAGAAGTAAAGAAAAAAAGAATGACTACAATCTGAGAAAACGTCACCTTTGAGTCACTGAGTGTAATTGTTTATTCTGCCTCTGACTGATCAGTACACTGTATGATCTGAAGCAAGATGATGGGGGAAAGAGTTGCATTTTTTTTTGTGAAGCAGCAACTCCCATCTCATCCATACCATTATTCAGGCCATACTGACTGCTGTAGTTTCATGCCAGACAAACTAATATGGCAGTGGTTAAACTGAAGTTCCATATGATCTCTGTACTGAACTGTATTTATGCTGGTACTGTATATATGTACTGAGCTTGGTTCTGGTGCTCTATATATGTGCTGAGCTTGGTTCTGGTGCTGTATATATGTGCTGAGCTTGGTTCTGGTGCTATATATATATATATGTACTGAGCTTGGTTCTGGTGCTCTATATGTGTGCTGAGCTTGGTTCTGGTGCTGTATATATGTGCTGAGCTTGGTTCTGTGACTGTATCACTGTATCTCTGTATTAAACTTGGTTGTGGCACCAAATTAATGTGCTGAGCTTGGTTTTAATAACAGAAAAAAGACTCCTTGGATGACTGGATTGGTCTGTATGAGGGGGGAACTTTGCAAAGCCGACACCTGTTGTCAACTCCAAGGGCTAGCATACTGTGGACAATACAGTCAAAGACTCGCCACGTATAAAAATTGAGATGAACGTGCACATCTTGAAGAGTTGAGTTATCCTAGATTACTATTTTGCATGAATATTTCACTATAACTGTATTCCGGCGTTATTTTCTCTTTCCCAAAGTTATTTATGTTATAAGCTTTGTCTTGTACTGAGCTTTGTTCTGGTGCTGTATTTATGTACTGAGCATGGTGCTGGTGCTGTATTTTTCATATTAACTTAGTTCTGGTGCTTTACGTACTGAATTTGGTTCTGGCACCGTATTTTATGCATTTTGCTTGAATCTGATACTGTATTTGTACACAAAACTTTTGTTTTTGGGAGTTGCGGCAAATAGCCAGGAGATTGTTCTCCACCCTTCTCACAGTGCAAAGTCTAAATAAATGGCCTGAGCAAGCTTAGTGTACTGAATGTGCACGTATATGCCTATACGTAATGAGTGAGTTTTATGAGTGTAGGTAGGCGTGTAAGCTTTTGTTATTACTGTATTTACATAGTGTGGCAATCCAGTTAAACATTCTCGACATGGAGCTACACCAGCTTGGAAAGTTTCTAGGATATTACTGATACATGCAAAAATATTTATCTAGAGTCCACGTTAGTATATAATGTATTTTCAATATTGTAATTGTTTTATTTGATTATTAGACTTATAATAATTTCCTGCAGCATGACACACCGCAACCCCACCCCCACCCCCACCCAGCACGTATCTTTTTGTTGGCAAATTAAAGAACCTGCTGTTACAATTTTAAATTCCATTTGTGCCATGGCCGACTTCATGATTATGCCTCAGTGTGGTACAATTTGTTGAGTTCCCCTCCCCCACGGTCATATAATGTACAAAAAAATATAAATGCCTAAATTACGATGCCTAAGAGTGCTGCCAGCACATTTACTGCAAAAATATAATGTGCAGTGCCTAAAGGCAAGTGCCAGACAATGCGTTTATACCACCATTCAGTGCTTAAATAATACCAACATAGAGACCTAATAACAGCTCCATTCATAAAGTAATCTAATGACAGTGCTATACAATGTCCATATAACATGTAGTATTCCCCAAAGACCGGTCCTGTATAAGATGTGAGGGATAAATCCCCAAGTTACATGGAAATGTTGCATTACACTCTTTATAGGCTTTTGGGCCCTCCTGGGCATTACAAATAGTATGCAAGTATAATAGTGCACTGTACCTTTAAGATGTGCTGTTGTCTGCGGTCATCTGCTAGTTTTGTGTCTTTTCCTTACTAGCCTCTAATACTATAAACAAAAAATAAAGGAAACAAAAAATATTTGCCCTAGTACATCCCGTCAATAAGCGCCTTTCAACAATGGATGTGGCGCGATGATGTAAGTCATGCCCTGCCAATCAACGTCATTGTAAGGCGCTAAATGGTCGGGCATGGTACGTGCCCGGCCATTTAGCACTAATGCATGTGTTTGTATCTGCGTGCTATAGACACAAGTACAATTAGTGCAAGAGGGGGTGGCTGCGGCTGGTTACATTGGTGCCGCCGCCCCCACAGAGAGGCAGCAGCAGCCTATAATATTGATTTGTATCTATGTCCAGAGGATGCAGATACAAGTGAATGTGGCTGTCGCTAGCACAGGGGCACCCTCCTGCGCTAGCGACGCCACTGGGCATGAGGACGCCCCCCTGCCGCCCGGCCCATAAATGTTAGAGCCTGGGCGGCGCGGGCTGCTACAGCGGTAGTTACGCCACTGCTGCAGACATAAGGTCACATGACCTAATGTCTGCAGTTCTTGTTACTGTTTTGAAACCTGCAGTTCCTAGAACAGCAGCAACAGAGATAAATGAGCTGCTATGTAAGTATAAGGGGATGGATTCTTTTAAAGGGGTCTGTATTTAGGGGGGGTCAGTTCTGGGGTCTGTAGATGATAGATAGATAGATAGATAGATAGATAGATAGATAGATAGATAGATAGATAGATAGATAGATAGATAGATAGATCAATACTTTATTTATCCCCAAAGGGAAATTGGTTTACAGTAGTAACTCCCATTTACAGTACATATTCATACAAAACAATACAACATATAGCAACGACATATAATAAAAAAAAAAGCATCATAACTCACTATAAAGACATATTATAAAGTGCAATAGCCTTTGGCATAAAAGATCTTTTAAATCTTCCTTTACTACATCGAAATTGTAGCAAATCGATTACTAAAACAACTTTGTTTATCAATTAAAATATTATGTAACGGATGCAGCTCCTCTAATTTAATTGCACTAGTCTTCCTTAACCCCTTCCCGACATCCGCTGTATATATACAGCGCTGTCACGAAGGTGTTCCCGCGAACCGCAGTACAGTTATGTCGCAGTGATGGTGCGGGCTCAGAAGCAGAGCCGGCACCATCACTGCGGGGGACAGCTGTATTATACAGCTGGCACCTTCCTGTAACTGCCAGGACCGGAGCTATTCAAATAATGGCGTCCGAGTCTGCCTTGTACGGGAGCCTGCGGCGAGTCCTCATAGGCTTGCTGTCAGTGAACAACTGACAGCGCTAATAATCTGCACTACATATGTAGTGCAGTGTATTAGAGTAGCGATCGGGGCATCAGGCCCTCAAGTGCCCTAGTGCGACAAGTCAAAAAGGTAAAAAAAGTTAATAAAAATGTCGTAAAACAATAAAAAGTCACAAGTTTCAAGTAAAAAAAAAAATCTAAACTGCCTTTTTTCCCATAGTAGGTCTTTTATTCTGGGAAAAACCGTAAAAAATGAAAAAAAAACTATACATAATTGGTATCGCCGCGTCCGTAACGACCCAAACTTCAAAACTATTATGTGAACGCGGTAAAAAAAAACACGAAAAACGACGCCAGAATCTTTGTTTTTAGGTCACATCTCCTGCCAAAAATGCTATAAAAAATGATCAAAAAGTCACATTTACTCCAAAATAGTACCAATAAAAACGACAATCCGTTCCCGCAAAAAATAATCCCTGACACAGCTTTGTCCACGCAAAAATAAAAAAGTTATGGGTCTTCGAATATGGCGACACAGAAAACAAATGGTTTTATAAAAAAATGATTTTATTGTGCAAAAGCTGCAATACATAAAAAAAACTATATGAATTTGGTATCGCCATAATCGTATCGACCTGCAGAATAAAGTTAACATGTCATTTATGGCGCACTGTGGATGCCGAAAAAAAACCAATAAAAAACTATTCCAGAATTGCTTGTTTTTGGTAATTTCCTTTACCAAAAAAAGAAATAAAAAGTGATCAAAAAGTCGTATGTGTTCCAAAATGGTACCAATAAAATCTACAGACCGTCTCGCAAAAAAAACAAGCCGCACACTGCTCAATCAACTGAAAAATAAAAAAGTTATGGCACTTGTAATGCGGTGATGAAAAAACATCTCAATGCGCAGGCTGGAGGGGAAAATTCCTTCAGTTTCAGGGACCTAATATTTAGGAACTAGGAAAGGGAAGGGACATAGCACATCCACTGGAAGTGAGGGTGCCCGTATTATACCAGCGCAAAACTTTCCCAGAAAAATTTCCAAAATTTACGAAGGAGAAAAAGTCCCCAAAAAGTGCAGAGTGTTACAAAAGGGGGATAAGAAAGAAAACTGTTTATCTGTGCGACACTGGCCTGTGCATAAAGTGCAGGCTGGACCCGGCAGAATGCCATAGGGGGAGGCCACCATGATCAGGGATGTAAGAAGGGAAGGTGTTAAGGAGTTAGGGGGGGTGGTTAGGAGGGTGCGTAGGTTAGTGGGGCGAGGCCAGGTTACGTAAGGTAAGGAGAGAGGAAGGACGCCGCCTTTTTTAGTTAACAGCACAGGGAAGCTTGTAACAGCAAGGGAAGCTTGTCCTGGATTCATTTAAGATGGATGCACTACTTACCCAGCTCCAGGCGGCAGTGGCAGAAAGAGGCATGGCCTGGCTGGCGGAGGTGCTGGGGCTTTCCGGCCCGCTGTCGGTGGCTTCGAGCTTGGTGGTGAGCGGACGAGGCGAGGAGGGAGTGGAGCCCTCTGGTTCGGGGGCAGGAGCGGAGGAAGCAGCGGTGATCGGATCCGGGGCGCGGGCGGTGCCGTCTTCTCCTCCCCGGCGGCTGTCCCGTCGCACGAGGCCTCCGGAGAAGTTGAGCCCGGAAGTGATGCCGCAAGCCAGGCGCAGGGTAAGGAGCCAGTAGGGTGACGGCTGGGTGTAAAATACGATGCAGGTGGGCGGTTTGGTGACGGACTTTTATAGCTCCAAGGACTCCCCTTCTATTGTTATTATTATTATTTGTAAATTGTTGTTCATTATGTTTGTTTGTAAATAAAATGGCTGCTGTGGTCAAATTTATCCAACCCAAGTGTATGAGTCTTATTAGAGGGACGGGGGTTGGGTAAAGGGTATTGCCATTAATGGGAAGGTGAGAAGGCGAAGTTACATGCCCCCGGTAGGAGTGTACGCACTCTACAGTCCCCTGATCATGGATCGCTTCACAGCGTAACACACATCTATGGATAATTGTATTATTTACCCCATTATTATGCCCTGATGTACTCCGCACAGATTACATATGCCAGCACATTATAAACTGAAATACCAGCAAAACTCAAACAAAACTACCAAGCAAAATCCATGCTCAAAATGGGGGTCTTTCCCTTCTTAGCCATACAGAGTGCCCAAACAGCAATTTATGGCCACAAGTAAGGCATTACCATACCCGGGAGAACCCGCTTAACAATTTATGGGGTAAGATTCTCCAGGGGCACAACCTATCGTTCGGTGAATAGGCAGATCAGTGGAAAAATTGCAATTTTCACTTTGCACCATCCACTGCGTATTAATTTCTGAAAAACACCTGTGGAGTCTAAATTCTCACTACACCCCTTGATAAATGCCTTTAGGGTTGTAGTTTTTAAAACGGGGTCACTTTTGTTTGGTACATCAGGGGTTTTGCAAATGCAACATGGCGTCCGCAAACTATTCCAGCAAAATCTACGCTCCAAAAGTTAAATACCACTCCTTTTCTTCTGAATGCTCCCATATATGTAAACAGCTGATTATAACCACATATGGGGTGTTACCGTACTCGGGAGAAATTGCTTTACAAATGTTGGGGTGCTTTTTCTTCCCTATTCCTTGTAAAAATGAAAAATGTTGATCTAAAACTACATCTTGTTGGAAAAAAAAATACTTTTCATTTTCATGGCTTAATTCTAATTAATTCAGCAAAAAACCTTTGGGTTCAAAATTTTCACTATACCCCTAGATGATATCTCAGGGGGTGCAGTTTCCCAAATGGGGTCACATTTGGGGTGTTTCCACTGTACTAGTCCAAAATCCAAATGGTGCTCTTTCCATTCTGAGCCCTACCATGTGTCCAAACAGACGTTTGTGACCACATGTGGGGTATTGTTTTACTCGGGAGAAATTGCTTTACAAATGTTGTGGTGCTTTTTCTCCTTCAGTCCTTGTGGAAATGAAAAAAAATTAGATAAACCTACATTTTCTTTGAAAAAAATTCCGATTTTCATTTTTACGGCCTACTTCCAATAAGTTCTGTAAAACACAAAAAGCCAAATGGCGCTCTTTCCCTTTTCAGCCCTGCCGTGTATCCAAACAGACGTTTATTACCACATATGGGGTACTGTTTTACTTGTGAGAAATTGCTTTACAAATTTTATGGTGCTTTTTCTCCTTTAGATTTTGTGGAAATGAAAAAAATTTTGCTAAACCTACATTTTATTTGAAAAAATGTAGATTTTCATTTTCACAGCCTACTTCCAAAAATTTCTGCAAAAAACCTGTAGGATCAAAATGCTCACTATACCCCTAGATAATTTCCTCAAGGGGTATAGTTTCCAAAATGGGGTCACTTGTTGGGGGTTTCCACTGTCTTGTCCCCTCAGGGGCTTTGCAAATGCAACATGGCCACCGCAAACCATTCCTGCTAAATTTGAGCTCCAAGAGCCAAATGGCGCTCTTTCCCTTCTCAGCCTCGCCGTGTATCCAAACAGCTGTTCATGACCACATGTGTGGTATTGTTTTACTCGGGAGAAATTGCTCTACAAATGTTGTGGCGCTTTTTCTACTTTAGTTCTTTTGAAAATTAAAAATAATTGGCTAAACTTACATTGTATTTGAAAAAATTTATATTTTCATTTTCATGGCCTAGTTCCAAAAATGTTTTCAAAAAAACTGGCAGATGAAAATGCTTGCTACACCCCTAAATAAATTGCTCGAGGGGTGTAGTTTCCTAAATTGGGTCACTCTTGGGGGGTTTCCACTGTTTTAGTACCACAAGACCTCTTCAAATCTGACATGGTGCCTAAAATATATTCTAATAAAAAGGAGGCCCAAAAATCCACTAGGTGCTCTTTTACTTCAGAGTTCGGTGCTTCAGTCCAGTAGCACGCTACGGCCACATGTGGGATATTTCCTAAAACTGAAGAACCTGGGCAATAAATATTGAGCGTTGTGAGAAACTAGACATGGACCGCACAATCCACAATATTTACGTTGATCTGAGCCGCTAGGCATAATTTAGAAACATGAACATGAGGTTCTTTGTAAACATTTTGATCAAACTGTATAAGCCCACTTGCCACTTCACGGCGACCTCTTTAACCCCTTCCCTCTTTGGCCACTTTTGACCTTCCTGACAGAGCCTCATTTTTCAAATCTGACATGTTTCACTTTATGTGGTAATAACTCCGGAATGCTTTTACCTATCCAAGCGATTCTGAGGCTGTTTTCTCGTGACACATTGGACTTTATGTTACTGGCAAAATTTGCCCGATACATTCAGTATTTAATTTTGAAAAACACTAAAATTTAGTGAAAAATTGCAAACATTAGCATTTTTCTCAATTTAAATGTATCTGCTTCTAAGACAGGCAGTTATACCACACAAAAATTTTGCTAACTAACATCCCCCATATGTCTATTTTAGATTGGCATCGTTTTTTGAACATCATTTTATTTTTCTAGGACGTTACAAGGCTTAGAACTTTAGCAGCAATTTCTCACATTTTCAAGAAAATTTCAAATTGCTATTTTTACAGGGGCCAGTTCAGTTGTGAAGTGGCTTTGAGGTCCTTAGATATTAGAAACCCCCAATAAATCACCCCATTTTAAAAACTGCACCCCTCAAACAGCATTTAGAAAGTTTCTTAACCCTTTAGACATTGCGCAGGAATTAAGGCAAAGTAGAGGTGAAATTTACAAAGTTCATTATTTTTATCCAGAAATTCATTTTTAAATCCATTTTTTTTTTGTACCACAGAAGGTTTTACCCAAGAAATGCAACTCAATATTTATTGCCCAGGTTCTGCAGTTTTAGGAAATATCCCACATGTGGCTCTAGTGTGCTACTGGACTGAAGCACCGGACTTAGAAGCAAAGGAGCACCTGGTGGATTTTGGGCCTCCTTTTTATTAGAATAGATTTAGGCACCATGTCAGCTTTGAACAGGTATTGTGGAACTAAAACAGTGGAAACCCCCCAAAAGTGACCCCATTTATTTAGGGGTGTAGCAAGCATTTTGACCCGCCAGTTTTTTTGCAAAAATTTTTGGAACTAGGCCATGAAAATGAAAATCTACATTTTTTCAAATAAAATGTAGGTTTAGCTAATTTTTTTTCATTTCCAAAAGAACTAAAGTAGAAAAAGCACCACAACATTTGTAGAGCAATTTCTCCCGAGTAAAACAATACCCCACATGTGGTAATAAACAGCTGTTTGGACACACGGCGAGGCTGAGAAGGGAAAGAGCGCCATTTGGCTTTTGGAACTCAAATTTAGCAGGAATGGTTTGCGGAGGCCATGTCGCATTTGCAAAGCCCCTGAGGGGACAAAACAGTGGAAACCCCCAACAAGTGAACCCATTTTGGAAACTACACCCCATGAGGAAATTATCTAGGGGTACAGTGAGCAGTTTGACCCCACAGGTGTTTTACAGAACTTATTGGAAATAGGCCGTAAAATTGAAAATCTAGATTTTTTCAAAGAAAATGTAGGTTTAGGTATTTCTTTTTTCATTTCCACAAGGACTGAAGGAGGAAAAGCACCACAACATTTGTAAAGCAACTTCTCCCGTGTAAAACAATACCCCACATGTTGTCACAAACATCTGTTTGGACACACGGTAGGGCTCAGAATGGAACTAGCACCATTTGGATTTTGGAATGGTTTCTGGGCGCCATGTGACATTTGCTGAGCCCCTGTAGTACTAGTACAGTGGAAACACCCCAAAAGTGACTCCATTTGGGAAACTGCACCCCCTGAGGAATCATCTAGGGGTATAGTGAAAATTTTGATCCCAAAGGTTTTTTGCTGAATGAATTTGAATGAAGCCATGAAAATGAAAAATATATATTTTTTTCCAACAAGATGTAGTTTTAGATCAACATTTTTCATTTTTACAAGGAATAGAGAAGAAAAAGCACCCCAACATTTGTAAAGAAATTTCTCCCGAGTACGGTAACACCCCATATGTGGTTATAATCAGCTGTTTACGTATATGGGAGCATTCAGAAGAAAAGGAGCGGTATTTATCTTTATCGTAGATTTTGCTGGAATGGTTTGCGGACGCCATGTTGCATTTGCAAAACCACTGATGTACCAAACAAAAGTGACCCCGTTTTAGAAACTACACCCCTAAAGGCATTCATCAAGGGGTGTAGTGAGAATTTAGACTCCACAGGTGTTTTTCAGAAATGAATACGAAGTGGATGTGAAAGTGAAAATTGCAATTTCTCTACTGATCTGCACATTCACCGCACAATATGTTGTGCCCCTAGAGAATCTTACCCCATAAATTGTTAAGCGGGTTCTCCCGGGTATGGTAATGCCTTACTTGTGGACATAAATTGCTGTTTGGGCACACTGTAGGGCTAAGAAGGGAAAGACCGCCATTTTGAGCATGGATTTTGCTTGGTAATAGTTCTGTTTGGGGTTTTGCTGGTATTTCCGTTTAAAATGTGGGGGCATATGTAATCTGTGCGGAGAACATCAGGACATAATAAGAGGGTATAATAATGGGATAAATAATACAATTATCCATAGATGTGTGTTACGCTGTGAAGCGATCCGTTATGCGCAGGCCAGTGTCACACTGATAAACGGTTTTCTTTCTTATCCCCCTTTTGTAACACTCTGCACCTTTTGGGGACTTTTTCTCCTTCGTAGTTTGGGAAATATTGCTGGGAAAGTGTTGCCCTGGTATAATATGGGCGCCCTCGCTTCCAGCGGATGTGCTATGTCCCTTCCCTTTCCTAGTTCCTAAATACTAGGGCCCTGAAGCTGAAGGAATTGAGATGTTTTTTCATCACCGCATTACTAGTGCCATAACTTTTTTGTTTTTCAGTTGATTGAGCGGTGTGTGGGCTTGTTTTTTGCGAGACGGGCTGTAGATTTTATTGGTACCATTTTAGAACACATACGACTTTATCACTTTTTTTTCATTTTTTGGTAAAGGAAATTACCAAAAACAAGCAATTCTGGAATAGTTTTTTATTGGTTTTTTTTCGGCATCCACAGTGCGCCCTAAATTACATGTTAGCTTTATTCTGCGGGTCGATACGATTACGGCGATACCAAATGTATATCGTTTTTTTTTATGTATTTTTGCATTTTTGCACAATAAAATCACTTTTTTTTATAAAATCATTTGTTTTCTGTGTCGCCATTCTAAGACCCATAACTTTTTTCTTTTTGCGTGCACAAAGCGGTGTCAGGGATTATTTTTTGCAGGACGGATTGTCGTTTTTATTAGTACTATTTTGGAGTAAATGTGACTTTTTGATCACTTTTTATAGCGTTTTTTGGAAGGAGATGTGACCTAAAAACAAAGATTCTGGCAATGTTTTTCATGTTTTTTTTTTACGGCGTTCACTGTGCGGGATAAATTACATAATAGTTTTGTAGTTTGGGTCGTTACGGACGCGGCGATACCAATTATGTAGTTTTTTTAATTTTTACGGCTTTTCCCATAATAAAAGACTTACTATGGGAAAAAAGTCAGTTTAGCTTTATTTTTATTTGAAATGTTTGTGTTTTTATTGTTTTACCACATTTCTATTAACTTTTTTTAACTTTTTTGACTTGTCCCACTAGGGGACATGAGGGCCTGATGCCCCGATCGCTACTCTAATACACTGCACTACATACGTAGTGCAGTGTATTAGCGCTGTCAGTTATTCACTGACAGCAAGCCTATGAGGACTCGTCGCAGGCGGGTCCTCATTGGCTCCCGTACAAGGCAGACTCGGACGCCATTTTCTGATTGCATCACTGGGCTGCCGGTCGGGTGAAAACTTTATTGAGCGCAGCATCTGAGGGGTTAATCTGCCGGATCGGAGAATAGCTCCGGTCCTGGCAGTTACAGGAGGGTGCCAGCTGTATAATACAGCTGTCACCCCGCGGTGATAGTGCCGGCTCTGCTCCTGAGCCCGCACCATCACTGCGACGTAACTGTACTGCGCTTTGCGGGAACACCTTTCCGGCAGCGCCGTATATATACCGCGGATGTCGGGAAGGGGTTAAAGTGGGTCCCTTATACAGTTTGATCAAAATGTTTACAAAGAACCTCATGTTCATGTTTCTAAATTATGTCTAGCGGCTCAGATCAACGTATATATTGTGGATTGTGCGGTCCATGTCTAGTTTCTCACAATGCTGATATTGTACAGTCTATCCTCCTCATTTCTTTTGTTTTACTTGGCACCAGCACTCCACGCATTTGAAAAAATAACCAGCTGATTTTAATTCAGGAATGACCTCATAAGTGTTCCTGCTCTTGCTTGTGTTCTCAGTTGGCCACTGGGGGCGCATGGCAAGTTGAGCTTATTCTATCTGTTCACATGTTGTGGTGCTGTATGGTGGTGTCTGTTGCTGTAGTGCTGCACTTGTGGGGGGACGTGGCCCAGAGCCAAGGAGGCTTGGCACGGTCTGTTAGCATGGGTGCTTTCGGACCGATGGGTTGCTCCCTCTGCGGGAGCAGTGCTGCTGTGGCGGGGGCCGCCATGCGGTGCTGCAACCGCTAGAGTAGGGACCCACTTTAAAGAGGTCGCCGTGAAGTGGCAAGTGGGCTTATACAGTTTGATCAAAATGTTTACAAAGAACCTCATGTTCATGTTTCTAAATTATGCCTAGCGGCTCAGATCAACGTATATATTGTGGATTGTGCGGTCCATGTCTAGTTTCTCACAATGCTGGTAATAAATATTGAGTTGCATTTCTCTGGTAAAAAAAAATGGATTCAAAATGCATTTCTGTAAAAAAATTATGAACTTTGTAAATTTCACCTCTACTTTGCCTTAATTCCTGCAAAATGTCTAAAGGGTTAAGATACTTTCTAAATGCTGTTTTGAATACTTTGAGGGGTGCAGTTTTTAAAATGGGGTGACTTATTGGGGGTTTCTAATATCTAAGGACCTCAAAGTCACTTCGGAACTGAACTGGCCCCTGTAAAAATAGCCTTTTGATATTTTCTTGAAAATGTGAGAAATTGCTGCTAAAGTTCTAAGCCTTGTAACGTCCTAGAAAAATAAAATGATGTTCAAAAAACAATGCCAAACTAAAGTAGACATATGGGGGATCTTAATTAGGAACTTTTTTGACTGTCTGTCTTACAAGCAGATACATTTAAATTGAGAAAAATGCTAATTTTTGCAATTTTTCGCTAAATTTTGGTGTTTTTCACAATTAAATACTGAATGTATCAGACAAATTTTGCCAGTAACATAAAGTCCAATAAGTCACCAGAAAACGGTTTTAGAATTGCTTGGATAGCTAAAAGCATTCCGGAATTATTACTACAAAAAGTGAAGCATGTCGGATTTGAAAAATGAGGCTCTGTCAGGAAGGTCAAAAGTGACCAAAGAGGGAAGGGGTTAATAACCTTTTATTTTATACCTCATCAAATAAATGCACATCACTAACCATGATCGCTTTTCCCTTTTTGATCACCTTATGTAACTTATTCTTTTCCGTTTCTCTGATATTACCTCCACAACAAACAGCACCATAAAATATAACGCTAGCCACCACAGAGTTATAAAACATTACCATCATTTTATTACACACATTAAACTAGCACAAGTTACGTAACAAATACTCATTGCCTTTTTGTACACCTTTTCAATATTCTCAATCCAATCCAAATTCTGGTCCAAATATATATCCAAATATTTGTACGATCTCACTCTCTCCATTTCCTGATTTAGAATAGACACCGGCACCACTGTCTCTTTTTTTCTGCGTAAATCGATAATCATTTCTTTTGTTTTCCAAATATTTAATTCCAACCCATTATCCACACTCCATTTAACAAATTCAGATAAAACATCCTTATATTCTTTATCACAGCCTCCCTTTACCCCCCCATAATTACAGAATCATCAGAGAATTTCTGCAGATGACAACTTCCAGTATTGTACCTTAAATCTGCCATATCTAGCGCAAATAAAAACGGCGATAACACAGTCCCCTTTGGTGCTCCAATATCACTTATTTCTATCCTCGATGTACATTCCCCACTCCGCACACACTGGGGGCGTCCCCGTAAATAATCAAATATCCAGTTAGACACTCTAGAGTTAATTTGCATTCTTTCCAATTTATTTTTCATTAGGTCCGGCTTTATCAAGTTAAAAGCACTAGAAAAATAAAAAAAAAAACATTACTCTCACTATCACCCCCTTCATCTCCAAAAAAAAAGAGTATGCCCTATGTAAAAAATATAAAACTGCGTCCTCCACCCCAATTCTATGTTTATAAGCAAACTGTAGCGGATCCTCGTATTCTACCACAGCTGATTTAAGGTACCTCAACATTAGCCTTTCAAACACCTTCAGAATATGAGAAGTTAATACCACCGGTCGATAATCACCCACCCTCAAGGGTTTTGCTACTTTAGGAATTGGGACTATACAAGATGTTTTCCATACCTTCGGCACTTTTTCCATCATCAAACTCCAATTACATAAATCCGCTGTTATTTCACACAATGCATCAGCACAAGTTTTTAGTACCCTAGTACTAATCCTATCCGGGCCTGATGCCTTCCTTACACTTAATTTTTTTAACTGTTCTCTCACATCGTCCGGTGACACAATAAAAACCCCTGTACCACATCCATCTCTATTAACCCCTTAAGGACTGAGCCTGTTTTGGCCTTAAAGAGGCTCTGTCACCAGATTTTGCAACCCCTATCTGCTATTCCAGCAGATCGGCGCTGCAATGTAGATTACAGTAACGTTTTTATTTTTAAAAAACGAGCATTTTTAGCCAAGTTATGACCATTTTTGTAGTTATGCAAATGAGGCTTGCAAAAGTCCAAGTGGGTGTGTTTAACAGTAAAAGTCCAAGTGGGCGTGTATTATGTGCGTACATCGGGGCGTTTTTACTTCTTTTACTAGCTGGGCGTTCTGAGGAGAAGTATCATCCACTTCTCTTCAGAACGCCCAGCTTCTGCCAGATCACGCTGTGACGTCACTCACAGGTCCTGCATCGTGTCAGACGAGCGAGGACACATCGGCACCAGAGGCTTCAGTTGATTCTGCAGCAGCATCGGCGTTAGCAGGTAAGTGCTACTTACCTGCAAACGCTGATGCTGCTGCAGAATCATCTGTAGCCTCTGGTGCCGATGTGTCCTCGCTCGTCTGACACGATGCAGGACCTGTGAGTGACGTCACAGCGTGATCTGGCAGAAGCTGGGCGTTCTGAAGAGAAGTGGATAATACTTCTCCTCAGAACGCCCAGCTAGTAAAAGAAGTAAAAACGCCCCGATGTACGCACATAATACACGCCCACTTGGACTTTTACTGTAAACACGCCCAGTTGTACTTTTGCAAGCCTCATTTGCATAACTACAAAAATGGTCATAACTTGGCCAAAAATGCTCGTTTTTAAAAAATAAAAACGTTACTGTAATCTCCATTGCAGCGCCTATCTGCTGCAATAGCAGATAGGGGTTGCAAAATCTGGTGACAGAGCCTCTTTAACCCCTTCCCGCTCCTTGACGTACTATTACGTCATGGCAGCTGTATCGTTCGCGCTCCATGACGTAATAGTACGTCTCGGGAGTAACGGCCGTTTCGGCCGTCCTCCCGACACATACAGGAGCTGTGACGCTGCTGTCTTGTTCAGCAGCTGTCACAACTCCTACAGCGGGGACCGATCGCTGTGTCCCCGCTGATTAACCCCTTAAAAGCCGCGTTCTATAGAGATCGTGGCTTTTTAGGGGTTAAGCTGCCATCGCCAGCCTGCTACTCGATAGCGGCCGGCGATGGTGACTATGGCAACCGGACACCAAACAATGGCGTCCGGCTATGCCATAGACGGAAGCCTAGTGGGTCCTGACAACGTCAGGACCCACTATGCTTGCTGTCAGTGAGTAGCTGACAGTTCTAATACACTGCACTACGCATGTAGTGCAGTGTATTAGAATAGCGATCAGGGCCTCCTGCCCTCATGTCCCCTAGTGGGACAAAGTAATAAAGTTAAAAAAAAAGTTACAAAAAGATGTGTAAAAATAAGAAAATAAAAGAATTAAAAGTAAGAAAAGTAAAAATCCCCCCTTTTCCCTTATCAGTCCTTTATTATTAATAAAAATATATAAACAAACAAATAAACTATACATAATTGGTATCGCTGCGTCCGTAACGGCCTGAACTACAAAATTATTTCATTATTTATCCCGCATGGTGAACGCCGTAAAAGAAAATAATAATAAACCGTACCACAATCACAATTGTTTGGTCACTTCACCTCCCAAAAAATGGAATAAAAAGAGAACAAAAAGTCGCATGTACCTAAAAATTGTACTGATCGAAACTACAGTTCGTTACGCAAAAAATAAGTCCTCTCACGGCTTTATTGATTGAAAAATAAAAACGTTATGGCTCTTAGAATAAGGTAACACAAAAAGTGAATGATTGTTTACAAAACGTATTTTATGGTGCAAACGCCATAAGACATAAAAAAAAGTATAAACATCTGGTATCGCCGTAATGGTATCGCCCCGCAGAATAAAGTGAATGTGTCATTTATAGCGCACGGTGAACGCTGTAAAAAAAAAAGAAAATAAAAACAATAGTAGAATTGCTGTTTTTTAGTCACCACGCCACCTAAAAATAGAATAAAAACTGATCAAAAAGCCGCATGCACCCCAAGAAAACTACAATGGATTCCTCAAGGGGTTTCCAAATTGGGGTCACTTTTGGGGGGTTCCCAATGTTTTGGCACCACAAGACCTCTTCAAACCGGACATGGTGCCTAATAAAAAAGAGGCCTCCAAATCCACTAGGTGCTCCTTTGCTTCTGAGGCCGGTGCTTCAGTCCATTACCGCACTAGGGCCACATGGGGGATATTTCTAAAAACTGCAGAATCTGGGCAATACGTATTAATTTGCGTTTCACTGATAAATCCTTTTGTGTTATAAAAAAAACGGTATAAAGAGGATTTTCTGACAAAAAAAAAAAGTACATTTCACCTCTACTTTGCTCTAAATTTTTGTGAAACACCTAAAGGGTTCATAAACTTTCTAAATGCTGTTGTGAATACTTTGAGGGGTCTAGTTTCTAAAATGGGGTATTTCATAGGGGTTTCTAATATATGGGCCCCTCAAAGCAACTTCAGAACTGAACTGGAACCTAAAAAAATAAATAAATGAGGCAATACTTTTCTTCTTACATTATACTGATAATGAGCCGTGCCCACCCCGAGATGACCCCAGTTTTGACCGTTTGTATAAACGGAGACCCCTATTAGACCGTTCCAGTGCCCAGTTTTCCCAAGCATTCACCCCCAAGAAGTGTATTTCTATTGATGAGTCCCTGGTACATTTTAAAGGGAGGGTTCAATTCCGCGAGTACCTGCCGGGTAAGAGGGCAAGGTATGGCGTGAAGATGTATAAGCTTTGAGAGTGCATCAGGGTATACCTACAGATTTAGGATATATGAAGGAAAGGCCACCCCCAAACCAGACTGCATCCTGGACTACAATAGGTACATGGGAGGGATGGACTTGTAAGATCAAGCCATGAAGCCCTACAGCGCTATATGGTGTGGTATAAGAAGCTGGCCGTGCACATCATACAGATGGCTTTGTACAATGCGTACGTGCTACGTCGATGTGCAGGCCAGACGGGAACTTTCCTGGAATTTCAAGAGGTGATTATCAAGAACCTAATCTTTAGGGACCAAGAAGGGGGGGCACACAGTACTTCTGGAAGCGAGGCCACACGCATCGTACCAGGGCAACACTTTCCACGAGAAGTTCCCCAAACTGGCAAGAAGGGAAAAAGTCAAAAGAGGTGCAAAGTCTGCTATAAGAGGGCGATAATGGATGACACAATATATCAATGTGACACGTGTCCCGAATAACCAGAGCTCTGTATGAAAGAGTGTTTTAAAATTTATCATACATCCCTTGGTTTATAATTTACCCCAATTTTACTTACCCTCATGCACTCCACACAGCTTATCCCCCCTCGTCTTTCCCCTCTGAGCCCTGCTGTGTGCCCAGGCAGCTGATAACAGCCACATGTAGGGTATTGCCATACCCGGGAGAACCCACATTACAGTTTATGGGGTGTAGGTCTCCGGTCAAAATGCTCACTACACCTCTAGATGAATGCCTTAAGGGAGTAGTTTTTAAAACGGGGTCAGTTCTTGCGGGTTTCAACTGTACTGGTACCTCAGGGGCTTCTGCATACATGACTTCGCACTAGAAAATCCCCAGTAGGCCAAATGGTGGTCCTTTCCTTCTGAGCCCTCCCATGGGCCCAAACGGCAGTTTATCACAACAAATGGGGTATTGCGGCACTCAGAACAAATTGCGCAACAGAATGGGGTATTTTGTTTCTTGTGAAAATAAGAAAATTTCAGCCAAAACTACATATTATTTGAAAAAAATAATTTTGTTTTCATTCCCAGCCCAATTCAAATAAGTTCTGTGAAAAAACTATGGGGTCAAAATGGTCACAACACCCATAAATGAATTCCTTGAGGGGTGTAGTTTCCAAAATGGGGTCATTTGTGGTTGGTTTCTATTGCTTTGATACCTCTGGGGCTCTGCAAATGCGACATGGCACCCGAAAACCAATCCAGCAAAATCTGGACTCCAAAGAACACACAGCGCTCCTTTCCTTCTGAGCCCTCCCATGGGCCCAAACGGCAGTTTATCACCACAAATGGGGTATTGCCGCACTCAGGACAAATTGGGCAACAAAATGGAGTATTTTATTTCTTGTGAAAATAAGAATTTTTGAGCTAAAATGACATATTATTGGAAAGAATATATTTTTTTTTAATTCCCAGCCAAATTCAAATAAGTTCTGTGAAGAAACTATGGAGTCTAAATGGTCACATTACCCATAAATGAATTCCTTGAGGGGTGTAGTTTCCAAAATGGGGTCACTTCTGGTGGGTTTCCATTGCTTTGATACCTCTGGGGCTCTGCAAATGCGACATGGCACCCGAAAACCAAACCAACAAAATCTGTACTCCAAAGAACACACAGCGCTCCTTCCCTTCTGAGGCCTCCCATGGGCCCAAACGGCAGTTTATTGTCACAAATGGGGTATTGATGCACTCAGAAGAAATTGGGCAACAAAATTGAGTATTTTGTTCCCTGTGAAAATAAGAAATTTTGGTAAAAAATTACATCTTATTGGAAAAAATGTCATTTTTTTAATGTCACAGCCCAATTGAAATAGGTGCTGTGAAAAAACTGTGTGGTCAAAATGCTAACAACAACCATAAATTAATTCCTTGAGGGGTGTAGTTTTCAAAATGGGGTCACTTTTGGTGGGTTTCTATTGCTTTGATACCTCTGAGGCTCTGCAAATGCGACATGGCACCCGAAAACCAATCCAACAAAATCTGGACTCCAACAAACATATAGCGCTCCTTTCCTTCTGAGCCCTCCCATGGGCCCAAACGGCAGTTTATCACCACAAATGGAGTATTGCCACACTAAGGACAAATTGGGCAACAAAATGGGGTATTTTGTTCCCTGTGAAAATAAGAAATTTTGATCACAAATTACATTTTATTGGAAAAAATGACATTTTTTTCATTTCACAGCCCAATTCAAATACGTGCTGTGAAAAAACTGTGCGGTCAAAATGGTAACAACAACCCTAAATGAATTCCTTGAGGGGTGTAGTTTCCAAAATGGGGTCACTATTGGGGGATTCCTACTGTTTTGGCACCTCAACACCTCTTCAAACCTGGCATGCTGCCTAAAATATATTCTAATAAAAAAGAGGACTCAAAATGCACTAGGTGCTTCTTTGCTTCTAGGGCTTGTGTTTTAGTCCACGAGCGCAGTAGGGCCACATGTGGGACATTTCTAAAAACTGCAGAATCTGGACAATACATATTTAGTAGTGTTTCTCTGGTAAAACCTTCTGTGTTACAGAAAAAAAAATGAATACAATTGAAATTCTGCAAGAAAAATGAAATTTGCAAATTTCACCTCCACTTTGCTTTAATTCCTGTGAAATGCCTGAAGGGTTAAAAAACTTTCTAAATGCTGTTTTGAATACTTTGAGGGGTCTAGTTTTTAAAATGGGGTGTTTTATCAGAGTTTCTAATACATAGGCCCCACAAAGCCACTTCAGAACTCAAGAGGTACCTTAAAAAAAAGGCTTTTGAAATTTTCTTAAAAATATGAGAAATTGCTGTTTATGTTCTAAGCCTTGTAACGTCCAAGAAAAATAAAAGAATTGTTCAAAAAACGATGCCAATCTAAAGTAGACATATGGGAAATGTGAACTAGTAACTATTTTGGGTGGTATAACCGTCTGTTTTACAAGCAGATGCATTTAAATTCTGAAAAATGCAATTTTTTCAAAATTTTCTCTCCATTTTGCAATTTTTCACCAATAAACACTGAATATATAGACCAAATTTTACCACGAACATGAAGCCCAATGTGTCACGAGAAAACAATCTCAGAATCGCTTGGGTAGGTTTAAGCATTCCGACGTTATTACCACATAAAGTGAAATATGTCAGATTTGAAAAATGGGCTCTGAGCCTTAAGGCCAAAACTAGGCTGCGTCCTTAAGGGGTTAAGGACCAAGCCAGATTTTTTAAATCTGGGATGTGTGAACATTTTTCAAAATAACTCCGTAATGCCTTTGTGTATCCAAAGGATTCTAACATTTTTTTTTTCGTGACATATTGTGCTATATTTATGTGGTAAAAGTAGGCCGATACGATTTGTATTTTTTATTAAAATGCAAAAATCTAAGAAAATTGTAGAAAAAATCATTTGTTTTGTATTTTAAACTCCAATATGTCACTTATTTATGCACATGCTGTACTAATGTGTTATAAAATGTATATTTCCATATGTCTACTTTATTTTAACAGCAATGTATTTAAAATATTTTCAATTTTTATATGTATTACAAAGCTTAAAAATGTAAAGGTAATTTTTAAAAATTTTCGTACACAGTACATGAAACTGAGGAAACGCACCCCAACATTTATTGCCCAGTTTCTCCTGTGTTCAGAAATACCCCCATTTAGGCCGTAACCTGCTGCATGCCCACACAGTGTGGCCCCAAAGCAAAGGAGCACCCTTGGGCTTTGCAGGACATCATTTTAGCTTGAATGACTTATAGGCCCCACTCCATGCCTGCAAAGGATTTGAGCTGGCAGAACGATGTGACACCCCCATTAGTGACCCCATTTTGAAAACTACACCCCCTAAGGTATTCATCTAGGGGTATAGTGAGTTGTTTGGGCCAACAGGTTGTTGCTGAAATTAACGCAACACCGCTGTAAAAAAAATAATTTAAATTTTTTTCACAAATGCGTCATTTATAGGACAAATTTTTCGTACATAGTACATGAAACTGAGGAAACGCACCCCAACATTTATTGCCCAGTTTCTCCGGTGTTCAAACTGATTTCACCAAACCGCAACAGGGATTTCATATAACAGCTTTAAATGGCAGGACATGCGGTACAAGGCATTTTGTGGCCTAATTTTTAAACGCCATTCATCTAGGGGTGTAATGAGAATTTTTAGTTTTGTTTAGGGGTTTTACTAGATTGCCAATTGAAACACTGGAAATATGGTAATAAGTAAAAATGGGAACTAAATGATTAAATAAAGTAATTTTCTACTTCACCATTAGTAATAAAAATAATAATATAAAAAATGTTATTCCAGGGGGTATTTGAAAAAATTACACAAGGGAGGGCAGGTTAGTTGAAGTCAACTGAGGTGTGGTAAATTTCAAAACAGTTTTGTATGCAAAGACCGTGCTTTGAGAGGCAGGTCTCACAATGGTGTGTAGTGTCTCTTCTAATTCCTTTCTTGGAGCAAACCCGACACCTTTTTTGTTGCTTCCTCCTTGTCTCTGATGGGGGAACTACTCCAGGGAATTGCTGCCCTGGAATTACTCTGCCCTCGCTTTCTGAGGCCCTGCTCCCCACTCCTTCCTGTTCCCCAAATATAAAGGCCTTTATTATTTTTTCCTGAAATTGCAGGAATTTCCCCGTTTCCTACACTTTTGTAGATGACAAAAGAATTATAAAGGGCAATTTGGGTCAATTTGCCAGTTTTTTTATACCACGCCTGAGTGGTACGAAAAATTTGTCCTATAAATGACGCATTTGTGAAAAAAATGAAAATTATTTTTCTTACACGGTTTTGCGTTAATGTCAGCAGCAACCTGTGGGCCCAAACAACTCACTATACCCCTAGATGAATACCTTAGGGAGTGTAGTTTTCAAAATGGGGTCACTAATGGGGGTGTCACATCGTTCTGCCAGCTCAAATCCTTTGCAGGCATGGAGTGGGGCCTATAAGTCATTCAAGCTAAAATTATGTCTTGCAAAGTCCAAGGGTGCTCCTTTGATTTGGGGTCACACTGTGTGGGCATGCAGCAGGTTACGGCCTAAATGGGGGTATTTTTGAACACAGGAGAAACTGGGCAATAAATGTTGGGGTGCGTTTCCTCAGTTTCATGTACGAAAAATTTTAAAAATTACCTTTACATTTTTAAAGAGGCTCTGTCACCAGATTTTGCAACCCCTATCTGCTATTGCAGCAGATCGGCGCTGCAATGTAGATTACAGTAATGTTTTTCTTTTTAAAAAACGAGCATTTTTGGCCAAGTTATGACCATTTTTGTATTTATGCAAATGAGGCTTGCAAAAGTACAACTGGGCATGTTTAAAAGTAAAAGTACAACTGGGCGTCTATTATGTGCGTACATCGGGGCGTTTTTACTTCTTTTACTAGCTGGGCGTTCTGACGAGAAGTATCATCCACTTTTGACGCTATTGACGGCGGCATTTAACGGGTTAAACGGCCGCGATCGAAGTAAACTTCGATCGCGGGCGTTGGAGCAGGAGCTCAGCTGTCATCAGACAGCAGAGCCCCGGCTCCTGCCTGCACGGGAGACCCGTGCAGGACTTAGACTAGGCTGACGTGAAAAGGCGTCAGCCTAGCCTAAAGCCCAGTAGTGAATCACGTTAAAAGGCGTATTAGTGGTCACTAAGGGGTTAAAGATGATAAAACATGACATGCCACTTTAGAGTCTCCTGACGACGGAATATACACCACACCCACCATCACAACATTAAATTCCCTCTGCAAATAATATGGTCTTATTCCCACCACAAGCAATTCAATATCGATACTGCAATATGTCTGTTTCACAGTGATATGCCCTGGATGACACCATTTACTATTAATATACAGAACCACTTCTCCCCCTCTTTTCTTCCCTGTGCTCTCAAAGTCTCTATCCGCTCTTACTAATTCAAACCCTGGAACTTCAATACTCGCATCGGTTATATCACTGTGGAGCCATGTCTCGGTAAAAGCTAAAATACTACCCTCCCTCACATCACGAGCAAACATCCCCATTGCAACCAGCTCATCCATTTTATTTCCTAGAGACCTCACGTTCCCCATTAGAATGAATGGAACCGCCGGTTTATACCTCCTTATTTTTTCCCGCCCTGCACCCCCTAAACGGCCTCCACACATCCCTAGGAATCCTCACTAATTTAGTAATACATTTCGGCGTATCATTGCGACTCTGCATTAGCTCTCTCCTTGAATATTTAATCACAACAATGGTACCCCAACTGCAGGAAAAATTTTTAATTCTTGTTTAAAATCAGAAAACAGTTCCTCCTTTATTCCTCCAGAATACTAAGGTCCCTTTGGACTTCCAAAGTCCTGAGTGTCAGCTATCTCCATGGAATAACCAGATGTTTTAAGGCACGATGACAAATCAGACTCCCCCAACTGCATCCTCAATAACGATAATACTGGAAGTATGGACATTAAGGAAAACAGAATTTGGCAAAAAAGACCTCCTAATCCCTCCATCCTTTTTTGCATTGGTTGCTTCATCAATCCCGTCATGGGCTCCTCTGTCAGTGCTGGCAATGGAATGTCCGATAATAGCAGACAGGCACCTGTAGCCTGTAAAACAGGAATCTGTATGTCCATGTCAAATGTGTCATTCATGACACTGCCCCCGATACCTCCACCAGCTCCTCTTGGTCAGTTGTGGAAACTGACCCCCACCCAAAGCAACTCTCACCTCTCCAGCAGTTCTCCAGCAGTTTACCCGATATTCCCCAGGCACCCAGCAATCTTTTCTCATTGACCTTGTTCACAGTCACTGCTGGTCCGTGCTCTCTCACAGCCGGACCAACACTTCCTCCAACTTCTTTCCAGGCACCCCGCAGTCTTTCACTGCCGGCCCCCTGCGATTTAGGTCAGTGCACCATGCGGTCCTGCTTTCTCACAGCTGGTCCAACACTGCGCCTCCTTCTCTCCAGGCACCGCACAGACTCTCTCAGCTGTTCATATGCACTGTCGGTCCGTGCACCACCTGGTCTGGCTCTCTCACAGCCAGACCAACACCACCTGGAGCACACGTACCTGGAGATCTGGCTCTCTCACAGCCAGAACGCCACTTCCTCCCACCCCTTTGCTGGAGCGCTGGTTTACCTAGACATCCCCCAAGAACTCCTCACGACTCATCTACTCTTCACTCGGTCTGTATTTAGGGGTCTGGTCTTGGGTGTTTATTTAGGGGGTCTGGTCAAGGTTCTGTATTTAGGGGGCTTGTTCTGGGGTCTGTAAATGTTAAGGGGGTCTGGTAGGGCCACACCCACCATGAGGCGAGTTGATCCTCTGGCCTCAAGCGGCACCCTGCAGAGTCTCAGAGGGGGCGGCATTACAGAGCTGCTGGCCGACGTTTCCACCACTTATTAGCAACTGCAAGATGTGCTGCCTCCTTAAGAGAACATCTCTCCTGTGCCACCTTAATAACCCCCCTCCCCAGACTTCCCCTGTGCTCTCCACTATTCTGTCGCTATTGTAATGTGATCCTGCTCAGTGTCGGTACGGAGAGGGCGGCGAGCAGAGTGTCTGCACTGCACTGCTGCCGGCAGTCTCCCTGCATAGCGAGAGAAGATCCATATATGTAGCTACCTGTACAAAAGGTAAATGTAATGTGTAGTGTGTACTGTATGTTTGTAGTGTGTAATGTGTGTACTGTATGTGTAGTGTATATGTGTGTGTGTGTGTGTATATATATATATATATATATATGTATGTATGTACGAGTACGTACATACTGTATGTGTATATTTGTGTGTATGTGTGTGTGTGTGTGTATTTTTTTGTGTATATATACTGTATATATATATATATATATATATATATATTTTTATTTTTAATTTTTTTTGTGTATGTATCAAAGTGTGTGTGTGTGTGTGTGTGTGTGTGTGTGTGTGTGTGTGTGCATAATGTATGTATGTACAGTATGGCCTCACGCACATGACAGTTTTTTTCTCGGCCATAATTTATCCGCATATTTGCGGATAAATTGCAGATCCATAGCTTTCTATGGCCCTATGCACACGAGCGTGATTTACACGGATCCGTGTGGGGGCCGCAAATCCGGACCACAAAAACTCAAGACAAGTAATTTCACGGTCCGGATTTGCCAATAATGGTGAATTGTTGTGGATCTGTGAATCCTAATGATACACAAATGCACAACTAACCAGTGCAGTCGTGTGCATGAGGCCATAGTGTGTGTAACGTATGTATGTATGTATGTATGTGTGTGTGTGTGTGTGTGTACAATACAGAGCTGGCTCCGAGTTTACGTGGGGCCCTGGGCGACACAGACTGAGTGGGCCCCTTTACGGGGAAAAGTCACGGCGGCAGAAAAATTAAAAAAATCGGCACTTTGTGCCCCCATATAGACGTTAGGCCCTGTTTATGCCCCCATATAGAAGTTAGGCCCACAGTTTGTACCCCAATAAATTTAGTGCCCTCTGTAGATAGTGCCACACAGCACTCCTGAAACACCAACTATCATCATGGGTGACTTTAACCATCCCCATTGATTACCCAATCTCCCCATCTGCCTCCCAGTTTCTATCTTTAATCTCCTCCCTAGGTCTGTCGCAACTTACTAACTCTCCTACACATGAAGACGGGCATTCGCTTGACCTGGTATTCATCCGTCTCTGCTCGGTTTCAGACTTTAATAATTCTCCCGCACTCTGATCACAACCTTCTCTCCTTTACTATCAAAAATTCTCTGCCTCCACAGGACATGCCTACCTATCAGACATACAGAAATCCACATGCCTTTAGAAGCAACTCATAGACAGTTTACAGTCCACATTGTTCCCTATCTCTTCCCTCTCATGTCCTAATCTGGCAACCAAACATTACAATAACACTCTCAAAAATGCTTTGGATGAAGCAGCCCCCCTACACTCCGAACCACCAGGCAAAGATGTACAATACCCTGGCACACACCTCAATCCCACTTTCTTCAGTGGTGCTCAAGACGTGCCGAACGTCTGTGGAGAAAATCGCACTTGTCAGCAGACTTCCTCCATTACAAATATATGCGGAGAACTTACAACTCTGCCCTTCACAATGTCAAACAAGACTATTTCACCTCCCTCATCTCCACACTATCTAAGACGCCAATCACAGATCTCCAGTGCCGAAGACCCGGCCACTTATTTTAAAGTTAAAATTGACAACATCCGAGTAATCAGTCAAATTCCCTGAATTCCTTTGACAACACCTTTTCCACTACCCATGATTCCTCAGGAGGCGTCAATACAACTATCCGCTGGGTACGGACACCATTTCAAGACAAACTTATCGAAGAAACAATGACTACTTCACCCCTAATTTTCAATCTGAATTCATTTGCTAAAGCCGCCACCAGTACATACACTCCCACAAGAGTGTCGCCCGACCCCTCACCAAGTAGTACTCTATCCAATATATATTTTTTAGAGTTTCCCCCGGCACCGAATATCAGCCCCTAAGGTCAAAACCATATTCCTCACAAAAATCTGTAGAACAGATAATGTTATTAGCAGCATAGAAGCTGAAGGCAAAATGTTTATTAATGCAATTATCTTCCTTCTTTACAAATGTAACCACCACAATTATTTTATACTATATTGCTAATGTAAGCAACAGCAAAAACATGTACTTTACAAATAGTCTTATATGTTTATATATTACCTTTTTTAAGTTTTGATAATAAATGACGCTAACCAGGAGACAGAATGCAGCTAGTGATATCAGTAAGCCTTTATACGACAGGAGGGAGTTCATTCTGCCTGCAAAGAAACAATACAAAGTATATATAAACCTAGCTAGTACAATATATTTATTATTTGTATACATCCATATTTATTTCTATCTCTTACTCTAGCTATATATGAATATATATGTCTCATATCTATCTTTCTCTATCTCATAACTATCTCTCTAACCCTATCTCTGACTATCTACCTCTCTATATATACACTTTTTTTCGTTTAATTCAAACCACACTGTGGCCACTTTTTACACACAAGAAGGCTCCACCTGCTGGAAGACCTAAAATATCAAGAAACAACTATTTGACTGAATATATAAATACAGTGCATATGTTGACATAATTGTAAAACCCTTTGAGGACAGTTGCAAAGATACTGTGACAAATTTAAAAGGGATAACAGTCACGCTTGATACTTTGCTTGCCAGTTTAGACGTTGAAGCAATTTACATCAGTACCCATCGTGATTTGGGACTGGAAGCAGTTTTACAGTTTTTGAAGACTAGAAGATTACACCTTTGTAAGCACAATTTGTTTAAGATTTATTGAAATTTATTTTGAAACACCATTTTCTCGTTTTTTAAGCTAATTTTTACCACCAGCTCTGGGCAACTGAGATGGGGCAAAGTGTTCTCCGTCGTATCCAAATCTACTCCTGGGCTGGTGGGAAGACCAACGTGTTTAATGAGGTTTTATAATTATTTTTACACACCATATAAGTTTTGAGGTGAATACATTATTATTATAGATATGAAAGGATATACCCAACTTAAACATTTATGGCATATTCATATTGGGGCAACGCAGCAGACAGAAATCATAGGTAAGGGACCACCAGGGAATTAATTTATGATTGTAAGTTGTTAGTTACTTCAAGAGTGTGTTCATTGAGATTCATATTTATATTAGGTACCTATCAGCACATGCTGAGCCTCATTTGAACCATGTGCAATTGCAATTTAAATTTTATGTGCATCGCTCCATACCTATGCTAAATCTATCTTTATGCTAGTCACATATTAATTGATTTGCGGATGCCAGCTTGTGTTTTCCGGTTTTGATCCATCAACTGTTAGGCTGGGTTCACACTACCTATTTTCAGACGTAAACGAGGCGTATAATGCCTCGTTTTACGTCTGAAAATAAGGCTACAATACGTCGGCAAACATCTGCCCATTCATTTGAATGGGTTTGCTGACGTACTGTGCAGACAACCGGTCATTTACGCGTCGTCGTTTGATAGCTGTCAAACGACGACGCGTAAAAATACAACCTCGTCAAAAGAAGTGCAGGACACTTCTTTCAGACGTAATTTGAGCCATTCTTCATTGAACTCAATGAAGCACAGCTCAAAATTTACAGCTGTTAGAGAAGCCTCGCAAAATGCGAGGAGGAGCAATTACGTCTGAAACGAGGCAGCTGTTTTCTCCAGAAAACAGTCTGTCATTTCAGACGTAAAAGCCTGCTACCGTGTGCAGATACCCTTATGGTGTTTAAATACTTTTTAATTGAAAATTAAATCATGTTTCTTTTATGGGAAAATGCTTGGAAATTTTCTATATATCCACATAAATGTCTGATAGATGCATGTCCCAGCTCTGAGACCTTTACCTATATCGAGAAAGGGGGTCCCTGGCCCCCGTTCCGCACATGCGTACCGACTCTGTTTATTCTATTCTATGGGTGTTACGGAAACAGCTGAGCAAGTGCTGCTCGGCTTTTTCCGTATCTACTATAGAACAAAAATGTTCATCTACTAGTCCCCGCCTGTAATCTGCAGCCACCAGCCACCTTACCAGGCAAAACGAAGGTCGGATGACCTAGACTCTCGATATAGGTGTGGATATTAGAGCTGGGACCGATATCTATCAGACATTTATGGCATTTCCTGATAATATGCCATAAATGTCTAAGTTGGAAAACCCCTTTATTTGGAAGGGTCCTTTTTTTTTTTTACCATTTTGATGATCTATTACATTTAAATTCTTTGGGCTTATATTAACCCCTTAGTGACCAAGCTTGTTTGGACCTTAATGACCAAGCCAAATTTGTCAAATCTGGTATGTGTGACTTTATCAGAGAATAACTCTGTGAAAGTTTTGACTATCCAAGTAATTCTGACATTGTTTTTTCGTCACATGTTGTACTTTATTTTAGTGGTAAAAGTAGACTGATACGATTTGCGGAAATAACTTAAAAAATAGAAAAATTGAAGAAATTTTGTAAAAATTATCATTTTTCCCTATTTTTAACTGCAATATGTCACATATGTACACACATACTGTACAATTTTTTTTATTAAATATATATTTCCATCTCCTTACTCTATTTTGGCAGCACTTTTGAAAAAAAAAATTAATTTTTGAGCAATTTAGAGGACTTACAAGTTAAGTAATAATTTTATAAATTTTGTAGTACATTTTGTTTTCCTGCACCAAGCTAGGTTTTCATAGGCTCATAGGTGTCAGAATGGTGGAAACCCCCACAAGTGACCCCATTTTGAAAACTAGACCCCTTAAGGTATTTATTAAGGGGTGTTGTAAGTATTTTGACCCCACAGTTTTTTTGTAAGAATTCATGCAAAGCAGGCATAAAAAAATATAATTTAACTTTTTTCATAAAAGTATCACTTTGAAGACCGATTTCTTTGTAAAGCGACCATGAGAATGAAGAAACACACCCAAAAATCTATCACCCTGTTTCTCCTGTTTTCAAAAATGCCCCCATTGTGACCCTAATGCGTTGCCTGGACACACGACAGGGCCCGAAAGGGAGGGAGCACCAGGAGGCTTTCAGGACTCATATTTTGCTTGAAAATGTTTTAGGCCCCACTGTACATTTGGAGAGGTTTTGAACTACCAGAACGATAGAAACTCCCCATAAACGACCCCATTTAGAAAACTAGACCCCTTAAGGTATTTATCTAGGGGTGTAGTGAGTATTTTGACCCCACAGTTTTTTGCTAAATTTAATGCATAGCAGGTGAAAAAAAAAATAATTCACTTTTGTAATAAAAGTATCACTTTGAAGACCGATTTCTGTGTAAAGCGACTATAAGAATGAAGAAACACACGCCAAAATCTATCACCCTGATTCTCCTGTTTTCAAAAATGCCCCCATTGTGACCCTAATGCATTGCCTGGACACACGACAGGGCCCGAAAGGGAGGGAGCACCCAGAGGCTTTCAGGACTCATATTTTGCTTGAAAATGTTTTAGGCCCCACTGTACATTTGGAGAGGTTTTGAACTACCAGAACGATAGAAACTCCCCATAAACTACCCCATTTAGAAAACTAGACCCCTTAAGGTATTTATCTAGGGGTGTAGTGAGTATTTTGACCCCACAGTTTTTTGCTAAATTTAATGCATAGCAGGTGAAAAAAAATAAAAATTCACTTTTTTAATAAAAGTATCACTTTGAAGACCGATTTCTGTGTAAAGCGACTATAAGAATGAAGAAACACATGCCAAAATCTATTACCCTGTTTCTCCTGTTTTCAAAAATTCCCCCATTGTGACCCTAATGTGTTGCCTGGACACACAGCAGGGCCCGAAAGAAAGGGAGCACCCGGAGGCTTTCAGGACTCCTATTTTGCTTGAAAATGTTTTAGGCCCCACTGTACATTTGGAGAGGTTTTGAACTACCAGAACGATAGAAACTCCCCATAAACTACCCCATTTAGAAAACTAGACCCCTTAAGGTATTTATCTAGGGGTGTAGTGAGTATTTTGACCCCACAGTTTTTTGCTAAATTTAATGCATAGCAGGTGAAAAAAAAAAAAAATTCACTTTTTTAATAAAAGTATCACTTTGAAGACCGATTTCTGTGTAAAGCGACTATAAGAATGAAGAAACACACGCCAAAATCTATCACCCTGTTTCTCCTGTTTTCAAAAATGCCCCCATTGTGACCCTAATGTGTTGCCTGGACACACAGCAGGGCCCGAAAGAAAGGGAGCACCCGGAGGCTTTCAGGACTCCTATTTTGCTTGAAATTGTTTTAGGCCCCACTGTACATTTGGAGAGGTTTTGAACTACCAGAACGATAGAAACTCCCCATAAACGACCCCATTTAGAAAACTAGACCCCTTAAGGTATTTATCTAGGGGTGTAGTGAGTATTTTGACCCCACAGTTTTTTGCTAAATTTAATGCATAGCTGGTGAAATAAAATAAAAAAAACACTTTTTATATAAAAGTATCACTTTGAAGACCGATTTCTTTGTAAAGCGAACATGAAAATGAAGAAACACACCCCAAAATCTATCACCCTGTTTCTCCTGTTTTCAAAAATACTCTCATTGTTGCCATAATCTGCTTATTAGACGTGTGGCTGGGCCAAAAAGAGAGGGAGCACCCTTTGGCTTTCAGGGCACAATTGAATAAATTCTAGGCCCCATATCATGCATTTAGAGGCATTGAGCTGCCTGAACAAAAAAAAACCACGCAGAAATGACCCCATTTTAAAAACTAAACCCCTAAAGGTATTCATCTAGTGGTGTAGTGGGCATGCGGACCAAAAATTTTTTAAAGGAGGAAATAATGGGTATCATTTCAGACACTATGGGTATATAATGTTTTCTTCAAGCTTTTATTACGTTTCCACATGAAATAGAGGAGACGTGGTAGAAGGTTATTTTGTTAGAAATACGCCACATTAATAAATTTGTGCGGCACAGAATAGAAGTGAAGCCGTGTATTCATAACGGATAAATGTTGCTATAGACGTATTTGCCTGTACTTATGACTATGTCTTGCTGAAGAAGCAGTTGGTGCCATTATGATGTCATTGTGGACAGAATTCTGTCCTAAAATAAAATCAGTCAGAGAGGAAAAAATAAACTGTACTGGAGTGACGGGCAATATCTTCAAACAAATGGAGGAAAATGTATCCAACTATGTTGCAAACTCGAGTCTGTTCACTAGATAGAAGAACACCTGCAGGGCTGTCATGACAAGGATTTTTTTTTTCAGTGACTGGTTGTACAACTTCTCTTTAGCTCCATCAATCCTTATGAGGGACGAATGTGCCAAGTGACGCGGTACACCATAACAGACCCCTGCCCGGCAAGGTAGGAACCGCTATGTGCACAAAACAACCAATCACCTACAGAATATATAAAAGGACATCTATAGGAACAGTAAAGGATCACTAATCCCCAAAATGATGTCAGTATTTCCAGAAGAACCGTAACAAAGCCCATGGTGTATTGATAAGGAACAGCTCAATTATTAGAGATCCTCCAAATAAAAAAAAAAGATCATGCCCGTATCACGGTACAGAATTAGGAATGTAACAGCCGTATGTGGCAGGACATAGTCATAAGAACAGTCAAAATAAAAAAATTGTGGATGTGGGATTTTGTACTGGACAATTAATTCCAGCACTTGATCACCCACAAATAAATAAAAAAAATCATAAGGGGTAAAATTAGTTTCACGGTCTGAAAAAAATGTGCTCTACAACCTCTCCCACAAGAAATAATCCCTACTTGGAAAGCCCACGAACTAAAAAGAAAATATAAAGAAATTGACTCCCTAAAAAGGCCCCAACCCATTATTTTTTTTTGTGTTAAATTCTAGTAATTTGCAACCGTGTGAAAGGTTTCGAAACAGGGGTAGTTACAAAGGGCTGGTTTTGATGGACACATGGGGCAATAAAAGCGGGTATCCCTCCTCCTGCCATGCCTGCTACATACCCGACACCTTTTTTGGGGATATTTTTGGGTCTCAGTGGAGGGAATAGGGTGTAAAAAGTGGCGCTCTGAAAGCCTGCGCACATCCTCAGATTCGCAGGATTGTGCCGGTATAGTGGACTCAAAAAGGAGATGCTCAATGACCTTCTCCTGAAATTGAAGGAAAGTGAGCGTTCCTTGGGCTTTTTTGAAAATAACAAAACTGTTATAGGTAGCAACCTGGATGAGGTAGATTGCTACCTTTTTGTACCAGGCCTTATTTTTGCGCTTCACCAGGTAAGGCTGAAGCACCTGGTCGGAAAGGTCTACACCCCCCATAAATTTGTTGTAGTCTGTTACACAGACAGGTTTCTGCTTTGCAGTGGTAGCCCCCCTCTCCGTAATTGCCACAGTGGTGTCCGTGTGTACGGTGGACAGCATGTAGACATCCTTCTTGTCGGCCCACTTCACTGCAAGCAATTCCTGACTTACAAGGGCCATGGATGTTCCCTTTCCCAAACGCCTGGACACCAACTGTTGTGGGAGTCCCACTCTGTTCTTCCGTACTGTCCCACAGGCCCCTGTATTTGCAGCATGGAGGGCTTTATAAAGGGCAACGCTGGTATAAAAATTGTCTGTATAGACGTGGTACCCCTTGTGCAGAAATGGCTCCATTAGGTTCCACACAATTTTGCCAGAGGTGCCAATAGTTTCTGGGCAGCCTGGGGTATAAATTTGGCAGTCCCTGCCTTCATAGATTTTGAAACCGCAGGTGTAACCCGTTGTGCTCTCGCAAACTTTGTACAATTTCACCCCATATCTGGCTCGTTTGGAAGGGATGAATTGACGAAAGGAAAGACGCCCTTTGAAGCTCATGAGCGATTCATCTACTGACAAATTTTTGTCAGGGGTGTACAACTTTAAAAATAAATCATTTAGAAGGGTGATTAATGGCCTTAATTTATTAAGCCGATCATAAGCTGGGTCACTTCTTGGGAAGACTTGGGAATTATCAGTAAAATGCATGAATCGCATTAGGGCCTCATAGCGGTTTCTGGACATCACTGCTGCAAATACAGGGGTAGCGTGGACAGCACTACAAGTCCAGTAGGACCGGACAGAGGGTTTTTTAACCAAACCCATATTGAGGGTAATGCCTAAAAATTTTTTTATTTCTGGGACACTTGTGGGGCTCCACATTCTGGAGTACATAGATGCAGGCTTTTGTAGAACAAACTGCCTAGCATACAGATTAGTCTGCTGGACTATCAAGTCTAGGACCGTATCACATATAAATAAATTAAAAAAATTATAGGGGGTAAAATTTTGGACGTCGACACTAATTCCTGGGGTCGCTTCAAATTGGGGTACTTGGGGGGAAAATGTTAGTGCAGGATCCCACATCACGGGAGGGACTGCAACACTCGGCCCTGCACTTGACACCTCTACAGCGACTGACGTATCCACCACCATAGGACTATGGGGTTCAGCGGTGGAATTAGAATCGTCACTGTCACTGTCTGGAACAAATTCTGAAGCGGTGTCTGTTTCGCTTTCAGAAGTGTCGGAACATAGCAAGGCGTAGGCTTGCTCCGCGCTGTACATACGCTGAGACATATTTATAGATGTGTATGTATATATATATATATATATGCCCTATAAGTCCTAACCCTAAAGTAAACCTAAAATCCTAAAAACGACACAAATTTATTTTTTTTTTTTTATATATATATATATTTTTTTATATTTTTTTTATTTTTATATAACAGACGTAAAATTAATTCTAAACGGCCCTAAACACGAACGCTAAACTAGCCCTAACCCTAAAGTAACGCTAAACTAACGGTAAACTAGCACTAACGCTAAACTAGAACTAACGGTAAACTAGCACTAACGCTAAACTAGCGCTGACGCTAATCTAGCGCTGACGCTAATATAGATTTGATATATTATATATATATATATATGTGTGTGTATAAGAACTATGATTTTTTATCACTTTCTTTCTTCACAGCACAGGACTTAGACTGATTTCTCTCTCCTCTCAGAACAACTACAATGGGAGGAGAGAGAAACACAGCCCATGTCCTGGCTGTGTTTTGAAAATAACTGTCAGTGATCTCTGTGATAGGTTTTATCACAGAGATCACCTGATCAGGGACCAGTCACAACGGTCCCTGATTGTTGCTGTGCCAGATGACGACACAGGTAAGTTATGCAAAGCGCACTCGGGCGCCATTTTGGGGGGGGGGGATCGGACCGGGGGGGGGGGATCGGACCGGACCGGGGGGGGGGGGAATCGGACATGAAGGGGAATCGGACGGGGGGGGGGGATCGGACGTGGGAGGGGGGGGCGCACTATTTACCCGTTCTCTCTCCTCTCTAAGGAGTTATTCCATGAGAGGAGAGAGAAATGGCGATTATCCGCCGGTTTAGCGTGAACGCCGTGAAATAGGGATTCACGGCGATCACGTGACCAGAGACCACTCGTTATGGTCTCTGGTCGTTGCCCCGAACTCTCAGCTACCTCCGGTAGCTGAGAGAACGGAGCCCCAATCTTTAATTTCGGCGCTACTTTAGGCTAATGCGATCACGTTAAAAGGCGTCGCATTAGCCTAAAGCCCATTAGTGAGGAACGTAAAAAGGCGTACTGTTGGTCACTAAGGGGTTAAACTTCTAAAATTCACCAACATACTATACATTTTTGGGACTTGGCAGTCTGTATAGCTGAGACAAATTCAGACAAACATTTAGGGAAAATCTACGTACACAAACTTAATCTCCTAGTCTGGGACAGCTACCACCCACCCAGTTCAAAAGGAGTTATCCTGTAGGACAGTATTTAACCCCTTCCCCCTGCTTGCATTCTGGGCCCTAATGACAAAGCAATTTTTTTTTAGTTTTTCCATCGTCACATTCGAAGAGCTATAACTTTTTTTATTTTCACGTGGACATGGCTGTATGAGGACTTGTTTTTTTGCGGGATGAGTTGTATTTTTCAATGGCACCATTTTGGAGTATGTAGAATTTTTTTATTGATTTTTTTGGGGGGGATATAAAAAAAACCAGCAATTTAGCCATTGTTCTATGTGTTTTACATTTACGCCGATTACTGTGTGGTGTAAATAACATGCTGCCTTTATTCTATGGGTCGGTACGATTACGGCGATACCAAATATGCATAGTTTTTTTATGTTTTACTACTTTTTCAGAATAAAAACACTTTTGAACTAAAATAATTTTATTTTGCATCGTCGCTTTCCAAGAGCCATAACTTTTTTATTTTTCCGTCAATGTCGCCATATGAGGGCTTGTTTTTTGCGGGACTTCATTGCTACCAATTTGGGGTACATGGGACTTATCTGCTAACCTTTTATTATTTTTTGTGGGGGGAATGGAAAAAATTGCAATTTTGCTGTTGTTTTTTTGCATTTTTTACGGGGTTCACCTTGCGGTTTAAATAATATGATAACTTTATTTTTTGGGTCAATAAGATTGCAGGGATACCATATATGTGTAGTTTTTATTTTATTTTTACACTTTTACTAAATCCATTTGTTTGGTAAAATATGGTTTAATGTGTACCTTATTAATTTTTATTTCACATTACATATTTTTTCAGTCTCACTAGAAGACTTCACTATGCGATCTTTAGATCGCAGATATAATGCTTTGGTGTACTTTGTATACCAGAGCATTATTACCTGTCAGTATAAAACTGACAGGCATCTATTAGGACGTGCCTCTGGCCTGTCCTAATAGGTATTTAGCCAGGGCAGACCTGGGGGCCTTTGTTAGGCCCCCGGCTGCCATGCCACCCCATCGGATGCCTGCATTTGCGGGCCGCCGATGGGTGACAGAGGGTGCTCTCTCCCTCTGTAAACAACTTAAATGCAGCGGTCACAAATGACTGCCGCATTTAAGGGGTTAAATGTCTGCGATCTAAGTAAACTTCGATCGCTGCCGTTGGAGCAGGAGCCCGGCTTTTATCAGACAGCCGAGCCCTGGCTCCAGCCTGCACAAGAGACCCATGCAGGACATTGATTAGGCCGCCGTGAAAAGGCGGCGGCCTAGAATAAAGCCCATTAATGACCGCCGTGAAAAGGCGTATCAGTGTAACACCAAGGGTCAGAGCGGCAACAGCTGGCATCAAAAGGTATAACGGAACCGCTGCCAGGTTTGCATGTTACGGAAAGATGTCTTGGTGCACAATTTTTTTAAACCAGAAAAACAAACAGCACCCTAAGCTGGCTTCCCATAAAACCCACTGGTAGCTATAAGTCTGGGGAATACTGTAGCTGTTTGTTTGTTTGTTTGTTTGTTTGTTTGTTTGTTTGTTTGTTTGTTTGTTTGTTTGTTTGTTTGTATCTCCCCTAAAAAGTTATTTGAATTCTAAAAATAATAGAGAGAACAATATTGAGGAATTCATAAATTGTAAAACAAAGTAGGTCATATATGTAATGCAATGTCCCTGCCTATTATTGTACAGTGGAAAAACGATCCAACAGTTGAGAAAAAGAATCTCTCAACATCTAAGTGCTATCCATACTGGGAAAGATACACCGTTGACTAGACACGTTAGATTTGTACATAACAATTATTCAAAGATAGTGAGGTTTGGGAAATACAACAAGTAAAATTAGGACCAAGAAGAAGTGATTTAGATAAATTGTTGCTACAATTATTTGAGGCTAAATGGATGTACAGATTGTTTAAATCTCCAGAGCTTAGAGTATCCAAAGGTTTTACCTTTACATTTATTTAAGAAATACAGATCCTGCTTTGTAGAAAAAGAAGATTGTATGTTATTACATTTTTTTAATTCTGCCAATTTGAGGCACATGATGTTTAACATATTTTTTCATATCTTTTTGTTTGAAAGTAGTTAACTTCTCTGCCCCTTTTAATTATTTTCTCCATACACACTTTAAATGCTATGTATACCTTTGAAAGTCACATTTTATTTTCTAAATAAAAAGCTCAGTCAGGGTGATTAGTGCAACTTTCTAAAAAGTTTTTATTAAAAATGTGCTTTTACTTTTTTATGTACAGCTGCTCTTTATTCTCTATACAGAGCAGCTGTATCTTTTGCTATGACCTGAATCAGTCAGTCCTGCGGACCTGACAGGCTCAGTGTCACCAGGTCCTGTGTTCGATCCACGTATAATCTCTCACATCTAAATTATGAATTTATATGGGATAGATTACAGGTAGATCCTGCGTGTCAAAGACAAGCATTACCCGCTGTCACTGAGCCCGTCAGTCCTGTGGACCTGATGGGAGCAGGATTTAGCAAAAGATACAGCTGCTCTGTATACCGAAAACAGCAGCTGTATCTCAAAAAGTAAAAATATATATTTTTTTTTAACTATTTGGAAAGTTGCACTTATCACACTGACTTACCTTTTTATGAAAAGAATACTATTCCTTTCAAGATCATACTGCCTACCATTTGTAGTAATATTATATAATTAGAGTATTATATAAAATAAAACATAGATTAAGATAGAAGGGCTGCATAAAACTTCTCATTGATCAGAGTTAGACATTTAAATAATTTCCAGTATTTTTTTTCTTTTTTATTATTATTATGATGCTATATAAATATGATAACGGTCCCACATATCAAGTTTACAAAATATGTAATATAAACAGCAAATCCTGAGAGCCCACCATCCTTAAAAGAACAAAACAGACAGAGAGAATGAGAGGGAAAAAAACACTCTAAATGATATACCTAAAAGAACACCATTTTTTTTCCCCCTAGGAAAATCAGCATAAAATCCTAATCTCAGAACTATATTTACCCAATATTTCCAATAGTTATACCATTGGGGCTATTCTCTCCTCCGTAGATAGGTATTGTAACCATGGATACCATTTCGTATAAAATGTATGCAATGAAATTTCTCAAACAACATGACCCTGTTCACCTGTCTCTTCCACTCCCCGAAGTGAGGTATAACATTCGAATCCCGGTAACGGAGTATCACTAACCAGACCAAAATAACATTTGTAATATCAATTTTAAATTCTTTACCTCTCTCTCAATATCAGAACCAAATACACACAGAACAGGGTTATAATGGATTATACAAAATAATTTTTAACTGATACACTTCAGTATCTCATACCAATACCTACGTAGCCTTGGGCAATTCCATAGGAGGTGGACAAGGTCTGTAACTAGCATTGAACATTTCCGAAACTTCGAGGAATCTCTAATTTACATTTGTTTCCAAATTTTGTTTCTATTGAATATAGAAGCATTCAAACAAGTATAAATCTACTATAGGCGCGCAGGCCTGCAATCATAAGCAGTACAGAAATAATAAAATAATACAAAGAGGGGAGGGGAAAAGGGGGGTTTTATAACATTAAATAAAACAAATAGAACAGAGTGCCTGAATATAGCATAACATCTACAAATCATAATGTATTGCACACATGATGTCAACAGGCTACAAGTCAGAAACGAAGTGTGTTATTTAGGCGAAGGGCTAAGTCCAACCAAAGAGTTCTTACAACAAAGAGACTAGCTAAGCAGCAAATGAGGGCCCACCATTTAAGAAACAGCTTGTATATCCATGTGTCCAAACCCAACAGAACCAATACATCATGCGGATATAGTGCTTCTAACAGTGGCATGTCTTGTAGCATTGAAATCCCACCACGATTTCTATAATGTCAAAAATTTGGTGTGAGTACCTCACTCCCAACTAGAGAGTTCCTCCAACCGAGCAATTTGTTGAACTTTCTCAAACCATTGTTCTAAAGATGGAGGAGTGATTGATCTCCACTTTAGAGGGATGGGAAGCTTAGCAGCAGTTATCAAAATCGTGGGGAGATTATCCTTAGAGGGGATCAACTCCGGCTTTGGGAGTCAAAGCAGGATAAGCTCAGGAGAGAGGGAGACAGATTTAGAGCTAATTCAATTTATATGATGTAAAACATCCCTCCAAAATGGTTTGATAACCATACCGTTCCACCAAAGATGGGACATCATACCTCACTCAGAATTACACCTCCAACAGGTATCATCTAGAGAATAACCCATTCATTTAATTTTTTTATGCCATCTTGTCATGGTCTAATAAGAATTCTCTTGGATTCTAAAGCATCTCGAGAACCCATGAGAGTTAGCTAAGATGCTGGAGGTCTCAGCTGGTGTAAACCATGTGTCCCGTTCCCTTTCCCAAGCTGCTATAAAGGATGGTGCAACTGAGTCATCATTGGAGAGCAATAATCTATAAATTTTGGATAACAGTCCTTTAGGTAGCTGAGGGGCCACCAAAAATGACTCCAGCCAGTTGGTGTCTCTTAAAGGTGATCGAGTCATTCCCGCAAATCTTCTACATATGCGGTGGAAAGACAATATATGTAAAAAAGATACCCTATTAGTCTCAGTTGCAGATAACAAGGAAACCAATGCAGGTATTTGCGTGGGGTTTCTGAGGTGGGGAGAAACTGTACAGTACGTTAACCTTGACCAGGGTAGTAATAAAGATGTAGGGTGTTGTGTGACATAAGCCGGGAATAGACTAAGAGGCATTAATGGTGATGGGGGACTATAGGCTTCTGACAATGCCATAAAGCCTTGTACAACTGCAACAGTTCCTCTGGTAGTCAAGCTACAAAGAGGGTGGTAAGGTTTAACCTCTGACCAAAGATGAATAATACCTTCGTCCCCTAATAAATATCTCTCTAATTGTAAGTAAGGGGAGTTGTCTGTCCGATGTATCAATGTGAGCCATCTTGATAAATGATTTGCTCTATAGTAGGACCAGACATCCGGCAGGCCACAGCCACCTAATGTCCTATGGTGTCTAAGTTGTTGAAAGGCTATTCTAGGCCGTTTACCATTGCAGATTAAACTTGAAAACATAAAGTTAAGGCGGTTAAAAGAGGATCTAAGCAATTTTATGGGGACCGCTAAGGGTGTGTATAGAATCTGGGGTAATATGTTTCAATAAAATTTTTTCTCCCCAGCCAGGAAACACATGGAATATGAAAGTGGGAAAGCTGGTCTGCTATTTTTGATGGTAATGGTTTATAGTTATGTAGGTATACTTTGTGGAGATTACAGGGAATGTGAATCCCCAAATATTTAATCGTATCTGAGGTCCAAGAAAACGGGATCGAATATGGCAGCGCCATCATAATTGATCGCGGGGCATTATCCCCTTCAGGACTGAGCCTGTTTTGGCCTTCAGGACGAAGCCGATTTTTCAAATCTGACATGTGTCACTTTATGTGGTAATAACTCTGGAATGCTTTTACCTATCCAAGCGATTCTGAGATTGTTTTCTCGTGACATATTGTACTTTATGTAAGTGAAAAAATTTGGTCGATAAATTCAATATTTATTTGTGAAAAACCTCAAAATGTAGAGAAAATGTTCAAAAATTACCATTTTTCGAAATTTAAATCTATCTGCTTGGAAGACAGATAGTATTACCACACAAAATACTTACTAGTTTATATTTCCCATATGTATACTTTATATTTGCATCATTTTTGGGACATTCTTTTATTTTTCTAGGATGTTACAAGGCTTAGAACTTTAGCAGCAATTTCTCATATTTTCAAGAATATTTCAAAAGGCTATTTTTTCAGGGACCAGGTCAGTTCTGAAATTAGTTTGGGGGCCTTATATCTTAGAAAATCTGCATAAATCAACCCATTTTAAAAACTGCACCCCTCAGAGTATTCAAAACAGCATTCAGAAAGTGTTTTAACAATTTAGGCATTTCAGAGGAATTAAAGCAAACTACAGGTGAAATTTACAAATTTCATTTTTTTGCCAAAATTCATATGTAATCCATTTTTTCTGTAACACAGAAGGTTTTTTCTAAGAAATGCAACTGAATATTTATTGTCCAGATTCTGCACTTTTTATAAATATGCAACATGTGGTCGTAGTGTGCTAACGGCGTGAAGCACAGGCCTCAGAAGCAAGGGAACACCAAGGGGATTTTGGGGCCTCCTTTTTTTAGAATATATGTTAGGCACCATGTCAGGTTTGAAGAGTTCTTTTGTGCTGCCGATACAGTAAAAACAGAGAAAAAGTGACCCCATTTTGGAAACTGCACCCCTCAAGGAATCTTTCTAGGGGTATAGTTAGCATTTTGACCCCACAGTTGTTTTGCAAAATTTATTTGAATTTGTGTGTGAATATGAAAATCTACTTTCACAAATGCTTCATTTATAGGACAGATTTTTCAGACACAGAGCATGCAAGCGAAGAAAAGCACCTCAATATTTATCAGGCTATTTCGAGTTTAGAAATACCCCCAACTTGGCCCTAATCTGCTGTTGCCGGACATATGGCAGGACCAGAAAGTATTGGAACACCACAAGGATTTTGAGGCCTTATTATACTTGGATGATTTTTGGGCACAAAAAATTGTGCAGATACTACGCAGATACTACACGATATAAAAAATCCTAGATATTCATCTAGGGGTATATTGGGTATTTTTAGTTTTGTTATGGAGGGGATTTTCCATTTTTAAATGGTGAAATGGTTATGGTAAGGCGCTGTAATTTTAAATAAAAGGGACGGTAATTATAATTGAAAGGGACAGATTCAAATTTAATTTAGAACTCCAGAGAGGTGTGATATATTTGGAAGAACTCCTTTATACATAGTCCAGGGTGGGTGGGACAGGTGTTATAGTGGTATGTCGTGTCTCTTCTCTTGCCTCTTTTGGCACAGACACGACACCTTTTCTGAGGGCGCTTTTTTTTTTCTGTGGACGGCACTTCACCAGGAAAGTGCTGTCCTGGAACTATCCTGGGGACATCACTACTTGCAGAGGTAGAACTTTCCCCTACCTCTGCCACATTCCCAAAGAGAAGGGATCTGATTACCTTCTCCTGGTACTCCAAGTATGTCCCCTCCTGACCAGTGCTCCTGTATATTACAAAGGGGTTGTACAATGCCAGTTGGACAAAGTGCACCGCCAATTTTTTGTACCAAATTTTTGATTTCCGCATGGCATTGTACGGCTTGAGCATCTGGTCAGAAAGGTCCACTCCCCCCATGAATTTGTTATAGGCCTGGATGCAGACAGGCCGTGACATGGTGGTGGGTGTTGCACCACGCACAGGGACAAGGGAGCAGGTGGCGTCATGAATGGATATCCGCATTAGGACATCCTTCTTGTCCCTGAATATTAAAAAAACGACCCCTTCACTATGGAGCGCCCTGCTCTCCCCACGCTGCAGGGGTTGACTGAGAAGGGTTTTTGGGAGCTGTCTCTGGTTTTTGCGGACCATCCCACACGCCACTGTTTTTTGCTCCACTAGGCATTTGAACAGGGGTACACTTGTATACCAGTTGTCTATAAACAAGTGGTACCCCTGATTAAACAGTGGGTGCAGGAGGTCCCAGACAATCTTCCCAGTTGTGGTCAGGACAGGTGGGCAGTTTGGGGGCTCAATCTGACTGTCCCTTCCCTCATATATTCTAAAAGTATGTGTGTAGCCCGACTCTGACTCACACAACTTATAGATCTTGATGCCAAACCTGGCACGTTTGTTGAGCAAATACTGCCTGAACTTCACCCTTCCCTTGAAATGCACCAGGGACTCGTCAATGGCAATTTATTTTCCTGGGATATAGGACGATGCAAATGTTTGGGCCAAATGGGAAAAAGGGGTCTAATTTTATAGAGTCGATCAAAATTTGGGTCATTCTGGGGGGCGTGGCCTGGACAAGCATGAGAGCAGAAGCTTAGGTTACTTCTCTCCCTCTAAGTGAAGCACAAAACGGCTCATCTAAACCACAAAAGTGGAAGTAGACAGACAATATCAACCAGGGATTACCTGGGTACGAGTGGAGTGAAGATACAGCGTGATTTAGAGCTTTCTCCTGCTTGTCAGCTCCTCTCTGTGTGACTGCGGCCTCAGACACTTGGAAACCAGGGACTAAAGTGGAGCTGTAGACCAGCCCTTGGTGAGTGCACTGAGCAGTGTGCTTGCTGCTCTGCATCAGCAGACACAGCTATCAGAAACTACCATCTCCAGGCTAACAGAGACTACCATCTCCAGGCTAACAGAGACTGACATCCCCCTGCTCTTACCTCTGCCTGCAGAAGCTGCTGTCTTACTGAACACCACACAGCTTTCCTCATCCCCACAGTGAGTACATCTCTCATGCAGCTGTTAGGGATCTGCCAGGTACTTCATCTAGCTATACTCCTGGGATTAATCAATCCACACCTGAGGCCAGACCTGCTCCACTGACACCATCTCCTACCAACCAGGGTGGCAGGCTCAGGAGTGGGAGAGCCTATCACGGCCTGGTCTCTCGGAGTTAGCTCCGCCCCCTGCCCTTTATTACCTGCCCTGTGCTCTCCCCCAGTGCTTGTAATTCTTTTGGATTCCTGGCCCCACTGCTGCTTGCTCCAGCCTGCTTCTGCCGTGCTTCTGCCTTGCTGCAGTTCTGCTTGACCTGCTTGCTTGCCCTGGCTTGCTCCTGTCTCCGTGCCTGCTCGGGTGTACTCACTTCGTCCTGGTCCTGACTGTTCGTTCGCCGCCCCGTTTCCTCGTGGCGTTCCGTGGCTACTGCCCCTTCCCTTGCGTGTTCCCTGTTTGTCTTCCTGTGCACTTAGCCAGCGTAGGGACCGCCGCCCAGTTGTACCTCGTCGCCTAGGGCGGGTCGTTGCAAGTAGGCAGGGACAGGGCGGTGGGTAGATTAGGGCTCACTTTCCCTTCACCTCCTTCCTGCCATTACATAATTACAAGCCCTTACCTAGTCTACCATTTCTCCTACGCTGACGCTATCATGGACCCCCTTGAGACCCTGACCCAGCAGATGCAGGGCCTCTCCCTACAGGTCCAGGCCCTGGCCCAAAGGGTCAATCAGGGTGACGCTGCTTTAGTAGTACCCCTCACCTCACCTCTAGAACCCGACCTCAAGTTACCTGACCGGTTTTCAGGGGACCGTAAGACGTTTCTCTCCTTCCGGGAGAGTTGCAGACTGTATTTCCGCCTAAAGCCCCACTCCTCAGGTTCCGAGAACCAGCGGGTGGGTATCATCATATCCCGACTCCAGGAAGGGCCCCAAGAGTGGGCCTTCTCCTTGGCTCCTGACGCCCCTGAACTTTCCTCTGTTGATCGTTTTTTCTCTGCCCTCGGACTCATTTACGACGAGACTGACAGGACTGCTTTAGCCGAGAGTCAGCTGGTGACCTTACGTCAGGGTAGGAGACCGGTTGAGGAATACTGTTCTGATTTTAGGAAGTGGTGCGTAGCTTCTCAGTGGAACGATCCGGCCCTAAGGTGCCAGTTTAGGTTAGGATTATCTGACGCCCTGAAGGATCTGCTGGTTAGCTACCCCTCGCCTGACTCCCTTGACCAGGTTATGGCCCTAGCAGTACGACTTGACCGACGTCTCAGGGAACGTCAGCTAGAACGCTTCAGTGTGCTCCCCTCTGACTTTTCTGCGATTCCCCCCGAGGTCCCGTCTCCTCGCCCCTCCACGGAGGACTCGGAGGTACCTATGCAACTCGGGGCCTCCATGTCCCCTCGACAACGTAGAGAGTTTCGCAGAATGAATGGTCTCTGCTTCTACTGTGGGGACGACAAGCATCTACTGAACACCTGTCCCAGGCGCAAGAATAAGAAGCCGGAAAACTTCCGCGCCTAAGTGATCATCGGGGAGGTCACTTGGGCGCACAGGTATTTCCCGTTAATGTGAAACGCAATAAAATTTTGCTTCCCTTTCAGGTCTCGTTTGCTGGCCGGTCTGCCACGGGCAGTGCTTTCGTGGATTCTGGCTCATCTGCTAATATCATGTCTGTGGATTTTGCTATGTCTCTAAAGATGCCTTGTATTGATTTACCTTATCCTATCCCTGTAGTAGGAATCGACTCCACTCCCCTTGCTAATGGTTATTTTACTCAGCATACTCCTGTTTTTGAACTCCTGGTTGGCTCCATGCATTTGGAGCAGTGCTCTGTACTGGTGATGCAGGGATTATCGTCTGATCTGGTATTAGGTCTCCCCTGGTTGCAGTTGCATAATCCCACCTTTGATTGGAATACTGGGGATCTCACCAAATGGGGTAATGAATGTCTTATGTCATGTCTTTCTGTTAACTCTATTTCTCCCCGGGAGGAGGTAAACACGCTTCCTGAGTTTGTTCAGGACTTCGCCGATGTGTTTTCTAAGGAGGCCTCCGAGGTGTTGCCCCCCCATAGAGATTACGATTGCGCTATCGATTTGGTGCCTGGTGCCAAGCTTCCTAAGGGTAGGATATTTAATCTTTCATGTCCTGAACGTGAAGCGATGAGGGTGTATATCCAAGAATGCCTGGCCAAGGGTTTCATTCGCCCCTCGACTTCTCCTGTAGGTGCTGGCTTCTTCTTCGTGGGGAAGAAGGATGGTGGTCTTAGGCCGTGCATTGATTATCGTAACCTGAATAAGGTCACCGTAAGGAACCAGTACCCACTTCCTTTGATTCCGGATCTTTTTAATCAGGTTCAGGGAGCCCAATGGTTTTCTAAGTTCGATCTACGGGGGGCATATAACCTTATCCGCATCAAAGAGGGGGATGAGTGGAAAACTGCGTTCAACACACCCGAGGGTCATTTCGAATACCTGGTCATGCCCTTTGGGTTGTGTAATGCCCCTGCTGTCTTCCAGAATTTTATTAATGAAATCCTGAGAGAGTACCTGGGTAATTTTCTTGTTGTGTACCTTGATGACATACTGGTGTTTTCCAAGGACTGGTCCTCCCACGTGGAGCATGTCAGGAAGGTGCTCCAGGTCCTTCGGGAGAATAATCTGTTTGCTAAGACTGAAAAATGTGTCTTTGGGGTACAGGAGATACCATTTTTAGGGCAAATCCTCACTCCTCATGAATTCCGCATGGACCCTGCCAAGGTTCAAGCTGTGGCGGAATGGGTCCAACCTGCCTCCCTTAAGGCGTTACAGTGTTTTTTAGGGTTCGCCAACTATTACAGGAGATTTATTGCCAACTTCTCGGTCGTCGCTAAGCCTCTTACGGACCTTACCCGCAAGGGTGCCGATGTCCTCCATTGGCCCCCTGAGGCCGTCCAGGCCTTTGAGACTCTCAAGAAGTGCTTTATCTCGGCCCCCGTGCTGATTCAGCCCAACCAAGAGGAGCCATTTATTGTGGAGGTTGACGCTTCCGAGGTGGGAGTGGGGGCCGTCTTGTCCCAGGGTACCAGCTCCCTCACCCATCTCCGCCCCTGTGCTTACTTCTCTAGGAAGTTTTCGCCCACGGAGAGTAACTATGATATTGGTAACCGCGAACATCTAGCCATTAAATGGGCTTTTGAGGAGTGGCGGCACTTCCTGGAGGGGGCCAGACACCAGGTAACGGTCCTTACGGATCACAAGAATCTGGTTTTCCTAGAATCGGCCCGGAGGCTTAATCCTAGACAAGCTCGGTGGGCACTATTCTTTACCAGATTTAATTTCTTGGTTACCTATAGGGCTGGGTCCAAGAATATTAAGGCTGACGCTCTGTCACGTAGTTTCATGGCCAATCCTCCTTCCGAGAAGGATCCCGCTTGTATTTTACCCCCTGGTATAATCGTCTCTGCCACGGATTCTGATTTAGCTTCTGATATCGCGGCTGATCAGGGTGCAGCTCCCGGGAACGTCCCTGGGGACAAACTGTTTGTTCCCCTGCAATACCGGCTGAGGGTACTCAGGGAAAACCATGACTCCGCTCTATCTGGTCATCCTGGCATCTTGGGCACCAAACACCTCATTACCAGAAACTATTGGTGGCCTGGGTTGCCTAAAGATGTTAGGGCTTACGTCGCCGCTTGTGAGGTTTGCGCTAGGTCCAAAACCCCTAGGTCCCGACCTGCGGGCCTACTACGTTCCTTGCCCATTCCCCAGAGACCTTGGACCCATATCTCCATGGATTTTATCACCGATTTGCCTCCATCTCAGGGCAAGTCGGTGGTGTGGGTGGTAGTCGACCGCTTCAGCAAGATGTGCCACTTTGTGCCCCTTAAGAAGCTACCTAACGCCAAGACGTTAGCTTCTTTGTTTGTGAAACACATCCTGCGTCTCCATGGGGCCCCAGTCAATATCGTTTCTGACAGAGGGGTACAATTTGTTTCCTTATTTTGGAGAGCTTTTTGTAAAAAGTTGGAGATTGATCTGTCCTTCTCCTCCGCCTTCCATCCCGAAACTAATGGCCAAACGGAAAGGACCAACCAATCCCTGGAACAATATTTAAGGTGTTTCATCTCTGACTGTCAATTCGATTGGGTCTCATTCCTTCCCCTTGCTGAATTTTCCCTGAATAACCGGGTCAGTAACTCCTCAGGGGTCTCCCCGTTTTTCTGTAATTTCGGGTTTAACCCAAGGTTCTCCTCCGTCTCCCCTGGTTGTTCCAATAATCCTGAGGTAGAGGAGGTTCATCGGGAACTGTGCACTGTCTGGGCCCAGGTTCAGAAGAACCTAGAGGCGTCCCAGAGCGCACAAAAGATTCAGGCGGATAGTAGACGTTCTGCTAACCCCCGGTTTGTCGTCGGGGATTTGGTCTGGTTGTCGTCCAGGAACTTGCGCCTTAAGGTCCCGTCCAGGAAGTTTGCTCCCCGATTTATTGGACCTTATAAGATCATTGAAGTCCTCAACCCTGTATCCTTCCGTCTGGAGCTCCCCCCATCCTTTCGCATACATGACGTCTTCCATGCCTCCCTCCTTAAACGCTGCTCCCCGTCCTGGTCCCCCTCGAGGATACCTCCTGTTCCCGTTCTCACCCCTGAGGGGGTGGAATTCGAGGTGGCCAAGATTATGGACAGTAGGATGGTCCAGGGCTCCCTCCAGTACCTGGTCCATTGGAGAGGATACGGGCCGGAGGAGAGGACTTGGGTACCTGCCCGTGATGTTCACGCTGGGGTATTGATCAGGAGGTTCCTCCTCCTCTTCCCCACTAAACCGGGTCCCCTTAGTAAGGGTCCGGTGGCCCCTCATAAAAGGGGGAGTACTGTTAGGGATCTGCCAGGTACTTCATCTAGCTATACTCCTGGGATTAATCAATCCACACCTGAGGCCAGACCTGCTCCACTGACACCATCTCCTACCAACCAGGGTGGCAGGCTCAGGAGTGGGAGAGCCTATCGCGGCCTGGTCTCTCGGAGTTAGCTCCGCCCCCTGCCCTTTATTACCTGCCCTGTGCTCTCCCCCAGTGCTTGTAATTCTTTTGGATTCCTGGCCCCACTGCTGCTTCCTCCAGCCTGCTTCTGCCGTGCTTCTGCCTTGCTGCAGTTCTGCTTGACCTGCTTGCTTGCCCTGGCTTGCTCCTGTCTCCGTGCCTGCTCGGGTGTACTCACTTCGTCCTGGTCCTGACTGTTCGTTCGCCGCCCCGTTTCCTCGTGGCGTTCCGTGGCTACTGCCCCTTCCCTTGCGTGTTCCCTGTTTGTCTTCCTGTGCACTTAGCCAGCGTAGGGACCGCCGCCCAGTTGTACCTCGTCGCCTAGGGCGGGTCGTTGCAAGTAGGCAGGGACAGGGCGGTGGGTAGATTAGGGCTCACTTTCCCTTCACCTCCTTCCTGCCATTACAGCAGCACTGAGACATTTTGAATTGGCACTGTCTGCTCACATTATACCTGTCTGCATTGCAATACAAAGCGTCTGTTACCTAAAGTTATTCCAGTGTACTGCAATACACCGGTCTTGTCCTACTCCTTCCTGCTGGAGTCATTATTTTAATGTGAGAAATCATCAATTTTACAAGTCACATATTATATATTTAACTGACTCTTGGTCTGAAGACCTACTGTTTTCATTTCACCATGGGTGGTACAACTAAAATAACTGCCAAGTCCAAACCCACGAAACTCACAGAGTTCTTACAACATTCTTCATCTCAGTCCTTGGATGTGAATAGGCGTATATCACTTCCCCCATCCTCTCCTACCCCCTCCTATAGAGCAGACTCTCTAGATGGGGAGATGCATGATCCCCTGGACTCTCAACCTGTGTCAGAAGCAGTGATTAAAAAGCTTTTAAACTCACTGAGAGATTCTCTTCAAACGGATATCAGACAATCCTTGGGGGAGTTAAGGGCGGACATTCAATCCATTGCTACTCGTACAGATCATATCGAAAACAAGATGGCGGTATTTGCTAAATCTCGCAACTCCTTGTTTGATGCTAATGCTACCTTAGAAGAAGAAGTTCAGAGACTTTCTACCAAAGTTCTAGATCTGGAAGATAGATCTAGAAGAAACAATGTACGAATTCGGGGCATCCCAGAATCTATTACTCCGGATTTGTTATCTCCATACCTGAAAGAGCTTATGTCCAGGGTCCTTCCTCAAAGATCTGAGCTTGACCTCACCATTGATAGAATTCATCGGATTCCCAAGCCGCGACATATTGCTGCCCACCTTGCTAGAGATACTATTGCTCGGATCCATTTCTACCATGTCAAGGATGATTTCTTGAAAGCTCTAAAAACCTCTCCAGACCTTCCGGATAAATTTAAAGAGGTATCAATCTACCCAGATCTATCGGCAGCTACTATGTTACGTAGAAAGGAATACTTACCTATGACCAAACTCCTGAGAGAAAAACGTATCCTGTACAAATGGGGATTTCCGGTCAAGCTAATAATTTCAAGGAATGGATCTCAACATGTGTGTTTCTCTCCGGCGGAAGCAAGAAATCTTCTTCACACCTGGGGTCTCCTTTCTACCCCACCTAACAGTCCGATTCATAATCAAGGCACAAGACCAGAAATTATGACTCCTCTCTGGTCTGAAAAGGTTACTCGTTCTAAGCGCAGAGCTGAGGATTGAAACTGTCCATGTCTACTTCACTTTCAGATGGCTGAGCTTCACATAAGTGTGTAACTTTCTGCTTGGTTCGATTTGTGGCCCTTTGTCAGAGGGTAAAGAAGTTCCACGGACTTTTGCCTCCGTTGTTTTTTCCCTGAAAGAGGGATATTGGTTCTACTGTTCATCAGTTATATACTGTTGTGTGTTGATAATAAGATTGATTACTTCCTGATTCTTTTGCAGTACCATTGATGGGAATCAAGTTTCTGTCCTTAAATGTCCATGGTTTGAATTCTCCATTTAAAAAGTCGCTTCTTTGGAAAGAAGCAGTTAAATCGAGATGATGTTTTATGTATCCAAGAATCTCATTTGTGTGCTAAAGATACTTCTCTCCTTAAACATTCTAGATTTCCTCATGTTTTTTCCGCTTCCATTGATAAGAAGAAGGTGGGAGTATCCATAGCTGTTAAAAACACAGTTGCGTTTAAACATGTGAAAAATGTCATTGATCCAAAGGGTAGATACGTGATCCTGATTTGTGAACTTAATGCCATTACTTTCACTATTGTATCGTGTATGCTCCTAATTCTAGACAACATTCCTTTATCAGAAAAGTGATTAAAAAAGCTAAAGCTATCCAACAAGGGGGGCTAGTCTTCTGTGGAGACTTTAATATAGTTACGCATGCTCATTTGGATAGATCTGTAGCCTCTGCTAGAGGGTCTCGTGATATAGGGGATATTTTATTAGAGGAAAACCTCCATGATGTTTGGAGATACCAGCATGCTTCAGAGAGAGAGACTATTCCTTCTTTTCCTCTCCTCATCAGATTTATTCAAGGATAGACATGTTTTTGGTGGATAGAGGTATGCTTTTAAATTCTATATCTTCGGAAATTGGAACTATAACTTGGTCTGACCATGCCCCTATTGAGCTAGTAATTTCTGACAAATATGACTTACCCCCTAGATCCCCTTGGAGACTTGGAACTCACCTTTTGAAGTCCCCAAAGGTTCAAACGTACATTGAAAAGGGCTTATCTGAGTTTTTTTAAATTAATGCTCCCTCTGCTTCTTCTCCGGAATTATTATGGTGTACCCACAAAGCCTTTGTGAGAGGTTTATTTATACAAGTAGCGTCTTGGGCCAAAAAAGAAAGAACCCGAGAAATAGATGATCTCTTACATAAAATCCAACAATATGAGGGTTTAATGAAACAAAGTCCTTTACCAGGGTATATTGATATATTGAAAAATTTACGAAATAAGTTGAAATCCTTGAATTTGGGCTATTATGAAACTAATTTGAAACGAATGAAATGGAATTTCTACACTCAGGGCGATAGGCCTAGCAAATTATTGGCGAATAGAGTAAAAAAGAAATCCGCTAAAGCTAAAATTTCTCACCTCAAAGCGAAAGATGGCGTTGATACTTATGATCCTCAAAAAATAGCAGATGCGTTCGCAGACTACTATAGTGATTTATATAATTTGAAGGAAGATCCTTCTCTTCCACAAGTAACTTTAGAAAAGGCTCGGGAATTTTTGTCAGCCCTGAACTTACCAAAACTATCTGATCAGCAATTGAACTGCCTAAACAACCCTATTTCAGAGCAGGAAGTCAGGAAACTTATTAGATCCTCGAAACAAAATAAGACCCCAGGCCCAGATGGTCTTCCCAATGAGTATTATAAAACTTTTATTAACGTTCTGTCCCCGTACTTTATGGGTTTGGTAAATAATATAGCACATAATGGCTCTCCTCCCGCGGAAATGTTGAAAGCCATAATTGTTACTATCCCTAAACCTGGTAAACCCCCTGATTCTCCGGCTAATTTTAGGCCGATTTCACTGTTAAATAATGATATAAAACTCTTTGCTAAATTACTGGCTTCGAGACTTAACAGGTGCCTAGCTTCTCTGATTGCTTCAGACCAGGTGGGCTTTATTACAGGCCGTCAGGCCAGAGACGGAACTAGGAGGAGTCTTGATCTAATTCAAATTGCGCATTCCCTGAGGGTCCCTGCGGTGCTGATTTCATTGGATGCGGAAAAAGCCTTTGACAGGGTTAATTGGCATTTTCTAGAAGCGGTCCTGGACAAAATTGGTTTTCAAGCCTTTATTAAGGATGCAATCCTTTCTTTATATACCTCCCCATCGGCCCAGATCTTTACGTCTGGTTTCTTTTCAAAACATATTCAAATCAGTAATGGCACTCGTCAAGGGTGTCCGTTGTCCCCCTTAATTTTTACCCTATGCATGGAACCATTTGCTGAACTTATACGTAGTTCCCCTGACATCCAGGGCCTCCAGGTCGGCCCTATTGAGCACAAAATCGGGTTGTATGCGGATGACGTCCTGTTATTTTGTAAATCGCCTCTAACAACGATTCACGCAATTCTTAAAGTTATAGAATCTTATTCAGCAGTCTCCTTTTATAAATTGAATGTTGCTAAATCCTCCATGATGCCTATTCATATTTCCGCACAAATGAGAGCGTCTATCTCTAAATTTAAATTTACTTGGGCGGAATCGGGTCTGAAATATCTGGGGATTACGCTCACTCCCAACCCTTCTCAGGTAATCCCTACTAATTTTTCATCTCTTATTGAGGCTCTTAAACAGGATTGTATACAATTTGAAAATCTTCAGCTTTCATGGTTCGCTAGAATTCAATTAGTTAAGATGTTTTTGCTCCCCAAATTTTTATATCTATGCAGAACTATTCCATATATCCTTCCTGGTTCTATTACAGCACCACTCCAATCCTTATTTCTTAATTTTATTTGGAATAAGAAGAGAGCTAGAGTAGCTAAGAATCTCCTTTATCGCAAAATAAAAAATGGAGGGATGGGTGTACCAAATGTTGTAGCCTATAACGTAGCGGCTATTGCAGACCAACTATATCCCTTTTGGAATGATACGACCCCCTTTCTGTGGGCTGTCTTAGAAGAGAATAGTCACCCTAACGTTTCATTTAAATCTACTCTTATAGCGACTTTATTAGGAGCTAAGATACCAAAATTTACTTTGACTTCTATGACCGACTCTTTACAGGTGTGGGTACGATATGTTTGCAAAAATAAGTGGGTTCATGTGTCGAAAGAGTGTATTCCACTTTCTGTTCTTGAGTTCTTTATTCCTCATATTTCCATGTCTCCTTGGGTTGCCGCAGGTATAAAGGTTATTTCTGATTTTTATAACTCTGACACTTTTCAGACGTTTGAAGACTTACAGAAGGTTTATCAACTCTCCCATAACCTTTTTTTACCAATATCTGCAAATCAGACATTGTATCCAATCCATGAAACTTCCCCAATCACCTATTAATCTCACTTCATTCCACAAATTCTTAAATAAAGGGCAGGGATATTCAAAGGGTTTACCACAGTTTTATGATTTGATCCTTGCTCTGGATAATAAGGGTAAAACAAGTTACATGTTAAAATGGGAGAGGGAACTGGGTTCAGTTTTTCCTGAAGATACCTGGATTAAAGCTTCAAATTGGGCCGCAAAACACTCTAAATGTGTAAATCATACTGAATTAATTCACCTGCGGTGGTATTTAACACCTTCTAGACTAGCGCATATCATCACGGGTTCTTCTAAACTTTATTGGAGAGGTTGTGGACAAATAGGATCCCCTTTACATATGTGGTGGTCGTGTCCATCAGTGTCTGGCCTTTGGGTTCGGGTATTTACACTTATTTCGGAATTCGTACAGGTTCCTGTGCCGTTATCCCCTGCCATAGCAATTTTGGATATTAATCTGGAGGAAATAGATCTGCTAGATAGATTAATTATTCATCATATTCTTATAGCCACTAGAATGGCCATCGCACAATCTTGGAAATCTCCGATTTCCCCCTCTATCCAGGAGGTCATTAGAAGAGTTAATAGCCAATGTTATCATGAAACTTATTTAGTTTCTGATTTAGTTCTTCATGGTCGGAATGTGAAGAGATGGAATTCTTGGACTCATTCAAAATACTATATTTAATTATGATCTTAAATGGCTAATTTGAGATGTGTTTTACTTATATGGAGTGTCATTCTAATACGAACAGTATTGTGTGTCTGTTACTTATGTGTATTTTTGTTTGGTTGTAATGTATAAAAATCTTTAAATAAAAATGTAAGATTTAAAAAAAAAAAAATTTGGGTCATTCTGGGGGGGGGGGGGGCACTGGGAATTATCATTGAAATGCAAGAATTTGTGGATTGCCTCAAAACGAGCCCTGGGCATTGTGGTGCAGTATAAGGGACAGTGGTACAGAATATCGGTGGACCAATAGACCCTCACCGATGGCTTCTTCGTTAGGCCCATATTTAGGACCAATCCCCAGTACTAAAGCATTTCTGCTTTGTCGGTGGGATGCCACCTGTATGGCCGGGCATAAAAACTACCAGGGTTGACAGCAATAAATTGTTGAGCAAAGAGATTAGTTTACTCAACAATATTTTACACAACGCTGTCTGAAAAAAAGAGCTGGAAAAACTCTATTTCGGACAGTCCTGATGTCTGGACTTGGACCCCTTGCAGCTTCAGCAAAGTCCGGTACTTGGGGGGTGTAGGAGGTTGGGGGAAACCAATTGGGTTCAGGTGCAGGTGTAACCTGAACACTAACCCTCCTGCGACTGCGAGGAGGTTCTTCACTGTCGCTTGAGGAGGAGGACAGCACAAAAGCGGACCCAGCATCACTCGCAGTATCGGTGTCCGATGTGAGCATCTCATACGCCTCCTCTGCAGTAAAGGTTTTGCGGGCTATTTTTACTAAAGTGTATATGTGGACTTATACAACAAATATACACAAATACATACTATACAACAAATGTACAGGGTGGGCCATTTATATGGATACACCTAAATAAAATGGGAATGGTTGGTGATATTAACTTCCTGTTTGTGGAACATTAGTATATGGGAGGGGGGAAACTTTTCAAGCTGGGTGTTGACCATGGTGGCCATTTTGAAGTCGGCCATTTTGTATCCAACTTTAGTTTTTTCAATTGGAAGAGGGTCATGTGACACATCAAACTTATCGAGAATATCACAAGAAAAACAATGGTGTGCTTGGTTTTAACGTTACTTTATTCTTTCATGAGTTATTTACAAGTTATGGGTGACATTATGGGTGTCAGGTCCGAGCATTCCTAGATGAACAGTTTCCTGGAAAGTGGATTGGTCGTCGTGGGCCAGTTGAATGGCCCCCTAGGTCTCCCGATCTGACCCCCTTAGACTTTTATCTTTGGGGTCATCTGAAGGCAATTGTCTATGCTGTGAAGATACGAGATGTGTAGCAACTGAAACTACGGATACTGGAAGCCTGTGCTAGCATTTCTTCTGCAGTGTTGCTATCAGTGTGTCAAGAGTGGGAGAAGAGGGTTGCACTGACAATCCAACACAATGGGCAGCACTTTGAACACATTTTATAAGTGGTCAGAAACTTGTAAATAACTCATGAAAGAATAAAGTAACATTAAAACCAAGCACACCATTGTTTTTCTTGTGAAATTCTCGATAAGTTTGATGTGTCACATGACCCTCTTCCCATTGAAAAAACTAAAGTTGGATACAAAATGGCCGACTTCAAAATGGCCGCAATGGTCAACACCCAGATGGAAAAGTTTCCCCCCCTCCCATATACTAATGTGCCACAAACAGGAAGTTAATATCACCAACCATTCCCATTTTATTTAGGTGTATCCATATAAATGGCCCTCCCTGTATAATATAACTTTTTTTTTTTTTTTTTTTTTTTTTACATAAAACACTATATACTAACACTAATGTATATTTTTTTATTTTATGACACTAAAACTCTCACTAACATTGACAAAAAGACTGACTAACTGACGCTGACTGACTAAATTTACGCTGACTAACACTGACTAAAGTACACTGACAAAAAGACGACGTCTAACTGACGCTGACTGACAATCACACACTGACTGATGCTAACTGATGCTGATTGACTGATGCACTGATCTAACACTAACGTAAGCTCATTTTTTTCTATTTTCTGGCACTAAAACTGGCTAACGGTGACTAAACTACACTGACAAAAAGACGATGACTAACTGGCGCTGATTGATTGACAAACAGACGGTCTGACGCTGACTAGCAGACGGTCTTACACCGACTAAATTGACGCTGACTAACACTCACTAACGCTCACTAACACTAACTAACGCTCACAAAACTTTTTTTTTTAGAGTTTTATGATTTTTTTTTTTTTTAAAAAGAACAGAAAAAGATCTCCCTTATAGACTGGGAGAGGAAGGGAGGGGGTGATCACAGGTAAAGGCTGTGATCAAGGGGTTAATGGGTGTTTTGGGGCTTTTTTTTTTTACTACTCTTCACACGATGTCCACTGGCTCCGATCTCCTTAACTTCCTGACTCCAAAAGGAAATCGGAGCCTATGACGTCGTTCTTCTAAGATCCTAAGCTCTGATTGGAAAGTCTATTGGAACAGACTAACCAATCAGAGCGATCTGGAGCAAGGGACCGCTTTCATTGGTCCCTTGTAGTCTGCCCGGACACCAGGGCAGACAGACTGTAAAGTTAACCGCCGCAGCGGTTAACTTATAAAGTGCAGACGTTACTGCACGTCAAGGTGCGCAAACGAACTGCACACATTGACGTGCATTAATGTCAAGGTGCGGGAAGGGGTTACATTAAGGACTTCAGATTTTTCGTAAATTTATCTTGAAGTTGGATATTTTCCCAAACTCCTCGAAGATGTCTAATAGCTTAGGGAGGGCCAGAGATGGATTTGTGATTAAAACTAAGAGATCATCTGCGAACGCCGTGACGGAATGCATTCGGGAGCCAACCTGTAGTCCCTGAATTTCAGGGTCTGTGAGATTTTCTGGATTAGAGTCTCCATCACCAAAATGAAGAGTGAGGGAGAGAGTGGTTATTTAAAAAAAACCTGTGAGAGTGTGCCATTAATCTTAAATCTAGCATGCGGGTCTTTATATAGATAAAAAATTGCTACAATAAAGGTGCTGGGAAGCCCAATCTCTCCAAAACAGCCTCCATAAAATGGCAGAAGACCCCATCAAAGGCCTTCTCAGCATCTGTGCTGAGAAGGACCAACGGTAGACGCCGCTTTTTGGCAAAGGCAATTGCATTAATTATTCTAATTGTATTGAACCCTCTCGCCCTGGAACAAACCCCGTCTGTTCCGGTGATATAAGTTTAGGGAGGAGACCCTGTAAGAGTTGAGCAAGAAGTTTTGCCCACCACTTATTATCTGCATTTAAAAGGGAGATTGGTCTATAATTGGCACACTTTGTTGGGTCCTTACCCTCTTTAGGTATTAGAGTAATGAATGCTTCCAGCATTTGTCTGGGGAGGTTCTGTCCTAGTAGGAGGGTATTACAGAGGGAGAGAAAATGTGGAGCCAGAATATCAGAAAACTTTTTATAACATATAATCGGTAACCCATCAGGTCCCGGGCTCTTGCCAATTGGAATAGATGAAAGTACTTTAGTTAACTCTTCTAGTGTGAAAGGCCTGAGCAAAGCTTCTCTATCTGTCTCAGACAATCTGGGAAGTTGTACTAAATCCAGAAAGGCCGAAACTAAGTCGGTTTTATCTGATATGCTCAACACAGGCTGGGAATCTCCCAAGTTGTAAAGGGAAGTATAGAACCTGTGGAACTCTGAGGCGATGTCAGAGGGGTCTGAGACTACTCTGCCATCATCTAGAGTGATGCTAGAAATATGTGATTTCTCTTTTTGCTTCTTAACAATTGCTGAAATCACCTACATCACCTTAGACCCTTTATCCCCATGAGCACAAAGTTTATATATGCACCTCTGTAAGGTTTTTTCTGCTTTTATATTTAATAGGTCTTTCAATTCGTTCTACAGGCGAAGAAGGTCAGTTTGTATGTCCTCTAACACATTCTAGTGACGAGATTTGGTTCAGTAGTGAGTTTATGCTTAGCGATATAGCCTTCTTGAGCCTCGCTCCCAGTGAAATTAGTTCCCCCCCTTATATACGATTGATGTGCCTCCCACATAATTGGTACCGAGACCTCACATTACAATTGAATGTAAAGTATTCTGTCAGACGTTACTGTAAGAGGTCGACATTCCCTTGTTCCCCCAGTAGCGTCTCGTTCAGAGTTCAAGTCCCACTCCTTAGAGGCAGAGATTTAATGGAAAGAGTAATACAAATCAGGGCATGGTCCGAGACTGTCATGACTCTAATATCCGCTGCCTGAACCCTAAGTAAGTATCTATCTGTAATATAAAAGCGGTCTATTCTGTGATAGGTGTTATGTACTGGGGAATAGAAAGAGTAGTCCCTAACATTGGGGTGCAGATTCCTCCAAGGGTCAGTGAGATTATAAGTCGTAAACATTTTCCCAATAATCCTCCTGGCTCTCTGTGACAATGAGAGAGAATGGGATGTCTTATCTAAAATGGGGTCAACGACACAATTCATATCTCCCCCTATGACAACCATGCCTTCAGAAAAGAGTTAAAGTGTTTTCGAAAATAGTCGCCAGCCACTTGGTCTGATACACATTGGGAACATAGAAGTTGGCTAGAGTAACCAAAGTGGTTCCAATCAATCCCTTCACAAAGGTATACTTCACATTCGGGTCTGACTGAGTGGCCAATACAGTAAAGGGCAACTTTCTGCCAATTCCTATATTAGTGCCTCTGGACACTGAGGAATGTGTGCTGTGGAACCAATGGGGGTAAACAGTGTGTGAAAGAGCGGGCGTGTGGGAGTGTCGAAAATGTGTCTCTTGTAAAAACAAGATAAATGTAGAAAAAAAAGGAGGCTAAAATTCTCCAGCGCTGTCCAAATGTTGTGGAATTGAAGGATTCAATCCAAGGCAAGAAGTTTAACTAAGATATATGTTTAATGGATAAGAATGCTACGCGTTACGAGAACGGACCGATCTCTTCATCAGGCAAAGAAACATACATATTTTATCCTCCTTTTTTTGTCCATTTATCTCGATCTACTGAGGGAGCCCTGACAGCTCCTGCACGGATTTACCAGCTGCTGTCCTTTGAGACCATACAGGCACTTCTGGGTGTTGTGCTCCTAGCACAACACCACAAGGTAAGCACAACCGCTTACCCCCGACCCTTTGTCACTTTAAACAAGAGATGATGCACGATGTGTTTTTTGTTTTTCCCTCCTTGTCTGTAGATATCTTGTAAAAACAAGATATCTACTCAGCCCTTGCGTAATACTGAGAAGACTTGACTTCTTGATATAGTTACATAGTTACATAGTTAGTACGGCTGACAAAAGACACATGTCCATCAAGTTCAACCAAGGAACGGGAAAAGAGAAGGGAAAAATTTCTACACATAGGAGCTAATACTTTTTTGTTCTAGGAAATTATCTAACCCTTTTTTAAAGCCATCTACTGTTCCTGCTGTGACCAGCTCCTGCGGTAGACTATTCCATAGATTCAGGCCTCATGCACACGAACGAATTTTTGTCCTCCCGTAAATACTGGCTGAAATACGGGTCCTTGGTCACACGTATTCGACCCGTATTGCACCAGTATTTACGGACCCGTGCCTGTAAATACGGGTCCGTTGTCACCCGTATTCCACCCGAATTTATGGGCATGTTTTCACTGCAGTAATCGGCAGCCCTTCTCTCTATCAGTGCAGGATAGAGAGAAGGGCAGCCCTTTCCGCAGAAAAAGTAAAATAAATTCATACTTACCCGGCCGTTGTCTTGGTGACGCGTCCCTCTCTTGACATCCAGTCCGACCTCCCTGGATGACGCGGCAGTCCATGTGACCGCTGCAGCCTGTGATTGGCCTGTGATTGGCTGCAGCGGTCACATGGGCTGAAACGTCATCCCAGGAGGCCGGACTGGAGGAAGAAGCAGGGAGTTCTGGGTAAGTATGAATGTCTTTTTTTTTTTTACAGATTGCTCTATATTGTGATCGGAAGTCACTGTCCAGGGTGCTGAAACAGTTACTGCCGATCGTTTAACTCTTTCAGCACCCTGGACAGTGACTATTTACTGACGTCGCCTAGCAACGCTCCCGTAATTACGGGTGCACACACGTAGTCATCCGTAATTACGGGAGCCCCATAGACTTCTATGGGCCTGCCCGTGCCGTAATTACGGCCTGAGATAGGACATGTTCTATATTTTTCAATGGCACGGGCACCTTCCCGAAAGCATATGGGGAGGTAACTGTGGCCAATAGAAGTCCATGGGCCCGTAAAAACGTGCCATAATTACGGCCCGTAGTTACGGGCGTTTTAACGTTCGTGTGCATGGGGCCTCACAGTTCTCACAGTAAAGAAGGCTTGTCGCCTCTGCAGGTTGAACCTTTTTTTCTCCAGACGGAGGGAGTGCCCCCTTGTTTTTTGAGGGGGTTTTACATGGATTTCACCATATTTTTTGTATGTGCCATTAATATATTTATATAAATTAATCATGTCCCCCTTAGTCGTCTTTTTTCAAGGCTAAATAGGTTTAATTCTTTTAATCTTTCCTCATAACTTAGATTCTCCATGCCCCTTATTAGCTTCGTTGCTCTTCTTTGTATTTTTTCCAACTCCAGGGCATCCTTCCTATGAACTGGAGCCCAGAACTGAACTGCATATTCTAGATGAGGCCTCACTAATGCTTTGGAAAGTGGCAATATTACATCCCTGTCCCGCGAGTCCATGCCTCTTTTAATACACGACAATATCCTGCTGGCCTTTGAAGCAGCTGATTGACACTGCATGCTGTTATTTAGTTTATGATTTAAAAGTACACCCAGATCCTTCTCAACAAGTGAATCCCCCAGTGTAGCTCCCCCTAGGGCACATGATGCATGCAGGTTGTTGGTACCCAGATGCATAACTTTACATTTATCTACATTAAACTTAATTTGCCAACTGGATGCCCAAACACTTAGTTTGTTTAAATCCGCTTGCAATTCACGAACATCTTCCATAGACTGAACTATATTACATAGCTTGGTGTCATCTGCAAAAATAGAAATAGTGCTATTAATCCCATCCTCTATATCATTAATAAATAAGTTGAATAATAGTGGTCCCAGCACTGAACCCTGGGGTACACCACTTATTACCGGGGACCATTTAGAGTAGGAATCATTTACCACAACTCTCTGGATACGGTCCTTGACTCAATTCTCAATCCAATTACAAACTATATTTTCTAAACCTATAGTCCTTAATTTACCCATTAGACGTCTATGAGGGACAGTGTCAAATGCCTTTGCAAAGTCCAAAAACACTATATCCACAGCGGCCCCTCTGTCTAGGCTTCTGCTCACCTCTTCATAAAAACAGATCAGGTTAGTTTGACAACTTCTGTCCTTAGTAAAACCGTGCTGGCTTTCACTTACAATACTATTTTTTGTCACATAATCCTGTATTTAGTCCCTCAATAGCCCCTCAAACATTTTCCCCACAATGGATGTTAAGCTTACTGGTCTATAATTACCTGGGGAAGACCTAGAGCCCTTTTTGAAAATAGGCACCACATTTGCCCTGCGCCAGTCCCTTGGCACTATACCAGTCACTAGAGAATCTCTGAATATTATGAAAAGGGGGACAGAAATAACTGAACTAAGCTCTTTAAGAATTCTAGGGATTAACCCATCTGGTCCCGGGGCCTTGTGCACATTTATTTTATTTAATTTAGCTTGGACCATATCTACATTCATCCAATTCAGTATATCAACTGATATATTAACAGCACTGGCACCTGCTACATCAGCTGCTCTTTCTTCTGTTGTATATACAGAGCTAAAGAACCCATTTAGTAACTCTGCCTTCTCTTGATCCCCTGTGACCAACTCCCCATTACCACTATCTAGGGGTCCTACATGTTCAGACCTTGGCTTTTTTGCATTTATACACTTGAAGAATTTTTGGGGATTTGTTTTACTATCCTTGGCCACCTGCCTTTCATTTAGCATTTTTGCTAATTTTATTACATTTTTACAGATTTTATTAAGCTCTTTATATTTTACAAAGGCCACAGATGTACCCTCAGATTTGTATTTTTTAAATGCCCTTTTTTTGTCATGTATTGCCCCTTTCACAGAAGGTGTAAGCCATGTGGGATTTAATTTTAGTCGTTTATACTTGTTACCTATAGGAATAAATGTTGCACTATAATTACCCAAAGTAGGTTTGAAAATCTCCCATTTATCATTTGTCCCATTATTTAACATTAGTTCTTCCCAGTCTATATCCTGAATTGCAGCCCTCATCCTGGGGAAATTGGCTTTATTAAAATTAAATGTTTTTGCCCTCCCAGCCTGTGTTTGTTTTTTACAGTATAGGTAAAATGTAACTATATTGTGATCACTGTTAACAAGGTTTTCACGAACATTGACATTCCCAACAAGCTCTGCATCATTAGAAATGACCAGATCCAACAGAGCTTCACCTCTAGTTGGGTCTTCCACAAACTGGCCCATAAAATTTTCCTGCAACAGGTTGAGGAAATGTCTCCCCTTTGCAGTTGAAATTGAACCATGACACCAATTAATATCCCAGAAATTAAAATCTCCCATTATTACTACAGTACCCGCCTGTGCAGCCCGCTCCATCTGTTTATATAGCTGACCTTCCATCTCCTCAGTTATATTGGGGGGTCTATAGATTACACCAAAAGTATTTTTTTCAGTGATTACCTCCCTTTCTAGTTCCACCTACAAGGTTTCAACCTCCTCACAGTCTTCACCCACTATTGTCTCTTTTACACTCGCCTTCATATCACTTCTCACATACAGACATACACCACCACCTTTCCTATTTGTCCCGTGTTTCCGAAACAGTGTAAAACCCTGTAGATTTACAGGCCAGTCATGTGAAGAGTCCAGCCATGTTTCAGCAACACCAACTATATCTATATTTTCTTCCAGTACCAAGGCCTCCAGCTCCCCCATTTTGCTTGCTAGACTTCTGGCATTTGTGAACATACACTTTAACTTGCCTTTCAGTTTTTCACTTTTATTATCAGAAATGTTATTTGACATTATTTGGGCATTTTTATTTACACTGCTGTTTTGTAACAAAAGGATCTCCTTATCCTGTTGTCTAGTCCTCTCCCCGCAGTCTGTTTCTCCCCCCACCAATATAGTCTGACCCCTCTCTAACCTGACTACCCCTTTTTTTTCTACATTGACCTCCCTTCTCAGCCCTAGTTTAAATACTCCACCACCCCAGCTAGAATTCTCTCCCCCAGCACATCGGACCCCCTTCCATTTAGGTGCAAATCATCTGCAGAATACAGTTTGTACCCCAATGAAAAGTCAGCCCAGTGCTCTAGGAACCCAAAGCCTTCTCTACACCAAGACTTCAGCCATGCATTTAACTCCCTGAGCTCCCGCTGTCTTTCCAGTGATGCGCATGGCACAGGCAGTATTCCTGAGAATACAACCTTGGAGGTCCTTCCCTTCAGCTTGTAGCCTAGTTCTTTAAAATTATTCTTAAAGAGGCTCTGTCACCAGATTTTGCAACCCCTATCTGCTATTGCAGCAGATAGGCGCTGCAATGTAGATTACAGTAACGGTTTTATTTTTAAAAAACTAGCATTTTTGGCCAAGTTATGACTATTTTTGTATTTATGCAAATGAGGCTTGCAAAAGTACAACTGGGCGTGTTGAAAAGTAAAAGTACAACTGGGCGTGTATTATGTGCGTACATCGGGGCGTTTTTACTTCTTTTACTAGCTGGGCGTTCTGACGAGAAGTATCATCCACTTCTCTTCAGAACGCCCAGCTTCTGGCAGATCACGCTGTGACGTCACTTCCCCAGGTCCTGCATCATGTCAGACGAGCCAGGACACATCGGCACCAGTGGCTACAGTTGATTCTGCAGCAGCATCAGCGTTTGCAGGTAAGTAGCTACATCGACTTACCTGCAAACGCCGATGCTGCTGCAGAATCATCTGTAGCCTCTGGTGCCAATGTGTCCTCGCTCGTCCGACACGATGCAGGACCTGTGAGTGACATCACAGCGTGATCTCTCGAGAACACGCTGTCTGCACTGCCAGAAGCTGGGCGTTCTGAAGAGAAGTGGATGATACTTCTCGTCAGAACGCCCAGCTAGTGAAAGAAGTAAAAACGCCCCGATGTACGCACATAATACACGCCCAGTTGTACTTTTATTTTTCAACACGCCCACTTGTACTTTTGCAAGCCTCATTTGCATAAATACAAAAATGGTCATAACTTGGCCAAAAATGCTCGTTTTTTAAAAATAAAAAAGTTACTGTAATCTACATTGCAGCGCCGATCTGCTGCAATAGAAGATAGGGGTTGCAAAATCTGGTGACAGAGCCTCTTTAAGGCTCCTCCACCTACCATTTATTATGTCATTGGTACCTACATGGACCACGACAGCTGGATCATCACCAACCCCTCCCAGCAATTTGTCCACCCGTTCCACCACATGCCGAACCCTGGCACCAGGGAGACAGCAAACGATTCGGTTGAGGTGGTCTTCGCGACAACTTATTATATCCGTCTTCCTGATTATAGAATCCCCTACGACTATCAATTGTCTTGGCTTACCTGCATTACCATCCCGCCGACTACTAGCTGGGCTGTTTTCCCGGCTGTTAGAGAGATCAGTATCCACTAGGGCTGCCATTTCTGAGACCGACACCCTCGCATCATCACCCAACTTGGCAGTTTTGCTTGGAATGTCAGAAACAGGATTGGCCTTTCTTTTCTTGGACCCCTTTCTACTGCCCCTAACTACATTAACCCAGCTACTTGCCTGATCCTGCTCAGCCATGTCTTCACCCTTCAGTTCTAACCCACTAACTGCATGCTCTGTGAGCAGCATGCTCCGCTCAAGATTGTCTATCTTCCTCAGTGTTTCATTTTGCTCCTCCAGATCTCTAATATGAGCTTCCAAGTGACCAACATGCTCACATCTGCCACAGAGGTATTCAGCCTGGAACTCAGGCTCCAGTCGTGCATACATATGGCAAAATGTGCACTGAAGAAAATCTCCAATCTTGCTATCCATTATCCCAGTTACAAAAAACAAATAAACAAAAACAGTAAACAGTTGTTAATGCAAAAAGAAAAGAACAGTACTTACTGGGGCTTTAACTTCTCTTTTTAACTCTGGTTTTGTAACTCCACTTGACATACAAACCACTTGTTTTACAAGCCCACTAGAGCAGGCTCTCTAGAGCCCTGAGGGCTAATTTATACCACCTGGGACCAGTTAAACCCTCCCCCTAGTCAGCTGCTCAGCAGGAAGTAAGCTGCAATGAAAAAAATGTTTTCAATTGTGTCACTTTTGTAAACTTCTTTTAGCAAGCACTCAATTCATATATCACATACAATGGCTCCCACTTTGTCTCACACAACACAGTAAATCAATCCGGTTTTGTAACACCACTTGATATACAAACCACTTGTTTTACAAGCCTACTAGAGCAATTTTAACCGTCGCCATGTGCATCAAGTAAATACAGAATCATTAACAGGGGCATAGATCTGCAAAGCACACATATATATGAGACACTCCGTGTAGATGGACATGTACGTATGAGACACATAACATAATTAGAATCAAATTCCAAAACAAAATTAAAGACAGGGCAAGAGCAGTCATGTTCTGGTCACCGTAGGTTGAATAACCACCATCTTGTACATCTGCTAGGAGCATCCTCGAGATGGTGGAGAGAAGGGGAGATCCCTGGAAAAATTGTAAAAACAGAGGCAATGGAACATTCCTGAGGGAAAGTGCATGTGAACAAATGAACGCATGAACCAAATATGTGAGACAAAAACACCCTGAGTATTTGGCCAGCACTCTCAGGAAAGAAAATATACACTTTAGAACAACAGTATATCATCAGGTAATAGAAAAATCAGAAGATGACATTAAAAATGTAACCTACTACATTCTGTCAACAAAGCTTACATACTAGAGCAACATAGTGGGATTGAGGCCCACCTGGAAATCACAAAAAATAACCCGAGAGAGGAGTTAAAGACCGGGTCATAACATTTGGAAAGAAAACATGAAAATCTACCCTTGAGAATAGCCTATTAAAATGCCACAACAGCCGGGTTCCTGTGAAAACAAAAATGCAACCACAGCAGGATAGACAAAATCTCAAGAGTGACATTGTAACTATAACAGACTTATTTCTGTTAATAGCATTTGCCTATAAATCTTCATAGTGCGATATATATCAAGTCTAATATTGTAATTTAAGTAACCCTGTGTTAGTAGAAAAATAAATGAAATTAAAACAATTATTAAAAGTAGCATGCGGTAACATGACAATATTCTTATATTAAGACGTCACAAGGAGCAGATAGTCCCTTCCTCTGAAAAAATTAAGAACATATCTTGCTAAAATCCTACTGGGCTCACAGATTTTCAATGACTCCTCTCCTAAGTAACAGGTGGAAACCAGCGAACATGTCCAGGCCTTAAACCAAAGGCGGCCAAAAAAACCAAAAGATTAGTGAAAGCTCTCTTAAGTCACCGACAGGCTACAATCCACAGATTTACGTTTAGGGGATTTCCCTTTAGTGTACTCTCGCCAGTCTTCCTGTGAGGGTAAAACAGGGAATGGCACGTGCGGTTGGATCGGGATCCAAGAGGGGATCTCCTTGGGCGGTATGCCCAGTCTGCTCCATATCTGTTTCAGGTCGTCTGGATGTTTTATGGTGATCTGTTTGCCATCACAGAGGGCTGATAACCCGAATGGAAAGAGCCAGCAAAAATAAATCTTCTTCACCTTTAACTGAGCTGTAAGTGGTCTCAACAGCCGACGTTTTGCAAGCGTGCTGGCTGCAATGTCCTGAAAAACCAAAATCTGGGAACCTTCAAAGGCGACCGAAGAGCGTTCTCTGGCTCTCTGCAGTATTGCCACAGTATCAACATAACTTAGTAGACCACAGATAACATTTCTTGGTGGGTCTGTTGTCGTCAGTTTGGGGCGCAATGCTCTATGCCTTTTCCGTGCACTCTCCCCTCCCAAAAGATCTGAGAAAAGAGAAATGGCAGCAGCTGGCAGAGCTTCCTGGGCAACACTTTCCGTGAGGCCCCATAGTCATATTCCTCCTGCGACTGCGGTTTTCCTGATCTTCTATCATGAGAAAAGCATAGTTAAGATGTTCTCGTTGTGCTAGCAAATTTGTTTGTATGGCATCACTGTGTACAGAATAGCAGATTGCGTGGTTTCCAGTGTTTCCACCCTACTCCCGACATGCTTCATTTCAGCTTTAATATCAGACAGTTCCTTAAGAACCGGAGAGAGGGCCCGAGCCAGGCATTTTTGAAGGAAAACTTTTGATAATTGGCAGGTATCAGATCAAGCGGCTGTATCCGATGCTACGCTTTCATCATCAGAGTCAGATCCTTGATCTCGCCCTGTTGCATCATCTGAAAGATATTTCCCCTTGCTGAGTATTGAGGGGTCAGATTGTTTCCGGAGGAATTTGTCAAATCTTGCTGCCTTTTATACTTCTTCGGTGTGCTCAAAAGTTCCTTATTTTTTTCCATAGCTGGTTTAACCATTGTTAATAGAGAAATGGCATACAAAGTGTTTGAAAATGCAAACCAGTCAGGGTGAAATCTACATATCAGTCCATATTATATCAGAAAGTCACACAGCAGAACGGTGCAGTACATGTATGTGACAACCAGAAGCAATAGCGTCAGTTGCGACAGGATCTCTGGTACAATGACCAAAAAGAAAAATTAGAGCTGGGCTCTTGCAGCCTTGAGTCTCCTTATGGTGGGGGAGGGGAAGGCAGTATTGTGCTAATCTTGGCCTTGATGCTGACAGGTCCCTTAGCAATTAAGCCCTGCCCAATATAAATCAATTGCAGCAAAAAATTACCAGAAATGCTGAGGGAAAAATGGAGGGCTGATGTGTGGCACTTCCTGAGAAGCGCTGGAACGCTGGCCGTGTCATCCACGCAAGATGGCTGCTTCAAGACGTGGAACACCTCTGCCTCCACTAGACAGTTGCTTTAATCCTCCCTGACCCCTGGTACCTTTGTCCCCACATCGGAGCACTCCAGGATCCAGTGCAGGTGTCGCCACACAGCCAGTGAGTATCCTTCCCGCACTGCACCGCTGACGAAAGCCGCAGGCGCTAAGCACAGAAATTGAGGCCGCGGCTTCTCTCTTTACCAGGCCTCAAGTCTCGGCGGCCGAAAAATGTCGTGAGCGACCTCCAGAACAAGTCTATCCGCTCCCACAGTGTTCCACCAGGGTCTGGGATTAGGCAGGATGGTCCCAGTGCCTCAAAATCCTGCGGATGGGCTAGTATTCCGATATAATCTATGGAGCCCCTCTCTCGCACGTCCGGCTCATGCAGCGTCCAAGCCACGCCCTCTCTAACTTACATTTGAACAAAAACTTAGGTGAAAGGTAAAGCCTGTGAGTTATCATCAATAGAAAAAAACAATGGGCCTGGTTCAAGGAGACAAAATTTCAGGATATAGACATTCTCTTCAATCATCCTTAGTCATCTTTCCCAGGTTGCTTTCCCAATTAGTTTTTCTATTAAAAAAGTGTTGATTGTGTTTAAACCCCTTTAAATCTTTATATATCCTATAAAAAAAAGACCTTTCCTATTCCGTTACCTTAAAAGTAAATAAATAATTTCGTTTTGTGTACATAATCTAGTTCTATCTTCCATTTTAGCAACAATCTGGAAGATTTGGGCATAAAAGAAAAAAATCGGTGCGCCTCAGAACTTGGTCCCTAATAAGCTCCCTAAAACTTTAATCTTACCCTTAAAAAATAAATCTAAACATGCAAAATCAAGCGTAATCAAGCGTGTTTGATGCGGTTTTTGGCACGTAAAATGCACACAAAAAAACATGTCAAATACACGCCGTGTGAACCTGTCAACTAAAAAGTCATTCACTTCACTTTCATCATTCTAAGGGTATGTTCACACGCAGTTGTTTTCAGCCATTTTTCAGGCCTTAAACGTCCCAAAAACTGGCTGAAAAATCGGAAGCAGAATGCCTACAAACATCTGACCATTGGTTTCAATGGAAAATACGGCGTTCTGTTCCGACAGGGCCTTTTTTACGCGGCCGTTTTCCAAAAACGACACGTAATAAGACGCCCGCCAAAAAGAAGTGCATATCACTTTTTGAGAGGTTTTTGGAGCCGTTTTTCTTTGAATCTATAGAAAAACAGCTCCAAAAACGGCCGTAAAAAAACCCCCCAAAAACTTGAGTTTGATTAAAAAATGGCTGAAAATCAGGAACTGTTTTCCCTTTGTTTAGTAAGCGTGTGAACATAACCTTAGCCTTTTGGTGTGTCCTATAGCTTCTGCCAGCTGCCATTTGTACAATCACACCCAAAATGGCAGCCAAACTCTGCTTAGCAATTTGAAGACACCTTTTCCTGGCTTGTAGGAGGGGGTGAGATTCCCTCCCATATTTACAGCAGCTGTGAGTCAGGTTGCTCTGCCTTATTCACCTTGCTCTAATTCTGGGAAGTGCTACCTCTGGTGACCAACACAGGAAAACATGTCAAATTATTATTTAATTTTTAATACTTTCCACCATGTGGAAGAAAAAAAAAAATACAGCAAAAAACGTAAAAAATAAAATAGAAATAAGTAACTTACGTAAGAAAAAAGGTTTCATTTGCGACACATTCCCTTTAAATTGATAAAATCATTTACATCACTGTAGATTTAATCCCCAGGTAGACCATTTCCGTTATTATGCCAATATTGATGTTCCGGATAGAAGATGGAATAACTGGTGACTCAACCATCAGTAAACTTGACTTTGTCCAGTTAATTCTCAAACCTGAGAATTGATCAAACTGTTCATAAATGCAGACGGCATGTTTCACAGAGGCAAAGTCCCTTTAAAATAAAAGCATGTCGTCCAAATATAGTGAAATCTTTTCCTCTCCATCCTTAAAAGGAAACCCTCTGATGTGATTCTCGGCTCTGATTTTAATAGCCAACAGCTCCAACGCAAGGGCAAATAAAAGTAGAGGGGGGCACACCTGCCTAGTCCCACGAGAAAGATGAAATAGTGGTGATAGGGTGTGCCCTATCCCCACTATCGCCTCCGGACCCCTAAATAGCAATCTGACCAATGCACTATAATTCTCCCCAAACCCAAATTTATCAATGACCCCTCAGAGGAACATCCACTCCACCATATCAAATGGCTTCATGGCATCGACTGATAGGAAAGTGGATTCCTCCGGCAGGTCCGAAGAGTCCTGTATATTTGTAAAAACTTGTCTTAAATTAGACACAACAGATTTCCCAGGAATAAAACCTGTCTGATCACTGTGTATTATAGAGGTGATTACCCTCCCTAACAGAGCAGCCAGGACCTTGGCCAATAATTTGATATCCACATTAAAAAGGGAAATAGGTCAATAGGTCCATAAGACTCTAATTCATGTGGATCTTTTCCCTTTTTTGGGATAACAATTATGGAGACCTCTTCCAATGAGTTCGGGAGAGCACCTACCATGAAAGCATGGTCCAAGATCTCTAGGAGCTTGGGGAGGAGGATATCCCCATATTGTTTATATGGGATCCCATCAGGACCTGAAGCCTTATTACCCCGTGCCTGCTTGAGCAGCTCTTCCAGTTCCCAAACACTCAAAGGGGTGTCAAGCATCGATACCTGACTAGGAGTCAAAACCGGAAAATCTATCATGTCCAAATATATTCTTAATTACATCTGATCATACTACACCTAGGTTGTATATACTAAATAAAGAGAAAAAACACACGGCGCCACATAGTGCAATTATCCAATGGTCATGGGAAACAACAAAGGTAAGGCGATGTGCACTCACCTGGACGAGTTATGCTGACCAGGCATAACGCTGTTGAACAGTATAGAGAGATCTCCAGCAACCACGATACTGAGAGGATCCGTGAGTAGAAGACACACCCAGGGTGTGTACAGCCAGGTGCGAGGTGTAGCTGCTGCCAAGGTCCAAAACCGGTGAACGTGAATTCACCGATGGTGATAAGATAGGAGATAGGAAAAAAAGGGACCAATAAAGGCGCTGCTAAACCAATGTAGGTATTTATTGAAATGTAGATGATAGGCTACGCGTTTCGACGCAGAAAGTGCATCTTCATCAGGCCATGAGTCATGGCCTGATGAAGACGCAATTTCTGCGTCGAAACGCGTAGCCTATCATCTACATTTCAATAAATACCTACATTGGTTTAGCAGCGCCTTTATTGGTCCCTTTTTTTCCTATCTCCTATCTTAGGTTGTATATAGATCCTCGTAATAATACGCAAATGCAGTAGCGATTATTCTGGGTTTGTAACTGTCTCTCCCTGCAAGTTCTTTACAGCTACTGGACCCAAGGAGGACCCCTGATTTTGAATTAGGAAGGCCAACGTTCTTCCTGGCTTACCTGCTTGCAGAGAATAGCTGGATGATAATATTATCCTGGACCTTTTGTCTCAAGACATCATTGTAGTTGGCCTGTGCCTCTTTCCATATTGCTGTAATGACAGGGATAGGGAAACCAACAAGTGAGCCCTAATCTACCCGCCACTCAGTCCCTGCCTACTTGCAACGACCCGCCCTAGGCGAAGGGGTACAACTGGGCGACGGTCCCTACACTCAATAAGTGCACGACAGACAACAGACAAGGAAACACAGAACAAAGGGAAACGGGGCAGTTGCCCACGGCAACACCGTGAGCAACAAGAGTAGTAAACGAGCCGAGTCAAACCAGGAGAGTACGAGGTGCCAAACGTAGAGCAGGAGAGGAGTGAACAAGCCGAGTCAAACCAGGAGTGCAGCAGGGCCAGGAAATCAACAGAGAAGAATCACAAGCAAGTAGGAACAGGAAAGGCAGGTATAAATAGACAGAGGGCGGGAGCTAGCTCCGTCTGGCCAGGCTGTGATAGGCTCTCCCACTCCTAAGCCTGCCATCCTGAGTGGTGGAAGATGGAGTCAGTCTCACAGACATAGAAGCAGGTGCAGACTGATTACCTATGGGCGTGGATACAGAAGCTGTGCCTGGCAGATCCTTAACAGGACCCCCCCTTTTATGAGGGGCCACCGGACCAATTGGGGAAACGAAGGTGGAACCTCCTGACCAATACCCCAGCGTGAACATCCCGGTCGGATACCCAAGTCCTCTCCTCAGGCCCGTATCCTCTCCAATGGACCAGGTACTGGAGGGAGCCTTGGACCATCTTGCTGTCCACAATCTTGGCCACCTCGAATTCTACCCCCTCAGGGATGAGAACGGGGACAGGAGGTTTCCTCGAGGGAGCCAAGGACGGGGAGCAGTGTTTAAGGAGGGAGGCATGAAACACGTCGTGTACTCGAAAAGATGGGGGCAACTCCAGTCGGAAGGAGACAGGATTGAGGACTTCAATGACCTTGTACGGCCCTATAAACCGGGGAGCAAATTTCTTGGACGGGACTTTAAGGCGCAAGTTCTTTGACAATAGCCACACCAGATCCCCGACCATAAACAACGGGTTAGCAGAATGTCTTCTATCTGCCTGAGTTTTTTGTATGCTCTGGGACGCCTCTAGGTTCTCCTGAACCTGGGCCCAGACTGTGCACAGTTCCCGATGAACGACCTCTACCTCGGGATTGTTGGAACTAAAAGGTGAAACGGAGGAGAACCGTGGATTAATCCCAAAATTACAGAAAAAGGGGAGACTCCTGACGAGTTACTGACCCGGTTATTAAGGGAAAATTCGGCGAGGGGAATGAATAAGACCCAATCATATTGACAGTCAGAGATAAAACACCTTAAATATTGTTCTAGAGACTGATTAGTCCTCTCGGTTTGGCCATTAGTTTCAGGATGGAAGGCAGAGGAGAAGGACAGATCAATCTCCAACTTTTTACAGAAGGCTCTCCAAAACAAAGACACAAATTGTACCCCTCTGTCAGAAACAATATTGACAGGGAGCCCATGGAGACGCAGGATGTGTTTGACAAACAAGGTAGCTAACGTCTTAGCATTGGGTAGTTTTTTGAGGGGCACAAAGTGGCACATCTTACTGAAGCGGTCTACTACAACCCACACCACCGACTTGCCTTGAGATGGAGGCAAATCGGTGATAAAATCCATGGAGATATGGGTCCAAGGTCTCTGGGGAATGGGCAAAGAACGTAGTAAGCCCGCTGCTCGGGACCTGGGAGTCTTGGACCTAGCACAAACTTCACAAGCGGCGACGTAGGCCTTAACGTCTTTAGGCAACCCAGGCCACCAATAGTTTCTTGCAATGAGGTGCTTGGTACCCAGGATGCCTGGATGACCAGATAGTGCGGAGTCATGATTTTCCCTAAGTACCCTTAGCTGGAATTGCAGGGGGACAAACAGCTTGTTCTCAGGAAGGTTCCCGGGAGCTGAACCTTGATCAGCAGCAATTTCAGAGACTAAATCAGACTCAATAGAGGAAGTGATTATACCTGGAGGCAAAATACAAGCAGGATCTTCCTCCGAAGGAGGGCTGGCCATGAAGCTATGCGACAGTGCATCAGCCTTAATATTTTTGGACCCAGCCCTATAGGTAACCCAAAAATTTAATCTGGTAAAAAATAACGCCCATCGAGCTTGTCTCGGGTTTAGCCTCCGGGCCGAATCTAGGAAAACCAGATTCTTGTGGTTGGTAAGGACCGTTACCTGGTGCCTAGGCCCCTCCAGGAAGTGGCGCCACTCTTCAAATGCCCATTTCATGGCTAAGAGTTTGCGGTTGCCAATATCATAGTTACTCTCAGTGGGCGAAAACTTCCTGGAGAAGTAGGCACAGGGACGGAGATGGGTGAGGGACCTGGTACCCTGGGACAAGACAGCCCCCACTCCCACCTCGGACGCGTCAACCTCCACGATAAATGGCTCCATTTGGTTGGGCTGAACCAACACCGGGGCCGAGATAAAGCACTTCTTAAGGACCTCAAAAGCCTGGACAGCCTCAGGAGGCCAGCGGAGGAGATCAGCACCCTTGCGAGTGAGGTCCGTAAGAGGCTTAGCGATGACCGAGAAGTTAGCAATAAATCTCCTGTAATAATTAGCGTACCCCAAGAAACATTGTAACGCCTTAAGGGAGGCAGGTTGGACCCATTCCGCCACAGCCTGGACCTTGGCAGGGTCCATGCGGAATTCATGAGGAGTGAGGATTTGACCCAAAAATTGTATCTCCTGCACCCCAAACACACATATTTCGCTCTTCGCAAACAGTTTGTTTTCCCGAAGGACCTGGAGCACCTTCCTGACATGCTCAATGTGGGAGGACCAGTCCTTGGAAAACACAAGTATGTCATCAAGGTACACTACAAGAAATACCCCCAGGTAATCTCTTAAAATCTCATTTATGAAATTCTGGAAGACCGCGGGAGCATTACACAACCCAAAGGGCATGACGAGGTATTCGAAATGACCTTCGGGCGTGTTAAACGCAGTCTTCCACTCATCCCCCTCTTTGATGCGGATAAAGTTATACGCCCCCCGTAGATCAAACTTAGAGAACCATTGGGCCCCCTGAACCTGATTAAAGAGATCAGGAATCAAAGGAAGGGGATACTGGTTCCTTACAGTGACCTTATTCAAGTTACGGTAGTCAATACATGGCCTAAGACCACCATCCTTCTTCCCGACGAAGAAGAAGCCAGCACCTACCGGAGAAGTAGAGGGGCGAATGTAACCCTTGGCCAGGCATTCCTGGATATACTCTCTCATGGCTTAACGTTCGGGACAAGAGAGATTAAATATCCTACCCTTAGGGAGCTTAGCTCCTGGTACCAAATCGATAGCGCAATCGTATTCTCTATGAGGAGGTAACACTTCGGAGGCCTCCTTAGAGAAAACATCAGCGAAGTCCTGAACAAACTCAGGTAGCGTGTTCACCTCCTCAGGGGGAGAAATAGAATTAACAGAAAAACATGACGTCAAGCATTCATTACCCCATTTGGTAAGATCCCCAGTATTTCAGTCAAACGTGGGATTATGCAACTGCAACTGCAACCAGGGAAGGCCTAAAACCAAATCGGACGATAATCCCTGCATCAACAGTACAGAGCACTGCTCCAAATGCATGGAGCCAACAAGGAGTTCAAAAACAGGGGTATGCTGTGTAAAATAACCATTAGCAAGAGGAGTGGAGTCGATACCCACTACCCGGACAGGTTTAGGCAAATCAATCAAAGGCATAGCTAAAGACATAGCAAATTCCACAGACATGATATTAGCAGACGACCCTGAATCCACGAAGGCACTGCCGGTAGCAGACCTACCACCAAAAGAGACCTGAAAGGGAAGCAAGATTTTATTACGTTTCATATTTACGGGAAATACCTGTGCGCCCAAGTGACCTCCCCGATGATCACTTAGGCGCGGAAGTTTTCCGGCTGCTTATTCTTACGCCTAGGATAGATGTTCACTTGATGCATGTCACCCCCACAATAGAAGCAGAGACCATTCTTCCTGCGGAACTCTCTACGTTGTTGGGGGGACACGGAGGCCCCGAGTTGCATAGGTACCTCCGATTCTTCCGTGGAAGAACGAAGCAACGGAACCTCGGGAGGCATCATGGGGGAGTCAGAGGAGAAAACACAAACGTTCACGTTGTCGTTCCCTGAGACGTCGGTCAAGTCGTACCGCTAAAGCCATAACCTGGTCTAGGGAGTCAGAAGAGGGATAGCTAACTAGCAGGTCTTTCAGGGCGTTCGACAGACCCAACCTAAACTGGCACCTTAAGGCAGGGTCATTCCACCGAGAAGCTACGCACCACTTCCTAAAGTCAGAGCAATACTCCTCAACAGGTCTCTTACCCTGACGTAAGGTCACCAGCTGACTCTCGGCAAAGGCAGTCCTGTCAGTCTCGTCATAAATGAGTCAGAGAGCAGAAAAGAAAAGATCAACGGAGGAAAGTTCAGGGGCGTCAGGAGCCAAGGAGAAGGCCCATTCTTGGGGCCCTTCCTGGAGCCGGGACATAATTATACCCACCCGCTGGCTCTCAGAACCTGAGGAGTGGGGCTTTAAACGAAAATAGAGCCTAAAACTCTCCCGAAAGGCGAGAAAAGTCTTCTGGTCCCCTGAGAATCGGTCAGGCAACTTGAGGTGGGGTTCAAGAGGAGAGGTGAGGGGTACTACCATGGTAGCATCAGGCTGGTTGACCCTCTGAGCCAGGGCCTGGACCTTTAGGGAGAGACCCTGCATTTGCTGAACCAGGGTCTCAAGGGGGTCCATAGTGGTGTGAGGGACCAGGGTAGAGTAGGTATATGGGCTTGTGATTATGTAATGACAGGGATAGGGAAACCGACAAGTGAGCCCTAATCTACCCGCCACTCAGTCCCTGCCTACTTGCAACGACCCGCCCTAGGCTGGGCGACGGTCCCTACACTCAATAAGTGCACGACAGACAACAGACAAGGAAACACAGAACAAAGGGAAACGGGGCAGTTTCCCACGGCAACACCGTCAGCAACAAGAGTAGTAAACGAGCCAAGTCAAACCAGGAGAGTACGAGGTGCCAAACGTAGAGCAGGAGAGGAGTGAACAACCTGAGTCAAACCAGGAGTGTACGAGGTACCAAACGCAGAGCAGAAGAGTAGTCAGTAAGCCAGGGTCAATACGAAGCAGGGACAAGTAGTTCAAGAAGCTGCAGCAGGGCCAGGAAACCAACAGAGAAGAATCACAAGCAAGGAGGAACAGGAAAGGCAGGTATAAATAGACAGAGGGCGGGAGCTAGCTCCGTCTGGCCAGGCTGTGATAGGCTCTCCCACTCCTAAGCCTGCCATCCTGAGTGGTGGAAGATGGAGTCAGTCTCACAGACATAGAAGCAGGTGCAGACTGATTACCTATGGGCATGGATACAGAAGCTGTGCCTGGCAGATCCTTAACAATTGCCTTATTCTCTGGACTAGCGTGTTTTATATATATTATTTTTCACTCCTATCTAATCTATCTTTACACCGATTAATCTGGGATCTTACTAGTTTTTTTTATTAAATGCTACTTGCGTTATAAATTCACGTATGTATGCTTTCAGACAGTCCCACACAAATAAATAAAACATTTCTCAGATGATCCACGATGTCCGTATTAGTACTCATAGAATTAAAAAATGTACATTAAATTTGTATGGTCCCAAAAACCTGGATGAGTCATTGGCCAATTCAACTAGTAGCGTGAAGTGATCCGATAATCCCCTTACCTCATAAGAAACCCTCAATACCCTCTCCATCATAGCCCTATTTACTATGGGTAAGTCAATCCCTGATACAGTATCTGATGAAGCAGAAAAGCAAGGGAATTGCTGTTTAGTTGTATTTAGTCCTCCACACATCTAACCAGTCCATTTCTCTCAGATATTCCACAAAGAGTCTTGTACTGCGTAGATGAGATAAAGTCCTGTTCCTTATGCGGTCTAACAGATCATTTTGAACGGTGTTAAAATCCACTATAATAATAAGAGGACACATAGGCACCTCTTCTAAAAAGAAATTAAGGATACTTAACACATCAAGAGAAAAAGGGGGAGGGAAATAGACCGTTGTTATTACGCATGTCAGCTCCTCAAACCTCCCATTAAGGAAAACAAACCTACCCAGAACATCAGTCCTAGATTAAAATATATTGTAGCTAATTCCCCTATGGATTAATAATTGTAAATCAAGTCAAAAACTGCTGTTCTCTTTAATCTATTTGCAGCTCCTCGGATATTCCAAGAGAGAATCTTCATTGTTTGTCAAAGTTACCTCTCTCCCCCCACCAAACCTCAAACCCATCCTCCCAAACGTCTTCCACCCCCCCCCCCACAATCCCGGAAAATAGACTGTTTTACCAACAAGCTTCTACTCCCTGCGCCTAGTCTCCTCCACCTACCTCCTCACTACCCCAGCCCATGAACATATAAACAACATAGCAATGATAATACAGTATAAAGCTTCAACATATTCCCTCTAAGTCAAGGCACTTCCATGGAATCTTCAAGGAAGAGAGACTTCCCATCATATAACACTTTAAGTTTAGCTGGGAAGAATAACGAATATAAAATGTTCGAATTTCTCATGCGTTTTTTAACTTCCAAGAAGGCCTTTTTTTTGCTAATCTGAAGTGAATAATCCGGATATAAGAATATTTTCTATCCATTAATATGTAAATCCTGCTTATTCCTGGCCAATTTCAGAACTTTATCTCTATCTTGAGCTGATAGGAATTTCAGGAGAATTGAACGGAGGGTAGAGCCTGGGGTGTCTTTGTCGCATTGCGCATTGGTACTCTAAGGGCCCTTTCCACATGATATGACAATATGCTTGGTTCCTGGCAAATATGTTCTTTAAGTCAGGCTTAAATTAAAGATACACAATCTTGGCCCTCGACTCCCTCCAGGGAGCCTACACATCTGATATTGGCCCGACTTTATCTATCTTCAGGAAAGCAAGCTTTGCAGAGGGGGGCATGCGTCAGACGCCCGGATCCAGCATGTGGCGAGCAGCATGAGTGGGAGGGGGAGTTAGTTACATCACAGCACTCCATCATCCAATATTTCCAGTATTTTTTAGAAGAAAAGTTTGTCACTGAAGGGGTACTGTCTATTTTTGTAAGGAGACGTGTCAACGAGGTGGCCTGCTAATTGGGTGATACATCGCTCAGAGAACATATTGGAAGGGATATATATTGTTAACTAAGGATACATAGAAAAGTGTTCTTCAATCAAATGAAAGTAACAGGGTTGCGCTACTCACCAATGAATGAATCGCATGACATCACACAAATGTAAGTGAAATAAAGATTTGATTGACATTTAGCGACTAATAAAGCAGGAACGCCATGCCAGCCATTAGCACCATACTTAATAGACAATGCACCTGTGAAGATGCCACTACAGAGCGGTGAACCATATTTGGTGGCTAAGGGTAAAAAGTTTTTAATTGTACGTTGTGTATAGTGAGTTTACAAAAAATACTCAGGCAGTGAGTTTAAACCATGCAGGAGCGAGCGTGAGCTCAGCTTGTTTTCTGACAGATGATCTTTTGAAGATCTAAATGCCTGACATAATGCTGTCTAGTATTTAGACAGCGTAAACTTAGACCAGGCAGTCACAAGATGCAAATTTATCACATCTTGCTAGACATGTTAGTCACATTTCCCTTTTTTTTACCACCTCTTTGATGGCTTAGTTTATGGCAGTTTTTCTGCATAAATTTTTTGCCACAATTTCGGCGCACGGTGCATTTTAAGACACATCTCTTTTCACTAAGTCAGGCCCTCTTTTCTAGACACTAATGAAAAGTGTCTATTAAGGCGCAAATGTTTCTCTTTTCTGGCACAAATCAATAATAAATTTATCTAAATTGATTTGCACCAAAAAAAAAGTGCAACTTAGGCCAGAAATCTGACGCAACAGAATCTGCTCCACTGTGCCATAGTGTTGACATCAATTACAGAGAATACAGTTAATGTGTGTTATAGTGTTTTGACACGCTGTTGCTAATTTGAAACCAGAAAGTTGTAACATAAAATACATAAATATTCTAATTTGTAAGATAAGTAACAAACTGTGCATAGACCGCAGAAAAAATAAATGATGAACATAATGAAACATCGAGATCAATAATAAATATTATAATTAGGTATATAAGTGTTTATACAGTGAAGGAAATAAGTATTTGATCCCTTGCTGATTTTGTAAGTTTGCCCACTGTCAAAGACATGAACAGTCTAGAATTTTTAGGCTAGGTTAATTTTACCAGTGAGAGATAGATTATATTTAAAAAAAAACAGAAAATCACATTGTCAAAATTATATATATTTATTTGCATTGTGCACAGAGAAATAAGTATTTGATCCCCTACCAACCATTAAGAGTTCAGCCTTCTCCAGACCAGTTGCACGCTCCAAATCAACTTGGTGCCTGCATTATAGACAGCTGTCTTACATGGTCACCTGTATAAAAGACTCCTGTCCACAGACTCAATTAATCAGTGTGACTCTAACCTCTACAACATGGGCAAGACCATAGAGCTTTCTAAGGATGTCAGGGACAAGATCATAGACCTGCACAAGGCTGGAATGGGCTACAAAACCATAAGTAAGACGCTGGGTGAGAAGGAGACAACTGTTGGTGCAATAGTAAGAAAATGGAAGACATAAAAAATGACTGTCAATCGACATCGATCTGGGGCTCCATGCAAAATCTCACCTCGTGGGGTATCCTTGATCCTGAGGAAAGTGAGAGCTCAGCCAAAAACTACACGGGGGGAACTTGTTAATGATCTCAAGGCAGCTGGGACCACAGTCACCAAGAAAACCATTGGTAACACATTACACCATAATGGATTAAAATCCTGCAGTGCCCGCAAGGTCCCCCTGCTCAAGAAGGCACATGTACAGGTCCATCTGAAGTTTGCAAATGAACATCTGGATGATTCTGAGAGTGATTGGGAGAAGGTGCTGTGGTCAGATGAGACTAAAATTGAGCTCTTTGGCATTAACTCAACTCGCCGTGTTTGGAGGAAGAGAAATGCTGCCTATGACCCAAAGAACACTGTCCCCACTGTCAAGCATGGAGGTGGAAACATTATGTTTTGGGGGTGTTTCTCTGCTAAGGGCACAGGACTACTTCACCGTATCAATGGGAGAATGGATGGAGCCATGTACCGTCAAATCCTGAGTGACAACCTCCTTCCCTCCACCAGGACATTAAAAATTGCTCGTGGCTGGGTCTTCCAGCACGACAATGACACGAAACATACAGCCAAGGCAACAAAGGAGTGGCTCAAAAAGAAGCACATTAAGGTCATGGAGTGGCCTAGCCAGACTCCAGACGTTAATCCCATCGAAAACTTATGGAGGGAGCTGAAGATCCGAGTTGCCAAGCGACAGCCTCGAAATCTTAATGATTTACAGATGATCTGCAAAGAGGAGTGGGCCAAAATTCCATCTAACATGTGTGCAAACCTCATCATCAACAAAAAACGTCTGACTGCTGTGCTTGCCAACAAGGGTTTTGCCACCAAGTATTAAGTCTTGTTTGCCAAAGGGATCAAATACTTATTTCTCTGTGCACAATGCAAATAAATATATATAATTTTGACAATGTTATTTTCTGTTTTTTTTTTAAATATAATCTATCTCTCACTGGTACAATTAACCTAGCCTAAAAATTCTAGACTGTTCATGTCTTTGACAGTGGGCAAACTTACAAAATCAGCAAGGAATCAAATACTTATTTCCTTCACTGTATCTATTCTATTACAGAAGCTGAGAATCACAATCCGTGGAATGTTTTTAACTAAGTACATATATGAGCGTGAATATATAACCTTACTTTTTACATGTTCTTTTTGGAAACAAAAGGTAAATAACCTATAAACTGTATTATTAGTATTAAGTACCTATACTGAGACAAGCCAAACGATGCACGTTAAAATAAACGTCCGCACATATCAAAAAGAAAATAGACATTAAATACCTATAGCTGAATGTGAGGACATATCACACCTCCACTGAGGGAAGAATAACACCAAATACAAATTGTATCTGCAAAAATATATAAATCCTTTATTACATTAAATCATAAAAACATGTTGGCCATCAGGACCTAAAATACAACAAACAATTTAAAATACACTGGCATAGAGAACAGAAGGGCTATTCAAAAAAATATTATGTACACAAAAGTGCTGTATATATAGCAGCAATGCGGGTCATTAGGTCAAACAAGCTGTGTGCATATAGTATGAGGAACTCTGCAAACCACACATAAGGTTCAGACACCCATGTCATCACACATCAACATGAAAAATAGACCCATCAATATATGCACAGGGATGGCAGCAAACCAAGTACAGTGTGTACAGAGCTAGAAAGAGAACAGGAAGTCACCATAAATAAAAGTATGGTCCCTGAACCTATACCAACCCAGGTGTAGTAAGAATAACCCAAAAGTAAACTCGACGCCAGGAGCCCCGACGCGCGTTTCGCGGTAGCTTTTTCAAGGGGCATATTAAAAATACCCCACCTACAAAATCCGGTCTACGTTGGCTTTTGAATTTATTTGTATATATCCATATTCATTTATATCCCTCTTACCAGGGGTGAACCAAGCCCGTCTGCCGCCTGAGGCGAACTATAAAAAGGCGCCCCCCCCCCCCACAAATCTATCAGAGTTTTCTCATTCCTAACTTTACACATCAAACACGCAATATATAAATTTTTTAAATAGGAAAACATTTGATGTTTATTTGTTAGGCCCTGTTCACACAGAGTATTTTGACGAGTTTTTGGGCGCGGAAACCGCTCCGCAAAACTCGTCAAAAACCGGCCGAAAATGCCTCCCGAGAAAGATGGGACATGCCCTATCTTCGCACGTTTACGCCTCTGACCTCCTATTGACATCAATGGGAGGCAGAGAAAGGGTATTTTGCTGAGTTTTTTGCCCGTAGCACTCAATGGCCGTGAGAAAAAAACGCGGTGAAAATCGCGGCAAATGGCAAATCTGCCTCAAAATCCCAAAAAACTCAGTGTGAACATAGCCTTAAAGTGTTGTTTGAAGTATGGAAAATATTTAAAGAATTAATCTTACTGCCAATCAGTGCAGTGCAAATAGTACAGTCTGCCCTGCACTGCCCCATATCTCTCCTCGGCAGCCAGTCTCATTTGCGGCGTCACTCTCTGCAATTACATTCAGGCCAGTCCAGGACGGGTCGCGCTTAGCGCTGTTTTGAAGCGGCACGTCCTGGGCTGGTTTCTTTGCTCTACCTGCTGTATTGTTGTGGTCTGCCTGTGCTGGCTCGATGCCAGTGGTGGATTAATATGATCTTTGGCCCTGGGCTGTACACAAGTTATGGGCCCACATCCCACACGTAAGTAACATCTACATGTCAAAGTACATCACATGCCACTCTGCAGACTGTCTCTTAGCCTGATCATCTGCTGCCACACTCACACTTCCCCACAGCCCCCACCACAGTAATTTACATAGATTGTAAGACCAACATTACCAATAATACCGCCATACTGCTACTGAATAATACCCCAAACTGTTACTGAATAATACCTCCATACTGTTACTGAATAATACCCCCATACTGTTACTGAATAATACCCCCATACTGTAACTGAATAATAGCTCCATACTGTAACTGAATAATACCTCCATACTGTTACTGAATAATACCCCCATACTGTTACTGAATAATACCCCCATACTGTTACTGAATAATACCCCCATACTGTTACTGAATAATACATCCATACAGTTACTGAATAATAGCTCCATACTGTTACTGAATAATACCCCCATACAGTTACTGAATAATACCTCCATACTGTTACTGAATAATACCTCCATACTGTTACTGAATAATACCCCCATACAGTTACTGAATAATACCTCCATACTCTTACTGAATAATACCCCAAACTGTTACTGAATAATACCTCCATACTGTTACTGAATAATAGCTCCATACTGTTACTGAATAATACCCCCATACTGTAACTGAATAATAGCTCCATACTGTAACTGAATAATACCTCCATACTTTTACTGAATAATACCCCCATACTGTTACAGAATAATACCCCCATACTGTTACTGAATAATACCCCCATACTGTTACTGAATAATACCTCCATACAGTTACTGAATAATAGCTCCATACTGTAACTGAATAATACCTCCATACAGTTACTGAATAATAGCTCCATACTGTTACTGAATAATACCCCCATACAGTTACTGAATAATACCTCCATACTGTTACTGAATAATACCTCCATACTGTTACTGAATAATACCCCCATACAGTTACTGAATAATACCTCCATACTGTTACTGAATAATACCTCCATACAGTTACTGAATAATAGCTCCATACAGTTACTGAATAATACCCCCATACTGTTACTGAATAATACCTCCATACTGTTACTGAATAATACCCCCATACTATTACTGAATAATACCCCCATACTGTCACTGAATAATACCCCCATACTGTTACTGAATAATACCCCCATACTGTTACTGAATAATACCCCCATACTGTTACTGAATAATACCCCCATACTGTTACTGAATAATACCCCCATACTGTTACTGAATAATACCTCCATACTGTTACTGAATAATACCTCCATACTGTTACTGAATAATACCCCCATACTGTTACTGAATAATACCCCCATACTGTTACTGAATAATACTCCCATACTGTTACTGAATAATACCTCCATACTGTTACTGAATAATACCCCCATACTGTTACTGAATAATACCTCCATACAGTTACTGAATAATACCCCTATACTGTTACTGAATAATACATTTATACTGTTACTGAATAATACCTCCATACGGTTACTGAATAATACCTCCATACTGTTACTAAATAATACATTTATACTGTTACTGAATAATACCTCCATACTGTTACTGAGTAATACCCCCATACTGTTACTGAATAATACCTCCATACTGTTACTGAATAATACCCCCATACTGTTACTGAATAATACATTTATACTGTTACTGAATAATACCCCCATACTGTTACTGAATAATACATTTATACTGTTACTGAATAATACCTCCATACTGTTACTGAATAATACCCCCATACTGTTACTGAATAATACCTCCATACTGTTACTGAATAATACCCCCATACTGTTACTGAATAATACATTTATACTGTTACTGAATAATACCCCCATACTGTTACTGAATAATACCTCCATACTGTTACTGAATAATACCTCCATACTGTTACTGAATAATACCCCCATACTGTTACTGAATAATACCTCCATACTGTTACTGAATAATACACCCATACTGTTACTGAATAATACCTCCATACTGTTACTGAATAATACATTTATACTGTTACTGAATAATACCTCCATACTGTTACTGAATAATACTCCCATACTGTTACTGAATAATACCCCCATACTGTTACTGAATAATACCCCCATACTGTTACTGAATAATACCTCCATACTGTTACTGAATAATACATTTATACTGTTACTGAATAATACCGCCATACGGTTACTGAATAAAACTACCAAACCATGCTCACATATTACTACAACATTATGTCAGAAAAAACCCACCATACTGTTAGTGAATAAATCACACTATATATAGACCAATATTACCACCATATAGTGACCTTATAGAGGTAGATGTCAGTTATACACAAGATATCTGCAGACCATATAAGTGATTACAGTATAGTTATATCGAGTGACTATTGTGGCAAATTTACGTTTTTTAAATTTTTATACTGCTTTTTTTTGGTAGGTTCCGCTGGAGCGTTTGGACTACGTCGTAGATACATTGGACTACTCCGATGATCTACTTTAAAAAAAAAAAAAAAAAATGGTGAAAGAGGGTTGCATGGGGAATTTAGATTTCAATAAAAGTTTTTTTTGTCTGTTTTTTTTAATACTTTATTATGGCCTTGGTAATGGCTGCTGTCTGATTGAGAGTGTCCATTACTAAGAAGGGGCTTAGTGTTAGCCAGTAAAAAGGCTATCACTAACCCCTATTATTACCCCGGTTCTCACTGCCGCGAGGGGAGTACGATCCAGTACCCGACCATCTGAAGCGACGGTAAGGCAGCAGGGCGGCCCCAGGCTGGTTTTACCAGGCTGGGAAGGGATAAAAAAACGTGGTCCTTCCCACCCTGGTGATGCTAGGCTGCAGCTGCTGTATTGTATCTGGCTGGTTGTGAAAAATAGCGGGAACCCCACATCTTTTTAAAAAAATAGAATTTTTTTTTACGTGAGATCCCCTCCATATTTCATAACCAGCCAAAAACAATAAAGCAACAGCAGCCTAGCATCACCAGGGTGGGAAGGGCCATGGTTTTTTGCCATTCCGAGCCTGATAGTACCAGCCTGCAGCCACCCCAGTACCCGCCCTTCTCTTCAGATGGTCGGGTGCTGGATTGTACCCAGCTCTTCCCGGTACTCCTGGTGGCGGTGGGTACCGGGGTAATAATAGGGGTTAGTGATAGCCTTATTACTGGCTAACACTAAGCCCCTTCTTAGTAATGGACGCTCTCAATCAGACAGCTGCCATTACTAAGGCGGTAATGAAGTATTAAAAAACATAGACATAAAGACATTTATTTTATTGAAATGACAACTCTTCCACAGAATCCACTTTAACCATTTTATGTAAAAAAAAAAGAAAATAAAGCTTAAATCAGCGAAGTAGTCCAACGAATCTACGACGTAGTCCAAATGGTCCAGCGGAACCTGCAAAACAAAAATTAGCAGTATGAAAAATAAAAATAAAGCTGGCTGCCCCCACAGACGTACAAACATATGAATAAATAGTTACCTTCGGAAACATATTAAAATAATTAGAAAAATTAGGCCCATAAAATAAAACATATCAAATAAAAAAAATAATAACTATAACACCTTTCTTTTAAAGAGAACCTTTCACCTCCCCATACATGTACAGCTGAGTGCAGCATGTAATGGGGAGGGCTGCACAAACTCTGGGGCACTTTACATTTTTTTCCTAGCCTCCTTCGTTATTTAGATATCGGTGCTGTAATATTTGGCGCCCGATATTTAAATAACCCCATGAACTGTCAATGGGGAGGTAATTGGCAAGGGGGCGTGTAACATCGCTGTGACACTGTCCAATCAGCTACAGTCAGCGTTACAGCAAGAGCTGAAGAGAGGAGAGTGTGTGCGCGCAGCTCCACCACCACTAAGGAACACAAGAGGAGAAAAAGAGTGTGAATTCTTCTTCTTCTGCTCCATGGCATCGGAGCTGTGCGCGCATGCACGCTCTCACTCTTTAGCTCTCGGCAGACAAGGGCGACAAGACTGATCTCTCACCTGAGATCACAGTCTTGTACTTGCCTGCTGAGAGCTGAAGAGTGAGAGCGTGCGCGCGCACATGATCTCCTCTCTACAGCTCATGCTGTTGACATTGTCCGTAGAGGATTGGGCAGTGTCACAGCGATGTTACACGCCCCCTTGCCAATTACCGCCCCATTGGCAGTTTATGGGGTTATTTAAATATCGGGTGCCAAATATTACAGCACCGATATCTAAGTAAGGAAAGAGGGTAGGAAAAAGAATGTAAAGTGCCCCAGAGTTTGTGCAGCCCTGACCATTACATGCTGCACTCAAATGCAAATCTGTGGGAAGGTGAAAGATTCTCTTTAAAGTGTAACAACTTTTTTAAAAACTTTTGACATGTCAGAAGTTTTGATCAGTGGGGTCCGAACACTGAGACCCCCTACTAGTCGCTAAAACGAAGCAGCAGAAGTGCTCGGGTGAGCGGTGTGCCGCTTCAATTCTGTTTGGCTTTCCTTGGAGCAGGTGTACGGGCTCAATAGAAAGTCTAGGAGTCCGTACACCGATCAGTCGGCTGAAAGTCGATCATAAATTAAACGGCACAGTGCTCACCCGAGCACTTCTGCTGCTTCGTTTTAGCGATCGGTGGGGCCTCAGTGCTCGGTCCCCTACCGATGAAAACTTCGGACATGTCAGTATGATATATAAAGATATCTATTAATGCGATTGGTGCAAGTTTTAATTACTTTTTATTGAAAATGATTTGCACTTTTTGAGATACAGCTGCTTTGTATCCTGTATACAGAGCAGCTGTATATAGCACTGGGACCTGAATGCATTAGGTCGCCTATTACTGATCACATCTAAGTTATGAACTTAGATGTGATCGGTAATAGCTCGATCCTGCAGGACTCGCTGACACTGAATCAGTCAGTCCCGCTGACCTGACGGATACAGGATACAGCACTATATACATTATAGAATATATTTATTTTAATTACCGGGGGCAGGTTTATGGGGAAGGATTAGGGCCTGTTCACATCAGCGTTGGCTTTCCGTTCCGGGGTTCGGTGGGAGGTTTCCGTCGGGTGAACCCTGCAACGGAAAGTCAAACTGAAACCACAGCTTCCGTTTCAGTCACCATTGAAATCAATGGTGACGGAAACATTGCTAATGGTTTCCGTTCGTCACCATTCCGGCAGGTTTCCGTTTTTGTGACGGAATCAATAGCGCAGTCGACTGCGCTAATGGTGACGGAAACGGAAGCTGTGGTTTCAGTTTGACTTTCCGTTGCGGGGTTATCTCCAACGGAACCCCAGAACGGAAAGCCAACGCTGATGTGAACAGGCCCTAAGGCTTCTTTCACACTAGCATTAATATACGTTTACCTCTCTTCCGTCAGAGGAAGAGAGGATCGATACGTTAAACGGAAAGCAACGGTTCCATTAGAATTACCATTGTTTTCTTTTGTATCAGTTGCTTTCCGTTTGTCTCCGTTCGCTAAGTTTCCGCTTTTTTTAAAGGAAACAAAAGTGCAGTCTGCAGAACATTTATTTCCGTTCAAAAGAACGGAAACCTAGCGAACGGAGACAAACGGAAAGCAACTGATACAAAAGAATTACCTTTGAAAGCAATGGTAATTCTAATGGAACTGTTGCTTTCCGTTTAACGTATCGATCCTCTCCCTCTGACGGAAGAGGGATATAAAAAAAAAACCCCAGCTGGGATTTGAACCAGCAACCTTCCATGTGTAAGGCAGACAAGCTAACCACTACACTATAGGAAGTTCATAGTCAATTCTTGTGAAACTGTAGTAGTTGAGGGTTTATTCAACGACAGGCACTATTAGTCTCTCATGTCTGAGGCATGTGGGTGGTGACTGGTCAGAGAGTCAGACTGAATGCCGCAGCTGCCGCATGCAGTGTGCACTGTGAGTGACTGAGACTCACCAGTCACAGTCCTGTTTGTAGCTTTCCTACGCTAATTAAGCACAGGAAAGCTACAAAGCTAGGAGTATATTGCAAGGGGGGGGCGTTTTACTGACAGCAGTGGGCTCTTTAGGGGGGAATTATCCCCCCACCATAGAGCCCTGACTAGTTGCTATACTGAAAGGTTAGGGGGGTCTGAGCATCTGACTGACTGCTCTAAAGAGCTCTCTGCAGTAAGTCAGACGCTCCCCCACCCACACTAATCGTTGCATTATAGTGATGTGAGGGCTCTATGGGGTGGATTATTCCAGCCCCATAGAGCCCTCTGCTGTCGGTAAAATGCCCAGACCCCCCCTTGCAGTATACTCACGTCACGGGTCACGGTCCCAGCAAGGCAGGAACTTACCTCGTGCTGCTCGTGCTGCTCGCTCCTCCTGCAGACTTGCTCCTCTCTGGCTGCATGTGTGCTGTGTACAGCGTCAGAGAGGAGGAGGAGTGTTACAGACGTTCGGCACGTCTCCCTCCGGTCCAGTCCGTCCTGGGCTGAAAATGCTCACCTGGCCTCATGGCAGATGCGGCACTGCCTCTTACTCTAGCTACACATGAATAGCTATATCTCATATCTTTCTCTGTAACGTCCGTCTATCTATCTATCTATCTATCTATCTTCCTACAAACTGTGCACTTAAACTTACCACGCTGCTGGACGTAGCGTCTGTGAATCCAGTTTAACTGGAACTGCGGAAGCAAAGCTATTTTAAACTATGGCAACTGAAGGAGGACAAAGGGTGTGTGCTCAGTAATTAGAATACATAATTAGTATTGCCTGCCTATTTATTCAGGAATTATTCAAAACATATAATTTACAACCATTGCTGCTCTGAACACTTGAAATTGTGAGATGATTAAATGGGAAACAGTGAACTATTTGTTCAAGCTGCTATTAGACTTGTCAATAGTCTTCAAACAAACTATAATATTGTTCCTTTATATGGTATGACTGTCAAATTTCATACATTTTATCATGCCTTGTAACTATAAATAGGATTATTACTAGGCATAGTTTGCAGGAACAACATATTGTATATTAACCTCTTAAGGCATAGCTCCTGTCGTGGAAATCCATCGCTCAAAATATATTAGACTGAAATTTATACGAGTCCAAACAGACTCTCAAGGCCAGACTCCATTAGTCAGAATCCTAATTAGGATATTTCACCGATATATATCGAGAGAGGAGAAGAAAACACACAGACTCTGCTTATATGTTCAAAATGCTCCTCTGAAGGATTTATTACCAAACTCAAACTGTTAAACTGAAATTCAGAAGGCTTGAGGTTAACCAATCAGAGACAATGTAACAATATTTGTTATTCAGTAAAAAGCATACAATAAAATACATCCCAGATACATCATTATAATTCTTCACACATTATGTTTACAAGTGTCTTATCTCTCTTTTGGACAGAATGTCCTCGTGGAGATGGGGGAGACCTTCCCTCACGCATACTTGCCATCCCCCCATCTCACTCCCATCTCACTCCCTGTCCATCTTCGCATGGGAACCAAGGTCAAAGATAAAACATACGAAATCAACATTACTTGTATTAAAGGAACAATGACTTTTCTATTCACTACAATAAAACCAAGATGGGAACTCCAGACAAAATGGCTGCTGCATGAAACTAAATCATTTAAACATTATCATCACTTTCACATAATACATATCTTAGTAATTCGGCATCCTGCTTGATAATTCACAATGTAATTTCATACAGAGAATATAAGCAAATAAATCATCCTTCACAAACCTCCCTTTTTCTCATATTAAATTACAGAAATTATATATATATATTATGATTATGAAACTCAAACAATATATCAATAGGGCCACAACTAATATGATGCCATCACCAATGTCCGGTTAGGGTATGGGGTCCCACCAGTGTATTGACAAGTCATGTACATCATCGTCCTCTTCTTCTCCTGTCTTCTGATTAGAACACTTGATACTGCTGACGGATTCACTCAGGTCTTTGGTCTTTACTTGGAACTTTGCTGATGTCATCAGGACTTGATTTGATCCTTTTCATCTGTCAGACACCGTCTCTTTAAGTTTACGTCACCGGGCTATACACAACACCTCATGCTGTGAGCCTGGTGTGAGATCCCACGTAGGCGGATTAGTGGCGTGTTATTGTGACGCTACAAACCCTCCGCTCAGCTGTCTTCTTTCTCCGGTAAGTTACTTGTCTGGGCGGCTGCTTGGAATTGTGACACTGCCGTCAGTTCATGACAAACGTGTTGTACTGGCTCCGGCTGATCCTGCCGCACCTCAGTAATGGAGTTCATTGTATTAAAAATCTTTTAGTTCATGTTTAATGGCACTTGCTGGGGAACCCCAACCCTTGTCAATTGTTACTAATCTGGTGATAACATCTACGTAACAATGTCAGCCCCTTAAACTAAATCAAACAAACAAACACCTTTTATATAAGAAAAACTTCTCTGTTCCAATGAACAGGGAACCTAGAAGATGTGTAATTATTGGGTACATTTCATTTGCACTTGGTGTCACGCTTTCCAGCAGGATTTGTACCTTGATCTGAGCTGATTGCCTGGAACATTTCCAGCTCACCAAAATATACACAGATTCAACATGTTTATCTGACAAATGTCACAAACCAATTTTTCTTACTCTAATTTGTATTGCATGGGGAGGCCTCTCAAGGTCTGTTCTCTTCGTGGGAGGCGGGTATGGTAACGTTGGCACCGGTCTACCAGGACTGTTCTGTAGGCAAATCAAACAGCTCTAACAGAATTTAGCAGCAACAGCTGTAAAGCCTGGGACATACCAATTAGATCTCACCAAATCGATCCTTGCAGTCTTGGGGCCTATGTGAGGTCATACACCATCAATGCAAAAGCCATCAAGAGTGCCTTGGGTCTTACCGATTCACGTTCCCTTATCCGTCCACATTCTGTTAGAATCTGGTTCTCACGCCTTCCGCTCCCAGTTGGACTCTTCCTGTGGAGAACAAACTTTTTCATTGTATAAACATTAATTGATCTTAATCAAATAATTAATTTGAAGAAAAACATTAACAAATAACATCTTTACATCAAACGTTCACATTGAGCAATAACTAGAAATGATACATGCAAACTCATTTTTCTTCTTTATATATACATATATATATATATATATATATATATATATATATATATATATATATACACATATATATATATATATAGATACACAAACACTGCACAGAATTTTCCTTTCACAATAACAACGACAAAAAACAAATAACTAAATATGTTTTCTAATGGGAATATTCCACTTCTGTACCTTTTATCTGACGCATGACTCTACTAGTCCAATGCTAAGGCTGATCCAGAACTTTACATAAAACTTAACTTCAATATTTAATATTCCCACAACACTTCTTAAATACAATTGTTAAACAAACTAACTTTGGAATAACATCTGGAGAACTGCTGATATCTTATTGTACAAACATCAGGTGAATACTTGGGATAACATTGTTCCCCCGTCACTTGCACACAACGTCTGCAGTGGGGAAAATACAGGCCGGGCTTCAGCCCCCCCTGAGAACAGGTCTACACACACGAGCACTGCGTCATACACTTCTACCTCGGGTAGTTGTATGTTCTGCAGTCCCTGGGACGGGTAATCTGGCCGGGCTGCACTTTTCACAGGTACCTTTGCTGTTTTACCTATGTCATGCCGTGCGCACATCATGCCGGCTGCTACAAACCTAGTGGTGGCATTATTGTATCCAGGGACAAGCCAATTTACTGACACCTGGCTGCAAATTCTCTTGCTGTCAGGTCTGTCTTCTCTTGCTCTGTCAAATTTGCTTACCCGATGATCCAATAAAGTTCCTACTACCAATGGGCCCATAATTGTGGGCGATGCCAAAAGTGTACCTAGAGTCAGCGTAAATGTCGGCCGTCTTACCTTCTGCCAGGTTACAAGCCTCAGCGAGCACCTCCAACTCCGCTCCTTGAGATAAACAAGAAGGTGAGAGTGGTTTCTGGGTAATTTACCATGTGCCTCGTATCCTGTTCTACACATGCTGTATATGATAAAGTATGTCTACATTACAAATTTACATTGGAAACCCATGTCACATATAGATAGAACATTTCAAAAGGGTGGAGTTTTATTGTTCCACATTTATCTGATGATCCAGAACACTTGTAAATCCCACTCACCAGGTCCTGTAAATACCTGATTAATACAAAAACAAACAAAATATGTTACTGAAATCTGGCATAAAAATAAACAATATTCAAAAAAATTTTTGTTTTGCCTCCTCCCCATCTAAATCTGTAAAGACTCATCTGTGAGTGACGTCACCTCTGCCTCCTGTGTAAATTGGCTGGAGGGGGATGGTCTCTTACACAATACCTCATATTAGGTGGAGACTACAGCACAGCTTCACCGTTCTGGAAGGATCTGGAACCATCTACACAGAAAAACCTCAAAATGTAGGTTACTGTCATACACATTTAATCTGGGTTACACCTTGAAACTCATACACATTTTGTAGATCTCCTAGAACCAAATTCATTAATTCAAAACAAAATAAAACACAAAACAAAACTACCTGATCAGTCCCTTCAACATTCCCTCCTATTTGGACTCTGCGAAAGTAATGTAGCAGGGTTCAAAACTACATATTAACATAATGAAATTAGACACTATCGGGGTGGCACTAGTTTAACCCCCTGTAATACACAACAGCCTGGAACAAAAAAAAAAAAAAGATTACTTTCTCCTGACAAAAATACATTTTATCTTTAAAATGACCTGCAACCATTTACCTGTAAAACATCTCACATTTTCAAAAATAACATTTAGGCAGCACCATAGCACGTGCCTCATGTGTGAAAACAAAAACAAAACAAATGTAATTAGTTATTCAATAACACAGAAAATAATATATCTGGTAATATTAATTACTGCAAACCAATAAGCTGTACATAAGAATAGGGAACAGAGGGGGCACATACATTTTCAAGACCCCGTGTCTCACAATATCTGTATTTTAATTCATTTGAATCAACATCAAAACATTCCAACATTAAATCTTATCACATTATAACACATTAATCTGCAGTATAGCTTTTATCTTTTTACAAACAGATCCAGCCGGCTGTAATATTTTTCTCGCTTGGTGTAGTTACAGACGACTGCGCTGCGCGAAAATAAAACACGTTGCATAAAAAAAAATGAAAAAAAAAGTAGAACTGATTTTAACCCCATACACAAAACACTAACATTTTTAGACATTACTGCTGTTAAAAATAGGAAACATACAATATAGTTCTGCTTTATATTGTGGCCATTAGTTTCAAACTTCAGACATGTTACATTACACACATCACACAGATTTCACATCACATCACACATGTTACATTGCACACATCACACATCACACAGATGTCACATCACATTACACTCCCCCCGTTCTGACCCACGTTAGTCACTGCAATGTACCGGGCTGCTCCGTTTTCTTCACTCTTCCAATGAAAATTTACACCTGTATTTAAATTGTTCTTTCTCACATCATCTTACTTGTAACCACCTGTAATCACCTGCTTTGTCCTTTTAACTTATGCCTTGTCCTGGCCACTCCACTCCCATTCTCGACTTTCCACAAACCATTGTCTTTATCACATGCAAACATCCTTCTTACGCTGCCAGCCTCTTCAACAATTTTTTTTTTTTTTGTGTGTTATTTTGCCTTCACATACTTTATAATTAAAGCCCCAGCTCCTTTTGCTCATTCTAATGTTGGCCGGGACCAGTGCCCCAAAGCATCTTTGTCCAACTTCCTCCTGACCCCATGGTCGGAGAGCAGTAGGGTGATTTCCGGTAAATCCCCCACCTCCAGGCAAACAGGCCACGTTTGCCGACAGATATCTCAGACCAGTCTATCTCCTAGACGGTCTTACCAATACGATATCAAAAGTCGTTCCTCCAGACATTCTAGCAGTAGGATCCTCTGATCCCTCACTGGATTGAACATCAAGAACAGACAAAATGCTGCCAATCAACAATTACAAGAGCAAATTCTTCAACACAATCGACATTCATGAACCTCCATTGATTCAAGCAGGAGTTGGTAACACTTCACTTATGCAGAACACTTGCTGCCGGGGGGGTGTCTTTCAGTTCATAGAGCCCATGATGTAGCATATATCCCAAACTATTTCCTCTAGCACTTTGCAATGGTTTCACATGCAAATTATATTTGGTAACATATATATATTATCCTCTCCGCTCAGCCGTTCACTCTGTGGGTTGTAGTTTAGGGGCCTGTTATGTATGTTGGTGATAATTTCTTTACGGGCTATGGGTCTGATCCAATACCAATGTTCTTCACTGTAATTACTACTACGACACATGTGGCACCTGGGATAAGTGTCAGGGTCATTCATTGAATACAGGATGTTATATTACAACGGTATTCAATCCAGCGGTCTGATGTTATACTACTACAGACTTAATTACTTGGATGTTATTTTACATCAAAGTGTATATGCCGGATTATCATGTGCTAGAAATCAGTCTGTACTGATTCCCACCTTATGCCAGTCTGGCAATGCATACAACTGGTTTATGGACCCTTACACACAATATCACTGGCTGGCAATGAGCCAGGAAAATATAAATGATTTTCTAATACAGTATTCAAAGTTTTCCCTATTGTACTGGGTAATGGTATTGAGTGCAAATTCAATATAGACACAATTGCTTCTCCTTGCACTGGATTCTACATTATCAGGACTTAACCATTGAAGCCCCTGTGGTACTACATGATATTACTCACAACTGTCTATGGGTCTGAGCCAATACCAGTCAGTACCTCCCAACTATAATCCCAGACAAACGGGTAACAAAACAACTATTAATCCTCAACAATTTTACACAACTAAATAACAAATAACGCTACAACAAAGCAGCAAGCAGAAGTTTTGTTTTTTCCTCACAGTCCAAAACAACTCTTTACATTTCAAATACTTCACATGTGAGTTACGACTTCTCTCTGCCATGCGCTACGTCACTGCATTCCAAAGGCTTCTCACAATTTTTCCTGGTTAACTATGTATTTGCTGGCAAAAATTCTCTCATGTCTTTCATATCAACAGTTTAAGATCACGTACACACCTGCAATCCTTCATCACACAAAAAGCTTCAACATACCTTTTTGGATCCATCTTTCAACCCACTGACTAAGGAGTCTCGTCCATAGAAGTGACGTTCTGACAGCTGGATTCCAAGGCTTACGCAATACATGTGTGAATGGTGTAAGAATAAGCTCCTTACCTACCGCTGTTTTTTTGTAATTCACAGATGCAAAGCCAGACCTCTCCAGTGACAGCTTATCAGACGTGCAATCTTCCTGGGTTTTATCGGCACCATTACTGTCGTGGAAATCCATCGCTCAAAATATATTAGACTGAAATTTATACGAGTCCAAACAGACTCTCAAGGCCAGACTCCATTAGTCAGAATCCTAATTAGGATATTTCACCGATATATATCGAGAGAGGAGAAGAAAACACACAGACTCTGCTTATATGTTCAAAATGCTCCTCTGAAGGATTTATTACCAAACTCAAACTGTTAAACTGAAATTCAGAAGGGGTGTCGGCTTGAGGTTAACCAATCAGAGACAATGTAACAGTATTTGTTATTCAGTAAAAAGCATACAATAAAATACATCCCAGATACATCATTATAATTCTTCACACATTATGTTTACAAGTGTCTTATCTCTCTTTTGGACAGAATGTCCTCGTGGAGATGGGGGAGACCTTCCCTCACGCATACTTGCCATCCCCCCATCTCACTCCCATCTCACTCCCTGTCCATCTTCGCATGGGAACCAAGGTCAAAGATAAAACATACGAAATCAACATTACTTGTATTAAAGGAACAATGACTTTTCTATTCACTACAATAAAACCAAGATGGGAACTCCAGACAAAATGGCTGCTGCATGAAACTAAATCATTTAAACATTATCATCACTTTCACATAATACATATCTTAGTAATTCGGCCTCCTGCTTGATAATTCACAATGTAATTTCATACAGAGAATATAAGCAAATAAATCATCCTTCACACTCCCAACCGCCCCGGATATGGCGGGACAGTCCCGGTTTTTCACTGTTGTCCCACCGACCCGGGCTGCCTGAACAATGTCCCACCCTGCCCCGAACCCTCCCTGTTGCCAGCCACGCCCCGCCCCCCTGTAACGACGCTGCCTGCGCTCAGAAACGTGTGTCTCCAGGCACATTCTTTTTTGCAGCCCCTGCCACCTCGCGGCCCCCTCGCCACCCGCGGCCCCCCCTCACCACTTGCAGCCCCCCTTGCCCCCCGTCGTGGGACCGCTGTAACTTCGCTCTCTAATATTGGTGGTAATAAAAAAACAAAACTATCTATCTATCTATCTCATATCTATTATCTATCTGTCTCTCATCTATCTATCTCTCTATCTATCTCATATCTATCTATCTGTCACCTTGGGTACGTGAACCCACTGGGCCGTACCGCCTTGATGGTATGGCAGCTGGCCAACAGGACACAGGTCACTGTCTATAGCTCGTATAGTGTACCTGTGGTAGCTCAGACAGTAGCAAGACAGGCTCGGTTGGGACTAGCCAGCAGGCAGGCTCCAGGCATGGTATAGCAAAACAGGTGTGGTATACAGCACAGCACGACTTCATCTCACCCACTGGGAAACACTAGGAGACCATTTGCATAGACATACTAGGATAATGACAACAACACTCAGGCATTGCAGGGAGGGGCACAGCCCTTCTTATAGCTGAGGGTGCTCTGGGAGCAATCAGCTCAATCTCCCACCTGTGTGCGCTTTGGCTCCTTAAGTCTGGACTGAGCTCGCGAGCACACCCTGGTGGTTAATGTGGAACAAGACGGCCACATGTGCAATCTCTGGAGAAAAGAGTGTCGACTGGATGGAAGGAGTTCATGGTCAGCGACCACGGACGTTACAGTATCCCCCCTCTTACGCCCCCTCCACTTGGAACCACAACGAGAGAGACTCCTCCTTATGAGGGTAGGAGTATTGAGATTCTCTTCTGGCTCCAAGGACCTCTCTTCTGGTCCAAACCCGTTCCCATCTACTAAATAAAAGGTTCTTCCTCTTACTTTTTTAGTATCCAGGATCTCCTTAACCTCAAAAGTCTCTGATGAACAGCTGGGAGCCACTGCAGGAGTGGATTTCTTGGCGTAGCGGTTCAAGACCACCGGCTTCAGCAGGGAGACATGGAAGGAGTTGGGGATCTTGAGAGTAGGAGGCAGCCAAAGCTTTTTGGAAACAGGGTTGATTTTTTTGCGAAATCTCGAAGGGTCCAAGGAACCTGGGAGCAAACTTTTACGATGGCACCTTCAGCCAGATATTCCTAGAGGACAGTCAGACCTTCGTACGTGGAAGGAACTGGGCAGGCTCTCGCCTTCTTGTGTCTGCCTTTCTCTTCATGTCGTCGACCATCAGCAGAATAGAAGATCGAGTCTGCTGCCAGATCTGTAGAAGTCCCTGAATGCAGAGTCAGCTGCAGGCACCTGGGACATAGTAGAAACAGGAAGAAGCATACAAGGGTATTGGCCAAAGACAATAAAGAATAGACTCTTAGCAGTGTACTCACTAGTATGGTTGTTGTAGGAGAACTCAGCCCAAGGAAGCAGCTGCACCCAGCCGTCATGCTGCCTGGAGATAAAGTGTCGTAGATAGTTCTCCATAATCATGTTTATTCTCTCAACTTTGGACTGGAGATGGTATGCAGAGGAAAAATCCAACTTCACACCGAGGAGTACACAGGGGGCTCTCCAGAACATACAGGTGAACTGAACCCCCCCCCCCCCCCGATCCGACACAATATGTAGAGGCAAGCCGTGCAGATGGAAGATGTGTTGGACGAAGAGATTGGCCAGTCGGGAAGCAGATGGTAGGCCGGTCAGTGGAACGAAAAGAGCCATTTCGGAGAATCGGTTCACCACCACCCAGACCATACTGCAACTAGCAGAGAGAGGCAGGTCCGTGACAAAGTCCATAGCAATATGCTGCCAGGGGGCTTTAGGCACAGGCAACAGCTGATGCAGGCCCGCCGGTTTGGAGTGGGCAACCTTATTTGCTGTGCACACCGTGCAGGTGGAGACAAAGTCTGTGATGTCTTTGGGCAGCATGGGTTACCAGAACTGATGAGCAATCAGGTCTCGGGTCTTACGGGCGCCCGCGTGACCTGACAATTTGGAACTATGTCCCCAGCAATTTGGAACTATGTCCCCAGCAGAGGATACTTCTTGCGTCCGCCAGATGCACAAAAGTCATCCCTAGGTGGAATGGTGCTAGATAGAAAGTTCTCCTCTATACTGTCCATTTCCGTGACCATAGAGTCTGGTGAAAAGACGCACCGGGTCTCTGCATATCTGGACTCAGGGTCTGCAGCAAACTTCATCCAAAAAGACCTAGTGGATATTCTCTAGTTGCCCACAGTCCCTCTGGAGACGTCTTTTGCTGTTGCCTCGGTGAATGGACTGCCTCTGCCCGACCCGATCATATCTGAAACCAAGCCGCTGAAGCTCCAAGTTGGAGCCCTTCATTCGGAACTAATTTAGTTTCTTGTTTTGCGTAAATTCGTCAATCCTCTTCTACTGGGCCTGCCTTAGCTCCAACTACATGCCCCAGTCATGGACTAGAATTCCGGAGAAGTTCTCCAAATGTCCCAGTTGGGAGTTACTGGCCATTAATTGGCTCTGGAGGAGTGGAGACATCTGCTAGAGGGCGTAGCCCACCCCATCCTGATATACACCAACCACAAGAACCTTACATATCTCCAGTCGTCTCAACGGCTGAACCCCCGTCAAGCCAGGTGGTCACTGTTCTTCGCTCAGCTCCAGTTTGTGCTCCACTACTGGCCAGTGGACAAAAATGGGAGGGCTGATGCCCTGTCCAGGTCACTTGAAAAAGAGGACACCGTGGAGCCTCCGCAAAGTATCATTGACCCATCCTGTATTATTTCTGCTAATCCTCTGAAAGTTAGAGACATCCCTCTGGGGAGGACTTTTGTGCGGTTGGCAGCCAGGAGAATCCTTCGCTGTGGGCACAGCTCCAAACTAGCAGGGCACGTGGGTGCTCATAAGACCCGAGATCTGATTGCCCATCATTTATGGTGGCCCACGCTGCCCAAAGATATTGTGGACTTTGTCTCGTCCTGCACTGTGTGTGCTTCCAACAAAGTTGCTCACTCCAAGCCTGCTGGTCTGCTCCAACCTCTGCCTGTGCCCAATGCTTCCCGGCAGCATATAGCAATGGACTTTGACACTGACCTTCCTTCCTCTGCAGGATGCAATACGGTCTGGGTGGTGGTGGACCGGTTCTCGAAGATGGCTCATTTTGTCCCATTGACCGGCCTACCTTTTGCTCCTCGGCTGGCGAATCTCATCCAGCACATCTTCCAATTGTATGGTTTGCCTCTTTATATAGTGTCTGATCGGGGGGTTCAGTTCACCTCAAAATTCTGGAAAGCCCTCTGTAAACTCATAGACCTGAAGTTGGACTTTTCTTCAGCCTATCATCCCCAGTCTAATGGCCAAGTAGAGATGATTAACCAAATCATGGAGAATTATCTTTGCCACTTCATCTGCATGCATCATGATGATTGGGTACAGCTTCTTCCATTGGCCGAGTTCTCATACAACAACCACACAAGTGAGTCCACCACCTCCACATCATTCTACATTGTCTAAGGCCAACATCCACAAATTCTTCTTACTATTCCAGCTACATCCCAGGTACCCGCAGCTGACTCTGCATTTGGACATTTTCTACAGGTCTGGCAGCAAACCCAGTCCTCTATTCTGCAGGCAGTCGATCGCATGAAGCGAAAAGCAGATGCTAAGACAAGAGAGCCACCTCTATATCTTCCAGGTAACAAAGTCTGGCTATCCTCAAAGAATATCCATCTGAGGATGTCTTCATAAAAGTATGCTCCCAGGTTCCTTGTACCCTTTGAGATCCTACAGCAAATCAACCCTTTCTCTTACAATCTTCGGCTGCCTCCTACTCTCAGGATCCCCAACTCCTTTCATCTGTCCCTCCTGAAGCCTGTGGTCCTGAACTGCTACACAAAAACGCCTAGCCCTGTAGTTGCTCCCAGCGGTTCTTCCGATGTTTTCGAGGTTAAGGAGATCCTGGACTTCAAAAAAGTAGGAGGAAGAATGTTTTATTTGGTGGATTGGAAGCCGTTTGGTCCAGAGGAGAGGTCCTGGGAGCCAGAAGTGAATCTCAATGCTCCTGCCCTCATTAAAAAGTTCCCCTCTCGCTCTGGTCCCAAGACGAGGGGGCGTAAGAGGGGGATACTGAATCATTCACGGCGCGGAACGTGGGGAAGTACTACACATCCCAGGAGGACATGTGAAAATCTGACAGTGTGCTGAATCGTGAACGTCAGCTAGTACAAACCATTATACAGTCTCGCAATAGTGCAGTACATTACATTCAGAGTACTGAGAAGGAGTAGAGTATAAATTCTGTAGTAGTAAGGTTAATGTGTCCTTAAAGATATACTGTTACACTACTAACTTATATATTTTCCTAAAGCCTAGCTAGATACATTATGTGCACATAATCAGACACTTCGAAGGTACATCTGTTCTAACTATGCTAATTCCCTCAATACAACTGGATACAACGTGTGTGAGTAATCATTGGTGAGCATATTACACACTGTAGCAAAACATTAGGCACAGCTAGATAATGAACACCTATATAAGAAATCACACATGAACCATTATTAGTGAAAAATAGACATTTTATTGAAAGACAAAATCATTAAAAATAAGTACATTGGCAGTAACATTACCCATAGAAAAGGATCCCCACAAAGTTCGGGTCCCACAGCCCCTATAGTAAAGTGCATATAGTGCATGCAAAGACTGGTACATAAGTAATATTATGAATATGGATATAAACCATCCAAAGCAAAGTAGTATAAAAAAACAGACAGCTGAAAGGTACAATTAAGGATGCATACAGACCAGAACTATGGGGGGGATCAACCCCTACATGTGCTTTGCACGTAGCTTCTTCTGGGGGCTATACCAAAGAGCACAGATATGTGGTTATATAAAGCACAACCCACTAATGAACGGCTAAAACATACAGCTGGTAACAGAAACAGCAATTTACCTTTAAAGTCCTACATGATATAATCCCGTTGGCAGATACGTCCCAAGTATCATCGCATGGAAACAAGAGGGTGTGGATCTGTGAGTTTGTTCACAGAACAAAACTCAGGTGCAGCAAACTGCAATCACACTGGCCCGTTCCTCACAAAGGGAGGGGCGAGCGAGTGGGAGCACAGTAAGCCGCCCGGGAAATACTGATCATAAGCACATTGTCAAAATGTGCATATTAGCCCATGAGTGCATTGGAACACAGGCAAGATGGCCGCCATTACTAGCCGACCGTCCCACCACGAGGGTGGAGGAACGGGTGAATGAGAGGGCAGCCAAGATTCCGCGCATGCGCATAAAGTACAAGAAAAAAGAGAGGACAGCATAGAATGAATGCAACGATTAACATAAGATCCGAACACGTCAGAATTCATGTGACCGCTAATGAAATTTATTTTTTCATCCACCGATATCCGAATACACAACGTATAACATTATATACGGTCATTATTATACATTCAAGATACACTAATACAGTTCTGATGATAAGGAAGAGAAGAAGTTAGGATCCAGCGCTGTATGGAAAGTAAAACGGAAAACGATTTCCAAGTTTAATAGTCCTTTTTAAAAAGAAATCCAGTAGAGTCCTGGTGTGAAGAAAGTGGGTGGTGGTGTCCTCGGAGCCTACGCGTTTCGGACGGCTTCTGCGTCCTTAGACTTGGCTGAGATATGTTTTGAATTGAGCGCGCTGTCAAATTTATACACTGGATCCGGTGGTGCAGCTGATTTGTGATTGCGTTTCACGGTTGTCAAACCTTTGGAACGCAAACCGGAAGTAAAGAGTTTGTGGACCAACAGCGATACTTTGGTCCCGTTGTCGGGTATGTAGTTAGTACAGTGGGACATGGACATCCGAAGTGTCTTTATGTATTTAGTATGTGTTAGTGATAGATATGAGGGTTTCTGTAGAGATGCTAAACTTGTGGTTGTATCTGTAACTAATTGGGAGATTGCGTTTCAGGCCTCGTGACTATGTGGAACGCACATTAATATTCGAAAAATCAGAGTCCCGTATCTGGCATCTCCAAAAGGATCGTACATAAATTCCCCACTATAGGTAAGTATAATGGGAAAATGAGAAGTTGAGAAACTATCCTGTATCACTAAGTAAATTCTAAATGTTAAATGTAAATATAGTAATATGTGAGTTGTTTTGCTTGGACATGACTCAAGGGGAGGTGTGCCCAGTTGGTTTTGAAGTAAATTGTAGAATTGAATGGGTGGTATGTGTATATGATTAAACGCTGCTTGGAGGGGATATATGGCCAGTAAACCCTGGTATGAGGGTAAAAGGCAAGGCACTCAATGTATTGTGACGAGGATAAGGGGTCAGGGGTGAGGAGAGTGTGGATAGGACAACAACTGGAACAAATAAATGAATAATAGTGGAAAAACGAAGGCTAAGTGCTGTGAAGGATGGTGTACATGACAAATAGCATATGTTATGCATGTACGGACATGGGGTATAAAAGTAGGTGTCTTGGAGAGACTAGATATTAGATACTTGTATATAGGTGAGCTTTTGGGTCATGGAAAGAGGGAGCTACTGTGGAAGAAAGTATGCTGCATGAATATAAGTTAATATTGGAACATCAGATCTTTTCTTAGGTTGAGGCCGTCCGGATATCTGGTTTTTAATCTGTAGATCCAGTATGCCTCCCTAAGATGGGTTTTATGTTTTATATCTCCTCCCCTTTTGGACGGGTGAATTTTTTCAATGGCGTAGCAACGTAGGGTTTTTGTAGTTCGGTTGTGGTGGACTATAAAGTGTTTTGACGCGTTGGAAATATTAAGGATGTTGATATTTCTCACGTAGCTAAGGTGCTCTAAAATTCTAGTTTTTAATTTCCGGTTGGTGTACCCTACATATTTCAGCTGGCATTCTGTGCATTCGATTATGTAGATGACAGATTCAGTATTGCAATTGATGTAATTTTGGATACTGAATGTGTCTGATTCTGTAGAGTTGCTGAAAGTTTTAGTTGGATGGGCGTAGGAACAGACCTTGCAGGGGTGCTGACCACATTTGTAGAAACCTTTGGTTTCTAACCACGTTGTTCTTGTGTTTTCATTGGATGTAAAAAATGATGGGGACAGAACACTGCCTAACGAGGGTGCCTTCCTTGCCACAATTCGACAACCTCCGGCCAGGATGGAACGCATGCTGTCGTCCTCCTTGAGGATAGGTAAGTAGTTGGTGACTAAATTTTTAATTTGCATGAACTGGTTACTCTGTTGTAGGATCAATGTGGGCTGGTTGTCAGCAGATTGAATCGCAGAATTTTTGTCTGTATTTTTGTTGCTATATCCGAGTAACTGGGTTCTGGATTTTTTGGTCATGATATCGCTTGCTCTACTGAGTGACCATGGGGGATAGCCTCTTGCTGTGAGTCTGGTTTTAATTAGTTCCTGTTCTGTTTCGAACTGACTATGGGAAGTGCAATTTCGTTTTGCCCGATGCATCTCACCCACTGGTATGGCCTTGATAGTTTGTCTTGAGTGGTTGCTTTTTGCATGAAGTATGCTGTTTGAGGATGTGGGTTTTCGATGAGTTTGGGTAGATATGATTTGGCCTTCTTTGCCATTTAGTTCCAGATGCAAAAATACAATGTTGGTAGTGTTGTAATTGTATGTAAATTTAAGGTTACACTGGTTGTGATTTAAAGCTTCCACGAAAGCCGGGATGATGTTAATGTCCCCTTTCCAGATAAGAAAAATGTCATCGATGTACCTTCCGTACCATTCAATGCAGTGGCCATACACGTTGTCAGTAGAGAAAATGTGAGATTGTTCCCACCATGACATTACTAAGTTCGCTATTGATGGAGAGAACTTAGCTCCCATGGAAACGCCCTTGAGTTGAAGGTAATATTTTGCATCAAATTGAAAGTAGTTGTTGGTCATTAGAAACATGAGTACTTCTAAGATGTAAGTTTGGAAGTTTTTTTCATAGATGCTGTGTTTAGATAGATGGTAATCAAGGGCGGCATAGGCTATTTTGTGGGGAATAGATGTATACAGTGATACAACATCACATGTGAGCCATGTGTAATTTTTTTCCCAACGTTTGTTGTATAACGAATTTAGGACGTTTTTGGTGTCACTTAGGAAGCCAGGAGTTTTTTGTGCTAATGGTTGCAATAATGTGTCGAGCCATTCAGACAGTCTTTCCAGAATTGACCCAATGCCGGAGACGATGGGTCTCATTGGTGGAGGATAAGTTTGTTTATGCGTCTTCGGAAGTGCATGAATGATGGGAGTGATGGGTTGTTCGATGAAGATAAAATCAACCTGTTTCTGATTGATGAAACCTCCTTGTAGACCGTCATTAAGTAGTTTTTTCATCGGATTTTTTATGTTGTCCAAGGGGTTCTTATCCAATCTTTTGTAGGTGGTTTCATCAGATAACATATCAATAATGGATTGTTTGTAGTCTTGTTTATTCATCACTGTGACGTTACCTCCTTTGTCTGCCATTTTTATGGTTATCTCGTTGTTGTCTTGCAGTGATTTGACTGCTTTTTTGAGTCGGGTCGACATATTAGTTTTTTGACGTTGAAATTTGAGGCCGTCTGCAAGGTTCTGCAATTCTTTTTCCATAACAGTATGGAAACGGTCCATTGAGTCAGTTTGTGAGCTGGTGGGATAGAATGTGGGATTTGATGTTACGAAATTGGAGGCTGTTTGGTTGGAGGTTTCAGTACGTAGATGGTCCAGACTTGCTAGGGTGGTAAGTTCCTGGAAGGAGAAGTTGGATAGGGTGGGAGATATATGGAGAGAGGGTGTTTCTTCCTCAACAGATGTAATGGGGGAAGATGATACTGTGATGTTATCCACAAAAGTTGTTTCCAGCATAAGAAAATGTTTCTTAACAGTCAAATTACGGATAAATTTGTTTATATCTAATAGTGAGTTGAAGAGGTTGAAGTTATTTTTGGGGGCAAAGTTGAGGCCTAATGATAAAACTTCAATTTGCTCCGTAGTCAATGGAGTGGAAGACAAGTTGGTGACATTCATTTCTAGTATTGCTGGAATTTTCGGGGGCGGAGGCGGCGATTGTGGTCTTGGTTTATTCGACTTATGCTTCCTGCCACCCCTCCTTCCTCGTTTTTTGACTGGTAACTTAGGTTTTCTGGTCTGTGGATGGAATGAGAGCGTGTCATGGTATTTTCGTCTTACGATATACCGTCGGCTGAGTCCGGTTCAGTTGAACTGAAACTTACTCGGTTGGGTAGATCTCTGTATTGGTTGTAATATTGGTTTCGTTTTTTAAGAATGGGTCTTGGTCTTGTGTAGTTTCTTGTTCTTTTGTTCCAATTGTAGATTTCATTGTGTGTGTAATCTCTTGTGTCTCGCTGGAACTTGCTTTTTTTTGTTTCTGCAATAGAATGATCCAGTTTATCGATAGCAGATGACGTCCGGGTGTGGAGAAGAGAAAAGGAAGGTGAGCTGGAAAAGACCTCAAGTGATTTTCTGGTGTCCAGTATGTTGATGTCTAGTTCCGTCAATTTTAGTTCTTCCTGTTTGGTGATTAATTTCATCAAGCTGATGGAACATGTTGATAGGGTCTGATTCCATTCCCTCTGAAAGTCTTCCGTGTATATGAAGGTAGGAGTTTTTCTGAGTCGTAGGCCCCTAGGGATCATGCCCTTAGCAATGTAATTATTCAGGGTTGTGAGATCCCACCAGATTTTAGCTTGCTGTGCTAAATGCTTTTCTAGGGTGTGAAAAAGATCTTCCATTTCCTGGTTGTTCTCAATGGGATTATCATGGTTGCCAAAAACTTTCTCAGCTAGCTCCGTACGAGTTGACTGAGCTTCATGGGTCATATTTATGATCTAGTGCGTTATATTGTGACCAGAACAACTCTCCAAGGTGTGTGTACAAATATGAGTGGGTTAAAAACAATGTGTAAAGGATCTGCCAGGCACTACATCTGGGTATACTCCCAGGATTAATCAGTCGACACCTGAGGCCAGACCTCTGAGACTGACACCTGCTCCCACCAATCAGGGTGGCAGGCTCAGGAGTGGGAGAGCCTATCGCGGCCTGGTCAGTCAGAGTTAGCTCCGCCCCCTGTCCATTTATACCTGCCGTTTTCTCTTCCTCCTTGCTTGTTATTCTTTTTGGATTCCTGGCCCCACTGCTGCCTTGCTCCAGCCTGCTTCTGCCGTGCTTCTGCCTTGCTTCAGTTCCGTTTATCCTGCGTTGCTCTGCCCCTGGCTTGCTTCTGCTCCGTGCTCCCGTTTGTATACTCCACTACTTCCTGATCCTGACTGGCTCATTCACCGCTCCGTTTCCTCGCGGCGTTCCGTGGGCTACTGTATTCCCTTGCGTGTTCCCTGTTTGTCTCCCTTGCACATAGACAGCGTAGGGACCGCCGCCAAGTTGTACCCCGTCGCCTAGGGCGGGTCGTTGCAAGTAGGCAGGGACAGGGCGGTGGGTAGATTAGGGCTCACTTGTTCCCTTCACCTCCTTCCTGCCATTACATAATAACAAGCCCTTACCTAGTCTACCATTTCTTCTACGCTGACGCTATCATGGACCCCCTTGAGACCCTGACCCAGCAGATGCAGGGCCTCTCCCTACAGGTCCAGGCCCTGGCTCAGAGGGTCAATCAGTCTGACGCTGCCTTTGTAGTACCCCTCACCTCACCTTTAGAACCCAACCTCAAGTTACCTGACCGGTTCTCAGGGGACCGTAAGACTTTTTTCTCCTTCCGGGAGAGTTGCAGACTTTATTTCCGCCTAAGACCTCACTCCTCAGGTTCCGAGAACCAGCGGGTGGGTATCATTATATCCTGACTCCAGGAAGGGCCCCAAGAGTGGGCCTTCTCCTTGGCTCCTGACGCCCCTGAACTTTCCTCCGTTGATCGGTTTTTCTCTGCCCTCGGTCTCATTTACGACGAGACTGACAGGACTGCCTTAGCCGAGAGTCAGCTGGTGACCTTACGTCAGGGTGGGAGACCTGTTGAGGAATACTGTTCGGATTTTAGAAAGTGGTGCGTAGCTTCTCGGTGGAACGACCCGGCCCTAAAGTGCCAGTTTAGGTTAGGATTATCTGACGCCCTGAAGGATCTGCTGGTTAGCTACCCCTCTTCTGACTCCCTAGACCAGGTTATGGCCCTAGCAGTACGACTTGACCGACGTCTCAGGGAACGTCAGCTTGAACGTTTCAATGTTTTCCCCTCTGACTGCCCTGCGATTCCCCCCGAGGTCCCGTCTCCTCGCTCTTCCACGGAGGACTCGGAGGTACCTATGAAACTCGGGGCCTCCATGTCCCCTCGACAACGTAGAGAGTTTCACAGGAAGAATGGTCTCTGCTTCTATTGTGGGGACGACAAGCATCTACTGAACACCTGTCCCAGGCGCAAGAATAAGCAGCCGGAAAACTTCCGCGCCTAAGTGATCATCGGGGAGGTCACTTGGGCGCACAGGTATTTCCCGTTAATACTAAACGCAATAAGATTTTGCTTCCCTTTCAGGTCTCGTTTGCTGGCCGGTCTGCCACTGGCAGTGCCTTCGTGGATTCGGGCTCATCTGCTAATATCATGTCTGTGGAATTTGCTATGTCTCTAAAAATGCCATTTATTGATTTACCTTATCCTATCCCTGTAGTAGGTATCGACTCCACTCCTCTTGCTAATGGTTATTTTACTCAGCATACTCCTGTTTTTGAACTCCGTGTTGGCTCCATGCATTTGGAGCAGTGCTCTGTACTGGTGATGCAGGGATTATCGTCCGATCTGGTATTAGGTCTTCCCTGGTTGCAGCTGCATAATCCCACGTTTGATTGGAATACTGGGGATCTCACCAAATGGGGTAGTGATTGCCTGATGTCATGTCTTTCGGTTAACTCTATTTCTCCCCGGGAGGAGGTAAACTCGCTTCCTGAGTTTGTTCAGGACTTCGCTGATGTGTTTTCTAAGGAGGCCTCCGAGGTGTTGCCCCCTCATAGAGATTACGATTGCGCCATCGATTTGGTGCCTGGTGCCAAGCTTCCTAAGGGGAGGATATTTAATCTTTCATGTCCTGAACGTAAAGCTATGAGGGAGTATATCCAAGAATGCCTGGCCAAGGGTTTCATTCGCCCCTCGACTTCTCCTGTAGGTGCTGGCTTCTTTTTCGTGGGGAAGAAGGATGGTGGTCTTAGGCCGTGCATTGATTATCGGAACTTGAATAAGGTCACAGTAAGGAACCAGTATCCCCTTCCTTTGATTCCGGATCTTTTTAATCAGGTTCAGGGGGCCCAATGGTTCTCTAAGTTCGATCTACAGGGGGCATATAACCTTATCCGCATCAAAGAGGGGGATGAGTGGAAAACTGCGTTCAACACGCCCGAAGGTCATTTCGAATACCTAGTCATGCCCTTTGGGTTGTGTAATGCCCCTGCCGTCTTCCAGAATTTTATTAATGAAATTCTGAGAGATTACCTGGGTAATTTTCTTGTAGTGTACCTTGATGACATACTGGTGTTTTCCAAGGACTGGTCCTCCCACGTGGAGCATGTCAGGAAGGTCCTCCAGGTCCTTCGGGAAAATAATCTGTTTGCGAAGACCGAAAAATGTGTGTTTGGGGTACAGGAGATACCATTTTTAGGTCAAATCCTCACTCCTCATGTATTCCGCATGGACCCTGCCAAGGTTCAGGCTGTGGCGGAATGGGTCCAACCTGCCTCCCTGAAGGTGCTACAGTGTTTTTTGGGGTTCGCTAACTATTACAGATTTATTGCCAACTTCTCGGTCGTCGCTAAGCCTCTTACGGACCTCACTCGCAAGGGTGCTGATGTCCTCCATTGGCCCCCTGAGGCCGTCCAGGCTTTTGAGACCCTCAAGAAGTGCTTTATCTCGGCCCCCGTGCTGGTTCAGCCCAACCAAAGGGAGCCATTTATTGTGGAGGTTGACGCGTCCGAGGTGGGAGTGGGGGCCGTCTTGTCCCAGGGTACCAGCTCCCTCACCCATCTCCGCCCCTGTGCTTACTTCTCTAGGAAGTTTTCGCCCACGGAGTGTAACTATGATATTGGCAACCGCGAACTTTTAGCCATTAAATGGGCTTTTGAAGAGTGGCGTCACTTCTTGGAGGGGGCCAGACACCAGGTAACGGTCCTTACTGACCACAAGAATCTGGTTTTCCTAGAATCTGCCCGGAGGCTTAATCCTAGACAAGCTCGTTGGGCACTGTTCTTTACCAGATTTAATTTCTTGGTTACCTATAGGGCTGGGTCCAAAAATATTAAGGCTGATGCACTGTCACGTAGTTTCATGGCTAATCCTCCTTCTGAGAAGGATCCTGCTTGTATTTTACCCCCTGGTATAATTGTTTCTGCCACTGATTCTGACTTAGCCTCTGACATCGCGGCTGATCAAGGTTCAGCTCCCGGGAACCTCCCTGGGGACAAACTGTTTGTCCCCCTGCAATACCGGCTAAGGGTACTCAGGGAAAACCATGACTCCGCTCTATCTGGTCATCCTGGCATCTTGGGTACCAAACTCCTCATTACCAGAAACTATTGGTGGCCTGGGTTGCCTAAAGACGTTAGGGCTTACGTCGCCGCTTGTGAGGTCTGTGCTAGGTCCAAGACCCCTAGGTCCCGACCTGCGGGCTTACTACATTCCTTGCCCATTCCCCAGAGACCTTGGACCCATATCTCCATGGATTTTATCACCGATTTGCCTCCATCTCAGGGCAAGTCGGTGGTGTGGGTGGTAGTAGACCGCTTCAGCAAGATGTGCCACTTTGTGCCCCTTAAGAAACTACCTAACGCCAAGACGTTAGCTTCTTTGTTTGTGAAACACATTCTGCGTCTCCACGGGGCCCCGGTCAATATAGTTTCTGACAGAGGGGTACAATTTGTTTCCTTATTTTGGAGAGCTTTTTGTAAAAAGTTGGAGATTGATCTATCCTTCTCCTCCGCCTTCCATCCCGAAACTAATGGCCAAACGGAAAGTACTAACCAATCCCTGGAACAATATTTAAGGTGTTTCATTTCTGACTGTCAATTTGATTGGGTCTCATTCCTTCCCCTCGCCGAATTTTCCCTGAATAACCGGGTCAGTAACTCGTCAGGGGTCTCCCCGTTTTTCTGTAATTTCGGGTTTAATCCTAGGTTCTCCTCCGTTTCCCCTGGTTGTTCCAATAATCCCGAGGTAGAGGACGTTCATCGGGAACTGTGCACAGTCTGGGCCCAGGTTCAGAAGAACCTAGAGGCGTCCCAGAGCGTACAAAAGATTCAGGCTGATTGTAGACGTTCTGCTAACCCCCGATTTGTCGTCGGGGATCTGGTGTGGTTGTCGTCGAGGAACTTGCGCCTTAAGGTCCCGTCCAGGAAGTTTGCTCCCCGATTTATTGGACCTTATAAGGTCATTGAAGTCCTCAACCCTGTATCCTTCCGTCTGGAGCTGCCCCCATCCTTTCGCATACACGACGTCTTCCATGCCTCCCTCCTGAAACGCTGCTCCCCGTCCTGGTCCCCCTCGAGGAAACCTCCTGTTCCCGTTCTCACCCCTGAGGGGGTGGAATTCGAGGTGGCCAAGATTGTGGACAGTAGGATGATCCAGGGCTCCCTCCAGTACCTGGTCCATTGGAGAGGATACGGGCCGGAGGAGAGGACTTGGGTACCTGCTCGAGATGTTCACGCTGGGGTATTGATAAGGAGGTTCCACCTTCTCTTCCCCACTAAACCGGGTCCTCTTAGTAAGGGTCCGGTGGCCCCTCATAAAAGGGGGAGTACTGTAAAGGATCTGCCAGGCACTACATCTGGGTATACTCCCAGGATTAATCAGTCGACACCTGAGGCCAGACCTCTGAGACTGACACCTGCTCCCACCAATCAGGGTGGCAGGCTCAGGAGTGGGAGAGCCTATCGCGGCCTGGTCAGTCAGAGTTAGCTCCGCCCCCTGTCCATTTATACCTGCCGTTTTCTCTTCCTCCTTGCTTGTTATTCTTTTTGGATTCCTGGCCCCACTGCTGCCTTGCTCCAGCCTGCTTCTGCCGTGCTTCTGCCTTGCTTCAGTTCCGTTTATCCTGCGTTGCTCTGCCCCTGGCTTGCTTCTGCTCCGTGCTCCCGTTTGTATACTCCACTACTTCCTGATCCTGACTGGCTCATTCACCGCTCCATTTCCTCGCGGCGTTCCGTGGGCTACTGTATTCCCTTGCGTGTTCCCTGTTTGTCTCCCTTGCACTTAGACAGCGTAGGGACCGCCGCCAAGTTGTACCCCGTCGCCTAGGGCGGGTCGTTGCAAGTAGGCAGGGACAGGGCGGTGGGTAGATTAGGGCTCACTTGTTCCCTTCACCTCCTTCCTGCCATTACACAATGTAGGTAGGAATATATAGCCAGCGTATTCGTTTGAAAGATTTATAGAATATCTGTTGGTTGTTAGACTCTTATATCGGTAAACTTTTAGTATAGCCACACTTTGATGCACACCAATTGAATGTAGATAGTCATAGGAATAATAGTCTGGTGGGACTCACTGGTGTTCCATGTGGAACATTGGAGGAATGGGAGCTCGTAGGAAAAAACAGCCGATATTGCAGCAAAAATAGGAAAGGGGGGAGGAATCCTCCAGCTCACCTGACACAATGGAGTGTGTCACTGATAGCGCCCGGATCCTCGTGTCGGCACACGGTAGGAGACAAGGAAGAGAAGAAGTTAGGATCCAGCGCTGTATGGAAAGTAAAACGGAAAACGATTTCCAAGTTTAATAGTCCTTTTTAAAAAGAAATGCAGTAGAGTCCTGGTGTGAAGAAAGTGGGTGGTGGTGTCCTCGGAGCCTACGCGTTTCGGACGGCTTCTGCGTCCTTAGACTTGGCTGAGATATGTTTTGAATTGAGCGCGCTGTCAAATTTATACACTGGATCCGGTGGTGCAGCTGATTTGTGATTGCGTTCCACGGTTGTCAAACCTTTGGAACGCAAACCGGAAGTAAAGAGTTTGTGGACCAACAGCGATACTTTGGTCCCGTTGTCGGGTATGTAGTTAGTACAGTGGGACATGGACATCCGAACTGTCTTTATGTATTTAGTATGTGTTAGTGATAGATATGAGGGTTTCTGTAGAGATGCTAAACTTGTGGTTGTATCTGTAACTAATCGGGAGTTTGCGTTTCAGGCCTCGTGACTATGTGGAACGCACATTAATATTCAAAAAATCAGAGTCCCGTATCTGGCATCTCCAAAAGGATCGTACATAAATTCCCCACTATAGGTAAGTATAATGGGAAAATGAGAAGTTGAGAAACTATCCTGTATCACTAAGTAAATTCTAAATGTTAAATGTAAATATAGTAATATGTGAGTTGTTTTGCTTGGACATGACTCAAGGGGAGGTGTGCCCAGTTGGTTTTGAAGTAAATTGTAGAATTGAATGGGTGATATGTGTATATGATTAAACGCTGCTTGGAGGGGATATATGGCCAGTAAACCCTGGTATGAGGGTAAAAGGCAAGGCCCTCAATGTATTGTGACGAGGTTAAGGGGTCAGGGGTGAGGAGAGTGTGGATAGGACAACAACTGGAACAAATAAATGAATAATAGTGGAAAAACGAAGGCTAAGTGCTGTGAAGGATGGTGTACATGACAAATAGCATATGTTATGCATGTACGGACATGGGGTATAAAAGTAGGTGTCTTGGAGAGACTAGATATTAGATACTTGTATATAGGTGAGCTTTTGGGTCATGGAAAGAGGGAGCTACTGTGGAAGAAAGTATGCTGCATGAAAATAAGTTAATATTGGAACATCAGATCTTTTCTTAGGTTGAGGCCGTCCGGATATCTGTTTTTTAATCTGTAGATCCAGTATGCCTCCCTAAGATGGGTTTTATGTTTTATATCTCCTCCCCTTTTGGACGGGTGAATTTTTTCAATGGCGTAGCAACGTAGGGTTTTTGTAGTTCGGTTGTGGTGGACTATAAAGTGTTTTGACGCGTTGGAAATATTAAGGATGTTGATATTTCTCACGTAGCTAAGGTGCTCTAAAATTCTCGTTTTTAATTTCCGGTTGGTGCACCCTACATATTTCAGCTGGCATTCTGTGCATTCGATTATGTAGATGACAGATTCAGTATTGCAATTGATGTAATTTTGGATACTGAATGTGTCTGATTCTGTAGAGTTGCTGAAAGTTTTAGTTGGATGGGCGTAGGAACAGGCCTTGCAGGGGTGCTGACCACATTTGTAGAAACCTTTGGTTTCTAACCACGTTGTTCTTGTGTTTTCATTGGATGTAAAAAATGATGGGGACAGAACACTGCCTATTGAGGGTGCCTTCCTTGCCACAATTCGACAACCTCCGGCCAGGATGGAACGCATGCTGTCGTCCTCCTTGAGGATAGGTAAGTAGTTGGTGACTAAATTTTTAATTTGCATGAACTGGTTACTCTGTTGTAGGATCAATATGGGCTGGTTGTCAGCAGATTGAATCGCAGAATTTTTGTCGGTATTTTTGTTGCTATATCCGAGTAACTGGGTTCTGGATTTTTTGGTCATGATATCGCTTGCTCTACTGAGTGACCATGGGGGATAGCCTCTTGCTGTGAGTCTGGTTTTAATTAGTTCCTGTTCTGTTTCGAACTGACTATGGGAAGTGCAATTTCGTTTTGCCCGATGCATCTCGCCCACTAGTATGGCCTTGATAGTTTGTCTTGAGTGGTTGCTTTTTGCATGAAGTATCCTGTTTGAGGATGTGGGTTTTCGATGAGTTTGGGTAGATATGATTTGGCCTTCTTTGCCATTTAGTTCCAGATCCAAAAATACAATGTTGGTAGTGTTGTAATTTTATGTAAATTTAAGGTTACACTGGTTGTGATTTAAAGCTTCCACGAAAGCCGGGATGATGTTAATGTCCCCTTTCCAGATAAGCAAAATGTCATCGATGTACCTTCCGTACCATTCAATGCAGTGGCCATACACGTTGTCAGTAGAGAAAATGTGAGATTGTTCCCACCATGACATTACTAAGTTCGCTATTGATGGAGAGAACTTAGCTCCCATGGAAACGCCCTTGAGTTGAAGGTAATATTTTGCATCAAATTGAAAGTATTTGTTGGTCATTAGAAACATGAGTACTTCTAAGATGTAAGTTTGGAAGTTTTTTTTCATAGATGCTGTGTTTAGATAGATGGTAATCAAGGGTGGCATAGGCTATTTTGTGGGGAATAGATGTATACAGTGATACAACATCACATGTGAGCCATGTGTAATTTTTTTCCCAACGTTTGTTGTATAACGAATTTAGGACGTTTTTGGTGTCACTTAGGAAGCCAGGAGTTTTTTGTGCTAATGGTTGCAATAATGTGTCGAGCCATTCAGACAGTCTTTACAAAATTGACCCAATGCCGGAGACCATGGGTCTCATTGGTGGAGGATAAGTTTGTTTATGCGTCTTCGGAAGTGCATGAATGATGGGAGTGATGGGTTGTTCGATGAAGATAAAATCAATCTGTTTCTGATTGATGAAACCTCCTTGTAGACCGTCATTAAGTAGTTTTTTCATCTGATTTTTTATGTTGTCCAAGGGGTTCTTATCCAATCTTTTGTAGGTGGTTTCATCAGATAACATATCAATAATGGATTGTTTGTAGTCTTGTTTATTCATCACTGTGACGTTACCTCCTTTGTCTGCCATTTTTATGGTTATCTCGTTGTTGTCTTGCAGTGATTTGACTGCTTTTTTGAGTCGGGTCGACATATTAGTTTTTTGACGTTGAAATTTGAAGCCGTCTGCAAGGTTCTGCAATTCTTTTTCCATAACAGTATGGAAACGGTCCATTGAGTCCGTTCGTGAGCTGGTGGGATAGAATGTGGGATTGATGTTACGAAATTGGAGGCTGTTGTTACTGTTTGGTTGGAGGTTTCAGTACGTAGATGGTCCAGACTTGCTAGGGTGGTAAGTTCCTGGAAGGAGAAGTTGGATAGGGTGGGAGATATATGGAGAGAGGGTGTTTCTTCCTCAACAGATGTAATGGGGGAAGATGATACTGTGATGTTATCCACAGAAGTTTTTTCCAGCATAAGAAAATGTTTCTTAACAGTCAAATTACGGATAAATTTGTTTATATCTAATAGTGTGTTGAAGAGGTTGAAGTTATTTTTGGGGGCAAAGTTGAGGCCTAATGATAAAACTTCAATTTGCTCCGTAGTCAATGGAGTGGAAGACAAGTTGGTGACATTCATTTCTAGTATTGCTGGAATTTTCGGGGGCGGAGGCGGCGATTGTGGTCTTGGTTTATTCGACTTATGCTTCCTGTCACCCTTCCTTCCTCGTTTTTTGACTGGTAACTTAGGTTTTCTGGTCTGTGGATGGAATGAGAGCGTGTCCTGGTATTTTCGTCTTCCGATATACCGTCGGCTGAGTCCGGTTCAGTTGAACTGAAACTTACTCGGTTGGGTAGATCTCTGTATTGGTTGTAATATTGGTTTCGTTTTTTAAGAATGGGTCTTGGTCTTGTGTAGTTTCTTGTTCTTTTGTTCCAATTGTAGATTTCATTGTGTGTGTAATCTCTTGTGTCTCGCTGGAACTTGCTTTTTTTTGTTTCTGCAATAGAATGATCCAGTTTATCGATAGCAGATGACGTCCGGGTGTGGAGAAGAGAAAAGGAAGGTGAGCTGGAAAAGACCTCAAGTGATTTTCTGGTGTCCAGTATGTTGATGTCTAGTTCCGTCAATTTTAGTTCTTCCTGTTTGGTGATTAATTTCATCAAGCTGATGGAACATGTTGATAGGGTCTGATTCCATTCCCTCTGAAAGTCTTCCGTGTATATGAAGGTAGGAGTTTTTCTGAGTCGTAGGCCCCTAGGGATCATGCCCTTAGCAATGTAATTATTCAGGGTTATGAGATCCCACCAGATTTTAGCTTGCTGTGCTAAATGCTTTTCTAGGGTGTGAAAAAGATCTTCCATTTCCTGGTTGTTCTCAATGGGATTATCATGGTTGCCAAAAACTTTCTCAGCTAGCTCCGTACGAGTTGACTGAGCTTCATGGGTCATATTTATGATCTAGTGCGTTATATTGTGACCAGAACAACTCTCCAAGGTGTGTGTACAAATATGAGTGGGTTAAAAACAATGTAGGTAGGAATATATAGCCAGCGTATTCGTTTCAAAGATTTATAGAATATCTGTTGGTTGTTAGACTCTTATATCGGTAAACTTTTAGTATAGCCACACTTTGATGCACACCAATTGAATGTAGATAGTCATAGGAATAATAGTCTGGTGGGACTCACTGGTGTTCCATGTGGAACATTGGAGGAATGGGAGCTCGTAGGAAAAAACAGCCGATATTGCAGCAAAAATAGGAAAGGGGGGAGGAATCCTCCAGCTCACCTGACACAATGGAGTGTGTCACTGATAGCGCCCGGATCCTCGTGTCGGCACACGGTAGGAGACAAGGAAGAGAAGAAGTTAGGATCCAGCGCTGTATGGAAAGTAAAACGGAAAACGATTTCCAAGTTTAATAGTCCTTTTTAAAAAGAAATCCAGTAGAGTCCTGGTGTGAAGAAAGTGGGTGGTGGTGTCCTCGGAGCCTACGCGTTTCGGACGGCTTCTGCGTCCTTAGACTTGGCTGAGATATGTTTTGAATTGAGCGCGCTGTCAAATTTATACACTGGATCCGGTGGTGCAGCTGATTTGTGATTGCGTTCCACGGTTGTCAAACCTTTGGAACGCAAACCGGAAGTAAAGAGTTTGTGGACCAACAGCGATACTTTGGTCCCGTTGTCGGGTATGTAGTTAGTACAGTGGGACATGGACATCCGAACTGTCTTTATGTATTTAGTATGTGTTAGTGATAGATATGAGGGTTTCTGTAGAGATGCTAAACTTGTGGTTGTATCTGTAACTAATCGGGAGTTTGCGTTTCAGGCCTCGTGACTATGTGGAACGCACATTAATATTCAAAAAATCAGAGTCCCGTATCTGGCATCTCCAAAAGCATCGTACATAAATTCCCCACTATAGGTAAGTATAATGGGAAAATGAGAAGTTGAGAAACTATCCTGTATCACTAAGTAAATTCTAAATGTTAAATGTAAATATAGTAATATGTGAGTTGTTTTGCTTGGACATGACTCAAGGGGAGGTGTGCCCAGTTGGTTTTGAAGTAAATTGTAGAATTGAATGGGTGATATGTGTATATGATTAAACGCTGCTTGGAGGGGATATATGGCCAGTAAACCCTGGTATGAGGGTAAAAGGCAAGGCCCTCAATGTATTGTGACGAGGTTAAGGGGTCAGGGGTGAGGAGAGTGTGGATAGGACAACAACTGGAACAAATAAATGAATAATAGTGGAAAAACGAAGGCTAAGTGCTGTGAAGGATGGTGTACATGACAAATAGCATATGTTATGCATGTACGGACATGGGGTATAAAAGTAGGTGTCTTGGAGAGACTAGATATTAGATACTTGTATATAGGTGAGCTTTTGGGTCATGGAAAGAGGGAGCTACTGTGGAAGAAAGTATGCTGCATGAAAATAAGTTAATATTGGAACATCAGATCTTTTCTTAGGTTGAGGCCGTCCGGATATCTGTTTTTTAATCTGTAGATCCAGTATGCCTCCCTAAGATGGGTTTTATGTTTTATATCTCCTCCCCTTTTGGACGGGTGAATTTTTTCAATGGCGTAGCAACGTAGGGTTTTTGTAGTTCGGTTGTGGTGGACTATAAAGTGTTTTGACGCGTTGGAAATATTAAGGATGTTGATATTTCTCACGTAGCTAAGGTGCTCTAAAATTCTCGTTTTTAATTTCCGGTTGGTGCACCCTACATATTTCAGCTGGCATTCTGTGCATTCGATTATGTAGATGACAGATTCAGTATTGCAATTGATGTCATTTTGGATACTGAATGTGTCTGATTCTGTAGAGTTGCTGAAAGTTTTAGTTGGATGGGCGTAGGAACAGACCTTGCAGGGGTGCTGACCACATTTGTAGAAACCTTTGGTTTCTAACCACGTTGTTCTTGTGTTTTCATTGGATGTAAAAAATGATGGGGACAGAACACTGCCTAACGAGGGTGCCTTCCTTGCCACAATTCGACAACCTCCGGCCAGGATGGAACGCATGCTGTCGTCCTCCTTGAGGATAGGTAAGTAGTTGGTGACTAAATTTTTAATTTGCATGAACTGGTTACTCTGTTGTAGGATCAATATGGGCTGGTTGTCAGCAGATTGAATCGCAGAATTTTTGTCGGTATTTTTGTTGCTATATCCGAGTAACTGGGTTCTGGATTTTTTGGTCATGATATCGCTTGCTCTACTGAGTGACCATGGGGGATAGCCTCTTGCTGTGAGTCTGGTTTTAATTAGTTCCTGTTCTGTTTCGAACTGACTATGGGAAGTGCAATTTCGTTTTGCCCGATGCATCTCGCCCACTGGTATGGCCTTGATAGTTTGTCTTGAGTGGTTGCTTTTTGCATGAAGTATCCTGTTTGAGGATGTGGGTTTTCGATGAGTTTGGGTAGATATGATTTGGCCTTCTTTGCCATTTAGTTCCAGATCCAAAAATACAATGTTGGTAGTGTTGTAATTTTATGTAAATTTAAGGTTACACTGGTTGTGATTTAAAGCTTCCACGAAAGCCGGGATGATGTTAATGTCCCCTTTCCAGATAAGCAAAATGTCATCGATGTACCTTCCGTACCATTCAATGCAGTGGCCATACACGTTGTCAGTAGAGAAAATGTGAGATTGTTCCCACCATGACATTACTAAGTTCGCTATTGATGGAGAGAACTTAGCTCCCATGGAAACGCCCTTGAGTTGAAGGTAATATTTTGCATCAAATTGAAAGTATTTGTTGGTCATTAGAAACATGAGTACTTCTAAGATGTAAGTTTGGAAGTTTTTTTTCATAGATGCTGTGTTTAGATAGATGGTAATCAAGGGTGGCATAGGCTATTTTGTGGGGAATAGATGTATACAGTGATACAACATCACATGTGAGCCATGTGTAATTTTTTTCCCAACGTTTGTTGTATAACGAATTTAGGACGTTTTTGGTGTCACTTAGGAAGCCAGGAGTTTTTTGTGCTAATGGTTGCAATAATGTGTCGAGCCATTCAGACAGTCTTTACAAAATTGACCCAATGCCGGAGACGATGGGTCTCATTGGTGGAGGATAAGTTTGTTTATGCGTCTTCGGAAGTGCATGAATGATGGGAGTGATGGGTTGTTCGATGAAGATAAAATCAATCTGTTTCTGATTGATGAAACCTCCTTGTAGACCGTCATTAAGTAGTTTTTTCATCTGATTTTTTATGTTGTCCAAGGGGTTCTTATCCAATCTTTTGTAGGTGGTTTCATCAGATAACATATCAATAATGGATTGTTTGTAGTCTTGTTTATTCATCACTGTGACGTTACCTCCTTTGTCTGCCATTTTTATGGTTATCTCGTTGTTGTCTTGCAGTGATTTGACTGCTTTTTTGAGTCGGGTCGACATATTAGTTTTTTGACGTTGAAATTTGAAGCCGTCTGCAAGGTTCTGCAATTCTTTTTCCATAACAGTATGGAAACGGTCCATTGAGTCCGTTCGTGAGCTGGTGGGATAGAATGTGGGATTTGATGTTACGAAATTGGAGGCTGTTGTTACTGTTTGGTTGGAGGTTTCAGTACGTAGATGGTCCAGACTTGCTAGGGTGGTAAGTTCCTGGAAGGAGAAGTTGGATAGGGTGGGAGATATATGGAGAGAGGGTGTTTCTTCCTCAACAGATGTAATGGGGGAAGATGATACTGTGATGTTATCCACAGAAGTTTTTTCCAGCATAAGAAAATGTTTCTTAACAGTCAAATTACGGATAAATTTGTTTATATCTAATAGTGTGTTGAAGAGGTTGAAGTTATTTTTGGGGGCAAAGTTGAGGCCTAATGATAAAACTTCAATTTGCTCCGTAGTCAATGGAGTGGAAGACAAGTTGGTGACATTCATTTCTAGTATTGCTGGAATTTTCGGGGGCGGAGGCGGCGATTGTGGTCTTGGTTTATTCGACTTATGCTTCCTGTCACCCTTCCTTCCTCGTTTTTTGACTGGTAACTTAGGTTTTCTGGTCTGTGGATGGAATGAGAGCGTGTCCTGGTATTTTCGTCTTCCGATATACCGTCGGCTGAGTCCGGTTCAGTTGAACTGAAACTTACTCGGTTGGGTAGATCTCTGTATTGGTTGTAATATTGGTTTCGTTTTTTAAGAATGGGTCTTGGTCTTGTGTAGTTTCTTGTTCTTTTGTTCCAATTGTAGATTTCATTGTGTGTGTAATCTCTTGTGTCTCGCTGGAACTTGCTTTTTTTTGTTTCTGCAATAGAATGATCCAGTTTATCGATAGCAGATGACGTCCGGGTGTGGAGAAGAGAAAAGGAAGGTGAGCTGGAAAAGACCTCAAGTGATTTTCTGGTGTCCAGTATGTTGATGTCTAGTTCCGTCAATTTTAGTTCTTCCTGTTTGGTGATTAATTTCATCAAGCTGATGGAACATGTTGATAGGGTCTGATTCCATTCCCTCTGAAAGTCTTCCGTGTATATGAAGGTAGGAGTTTTTCTGAGTCGTAGGCCCCTAGGGATCATGCCCTTAGCAATGTAATTATTCAGGGTTGTGAGATCCCACCAGATTTTAGCTTGCTGTGCTAAATGCTTTTCTAGGGTGTGAAAAAGATCTTCCATTTCCTGGTTGTTCTCAATGGGATTATCATGGTTGCCAAAAACTTTCTCAGCTAGCTCCGTACGAGTTGACTGAGCTTCATGGGTCATATTTATGATCTAGTGCGTTATATTGTGACCAGAACAACTCTCCAAGGTGTGTGTACAAATATGAGTGGGTTAAAAACAATGTAGGTAGGAATATATAGCCAGTGTATTCGTTTGAAAGATTTATAGAATATCTGTTGGTTGTTAGACTCTTATATCGGTAAACTTTTAGTATAGCCACACTTTGATGCACACCAATTGAATGTAGATAGTCATAGGAATAATAGTCTGGTGGGACTCACTGGTGTTCCATGTGGAACATTGGAGGAATGGGAGCTCGTAGGAAAAAACAGCCGATATTGCAGCAAAAATAGGAAAGGGGGGAGGAATCCTCCAGCTCACCTGACACAATGGAGTGTGTCACTGATAGCGCCCGGATCCTCGTGTCGGCACACGGTACGAGACAAGGAAGAGAAGAAGTTAGGATCCAGCGCTGTATGGAAAGTAAAACGGAAAACGATTTCCAAGTTTAATAGTCCTTTTTAAAAAGAAATCCAGTAGAGTCCTGGTGTGAAGAAAGTGGGTGGTGGTGTCCTCGGAGCCTACGCGTTTCGGACGGCTTCTGCGTCCTTAGACTTGGCTGAGATATGTTTTGAATTGAGCGCGCTGTCAAATTTATACACTGGATCCGGTGGTGCAGCTGATTTGTGATTGCGTTCCACGGTTGTCAAACCTTTGGAACGCAAACCGGAAGTAAAGAGTTTGTGGACCAACAGCGATACTTTGGTCCCGTTGTCGGGTATGTAGTTAGTACAGTGGGACATGGACATCCGAACTGTCTTTATGTATTTAGTATGTGTTAGTGATAGATATGAGGGTTTCTGTAGAGATGCTAAACTTGTGGTTGTATCTGTAACTAATCGGGAGTTTGCGTTTCAGGCCTCGTGACTATGTGGAACGCACATTAATATTCGAAAAATCAGAGTCCCGTATCTGGCATCTCCAAAAGGATCGTACATAAATTCCCCACTATAGGTAAGTATAATGGGAAAATGAGAAGTTGAGAAACTATCCTGTATCACTAAGTAAATTCTAAATGTTAAATGTAAATATAGTAATATGTGAGTTGTTTTGCTTGGACATGACTCAAGGGGAGGTGTGCCCAGTTGGTTTTGAAGTAAATTGTAGAATTGAATGGGTGGTATGTGTATATGATTAAACGCTGCTTGGAGGGGATATATGGCCAGTAAACCCTGGTATGAGGGTAAAAGGCAAGGCGCTCAATGTATTGTGACGAGGATAAGGGGTCAGGGGTGAGGAGAGTGTGGATAGGACAACAACTGGAACAAATAAATGAATAATAGTGGAAAAACGAAGGCTAAGTGCTGTGAAGGATGGTGTACATGACAAATAGCATATGTTATGCATGTACGGACATGGGGTATAAAAGTAGGTGTCTTGGAGAGACTAGATATTAGATACTTGTATATAGGTGAGCTTTTGGGTCATGGAAAGAGGGAGCTACTGTGGAAGAAAGTATGCTGCATGAATATAAGTTAATATTGGAACATCAGATCTTTTCTTAGGTTGAGGCCGTCCGGATATCTGTTTTTTAATCTGTAGATCCAGTATGCCTCCCTAAGATGGGTTTTATGTTTTATATCTCCTCCCCTTTTGGACGGGTGAATTTTTTCAATGGCGTAGCAACGTAGGGTTTTTGTAGTTCGGTTGTGGTGGACTATAAAGTGTTTTGACGCGTTGGAAATATTAAGGATGTTGAAATTTCTCACGTAGCTAAGGTGCTCTAAAATTCTCGTTTTTAATTTCCGGTTGGTGCACCCTACATATTTCAGCTGGCATTCTGTGCATTCGATTATGTAGATGACAGATTCAGTATTGCAATTGATGTAATTTTGGATACTGAATGTGTCTGATTCTGTAGAGTTGCTGAAAGTTTTAGTTGGATGGGCGTAGGAACAGACCTTGCAGGGGTGCTGACCACATTTGTAGAAACCTTTGGTTTCTAACCACGTTGTTCTTGTGTTTTCATTGGATGTAAAAAATGATGGGGACAGAACACTGCCTATTGAGGGTGCCTTCCTTGCCACAATTCGACAACCTCCGGCCAGGATGGAACGCATGCTGTCGTCCTCCTTGAGATAGGTAAGTAGTTGGTGACTAAATTTTTAATTTGCATGAACTGGTTACACTGTTGTAGGATCAATGTGGGCTGGTTGTCAGCAGATTGAATCGCAGAATTTTTGTCGGTATTTTTGTTGCTATATCCGAGTAACTGGGTTCTGGATTTTTTGGTCATGATATCGCTTGCTCTACTGAGTGACCATGGGGGATAGCCTCTTGCTGTGAGTCTGGTTTTAATTAGTTCCTGTTCTGTTTCGAACTGACTATGGGAAGTGCAATTTCGTTTTGCCCGATGCATCTCGCCCACTGGTATGGCCTTGATAGTTTGTCTTGAGTGGTTGCTTTTTGCATGAAGTATGCTGTTTGAGGATGTGGGTTTTCGATGAGTTTGGGTAGATATGATTTGGCCTTCTTTGCCATTTAGTTCCAGATCCAAAAATACAATGTTGGTAGTGTTGTAATTGTATGTAAATTTAAGGTTACACTGGTTGTGATTTAAAGCTTTCAAGATACACTAATACAGATCTGATGATAATAAGTAAGATAAAAGTCCCCTTGCTGATAGAATAAAACTTTGTGACTCAACGTGCTATAAGAGACTCACGGTTAATCCATTGAGTAAATTTCAACCTGAGCTTGATACTATTCCATCAAAAGCAATGTCTAAAGGGATTATAAGTAAAAAACAATAGGGACCAATGCCAAATGATCCAATGGTGGCATGTTTTTTACATGCTACCTGGGATCCATAAGCATGCTACGCTGCCTCCCGGAAGACCGATTGTATCCGGAATTAATGGGATTTGTGAACCTATATGCAAGTTCATTGATTTTATTTTACATCCTCTAGTTGAGACTTTACCATCTTACTTGTAGGATACGACTGACATTCTACATAAGATGAATGGTATCTACTTGGAACCTGATATGACTATTGTAACCTGTGACGTGGAATCGTTATACACCTCAATATGTCATAGTGACGGATTGGAAGCAGCAAGTTACTTTTTGCACACATCTGAAGTCGATCCTGATTTGGGAAAGCTCATTCTCTAACTGCTTGAGTTTTCCATGACTCATAACTTTTTCCTCTTGTCTGTGTTCCTACAGCTCCAGAGCACAGCAATGGGGGCGTCATGTGCGCCCTCATATGCTAACCTGTTCCTGGGGCTGTGGGAACATCAGATATTCCTTACTGAGCCCACGCCTCTTATTGAGAGGATTCATCTATGGGGGCGTTATATTGATGATGTCATTTTTAACTGGCAGGGGACATCTCAGGAACTGAAATGTTTTATGGCTTGTCTAAATAACAACTTAATGAATATCAAGCTGACATATACTTCCGGAAGAACTAAGATGGATTTCCTAGATGTACAATTTCATGTGATCAAAGATGGACAAATAGAAACTGATGTACATAGAAAATCCACTTCTGTGAATGCCCTTTTACATGCCGATTCACCCATCCATTCAATTTGATTAACAGTAACCTGTAGGCCAATTTTTGAGAATATGCAGAATTTGCTCTGATGACTGTAGCTTTGAAAATCAAGCCACTGAACTCAGCAGGCGTTTTGAGAACCATGGTTATAGTGAACGGTCAATTAGACAGGGCTATAAGAGAGCAAAAACCTCAAGACGTGATGACTTACTGATGCCCAGAAGAATTTCCAAACAACAACCTGAAATTGTAAGATTTATATCCCCATACAACTTTGGGTGCCATAAAATGAGAGCTGCACTTAACAAATATTGGGATATCCTACAGACAGATGAAATACTGAACTGATACATACCAAAAGGTACCGTCAATAACATATTGAAGATCTAAAAATGTGAAAGATCTATTGGTCCGGAGTTATTACCCAGGTAAGGTCCTGCGTAAAATATTTGGGACAAAAGGCCCCAAATGGGGCTGTAAGCCTTGGGGTAAATGTGTTGCATGTCCAAATGTGGAAACTGCTGATCATTTCCTCAATTCATGTAGGAACAGAGAATTTAAAATCACACATTCCACTGGATGCAACACAATTGGTGTAATATATTATGCAACGTGCCCGTGTGTCGGATTGACATCACGTGAATTAAGACGTCGTGTAAGGGAACATGTTCTGGATATTGATGTATTCGAAAATGAAACTGATCTATCGAAGTTAAAGACTCTACCTAGTCATTTCAAGATATATCATAACTGCAACAGTAAATAATTACAGGTAAGGGGGATCGATCGGGTATTGATTAATGGTAGGGGAGGGGATTAGAAGAGAATTCTGGCCCAGAAGGAGGCTAGATGGATTTATACACTTGATACTGCTTCCCCTAAAGGACTAAATGAGAAAATTAGTTTTGCACCGTTTCTATAGCTTTATAACATCCTTTTTTTTTGGGCTAAGATCTTTTTGAATACTGGAATTATCTGCTACTGATAGTGGTTTATTGCTCTACAGATCCCTTTATTTCTTACACTCATAACCACCCTATATGTCCATGTGTAATTGATAGAATCTATGTTATCAGCGCTTCATATCACCATTACTAAGGTATTTGGAAATAGCTTCTTAAGTTTGTTTAATATGTTAATTAGTTAATTAGTTAGTTTACTAATCTTTGTGTTTTTTTTATTTATTATCTATGTCCTACAGATATATTCAAGTTTAATATGGCTCCTCCCCTTTGTGCTGACCTATTTTTTTCCTCCTCTATACGTGTATGATGGATATGGCATAGGATCCTCGACATCTGACATTTTTGTCGCCATTCTTCATGGGACTATTCTCATTTTAAATTTCCGTTTAGGATTGATATATTGGATCTCAATTTTATGGTGATACTTCGGTTTGGATGACTCTCACTTAGATCACTGTATTTTATGTTTTTTCTACTATTGTGATTATTTATGGGGTTTATTCACTGTGTGTTTCACTGTGTGTTCACTTTTTTGTGTTTCACTCCTTATTGGTAAACATATTTTGTTTATTATTATGCACTATTATTTGATTGCACTGTTGAGTGCCATATTATGCATTATTATAAATATATGTTTTCACATAATTTTGTACACATTACATATGGCTTGGACATGATGTATAAAATATGACGCTGTATTACATGTCCCTGTTCACACACTAATTGTTCCATGTTTTTTATTGTGTATTGGAATTTAATATTTTATTCTACCAGCACGGGGACTTTTATTTTACTTAGCATCATCAGATCTGAAACAATTTTTTCATTAGCGGTCACATGAATTCTGACGTGTTCGTATCTTATATTAACCCCTTCGCTCTCAGTGACGCACCATTCCGTCATGCTGACCACATCGTTCGTGCTCAGTGACGGAATAGTACGTCACGGGGAAAATTCATCGCCATTTTTCGCCGGCGCCTTCACGAGCTGTGACAGCTGCTATTTCAGACAGCAGGCTATCAGAGCTCAATACGCTGGGACCTGTCGCAATGGACCCACCTCTTCGATCGCCGCTATTGGTCAGTCAGTGACTAACTGTCCAATAGCGGCGATCGTTGTCTAAACTTCCTCTCCCTGGCATCACATCATGCCGCACCCGCCCTGAACATCTCTGTTGGAGTTGGAGAGGCGTTCAGAGTGGTTGTGTGCAGAAAGAGAGAGCGAAAAAGTTAAAAAAACTCACTTTTTTCTGCTTCCCACTACCCACTTTCCACTTCATCCACTACCCACTCCTGTTCCCTTCCTTTTTGTGTTTCCCCCCACGTTTTTAGTCAGTGATCTCCTATCACTGACCACTTCTTAGTCTTCAGGACCAAATTTCTTGGTCCCTGGGGATTCTTTTTTTCTTTTTTTCTTTATAAAATATATAAAACAAGGTTTAGCGTCAGGGAAGCTTGGAAAAATGTAGTTAGGTTTAGTGTCAGAGAACCGTTGCCGTAGTTAGGTTTAGCATCAGGGAAGTTCAAATTCTAGTTAGGTTTATTGTTAGGAACCCTCGCCCTAAATAAGTTTAGTGTCAGGGAAGTCCACTTGTTCTATAAAAACAAAAAACAAACAAAAATTTATTTTGATAGCTAGTTATCTGCATCATCTCAGCTAGTTAGTTTAGTATTAGGGTTAGTTAGTGTCAGGGAACCATCAAAAAGCAGAGTTAGGTATAGGGTCAGGGAATTTAGTGTCAGGAATCCGTCACCGCAGTTAGGTATAGTGTTAGGGATCCATTACCGTAGTTAGGTTTAGCGTCTGGAAAGCTCAGAATAATCTAGATAGGTTTAGTCTCAGGCTCCCATCACCGTAGTTAGGTTTAGTGTCAGGGTAGCTCGTAATAATCTAGTTAGGTTTAGTGTCAGGGAAGAGTCATCGTAGTTAGGTTTAGTCTCAGGGAGGTTCAAATAAAATCTAGTTAGGTTTAGTGTTAGGAACCCTCACCCTAGTTAGGTTTAGTCTCAGGGAAGCCCACTCGTTCTATAAAATCACAACATTTTTTGCCTAGTTTAGGTAGCAGCATATTGCTCCTAGTTAGGGAAGCCTTTTTTATTTTATTTGCTGTATAAATAATAATACATTTTACACGAGTCTAAGTACAACATAACAAACATGTCCCAACAGAAATTTACTGCCGAAGAGGCATATTCATTTCAGGCCTCTGATACAGACTCATCGGATGTTGATAGGAGACGCCCCAGGACCACCATCACAGTTGAAACCCCCGAGCGAAGTGACCCTACCGCAGTTGAAACGCCCGAGCAAAGTGACCCCTCCGCAGTTGAAACCCCCAAGCAAAGTGGCCCCATTTGGACCCCACACCAGATATTTATGAGCCCTAAATCCCCGAGTACACGGGAAGCCCGGGGATCACATTTAATACGGCAGGGCTCAATGAAATGCACTTTTTCAAGTTCTTCTTCACTGATGACTTTATAGAGCTTATGATGTCCCCAACAAATTTATATGCCCAACAGTATATTACTAAGAACCCCACATCATTTTATGCCCAATCCCACAGGTGGACTCCTGTAGACGCAGCAGAATTGGGCAAGTTCTGGGGACTGCTCTTGAACATGGGGCTTCTGAAAAAGCCATCCATTAGGACCTAATGAAGTACAGACATGTTATACCACACCGTATGGCCATGTCCAGGATGCATTACGAGGCAATACTTCGCTACTCACATTACATGGATAATGAGCAGTGCCCATCCCGAGATGTTCCCAGTTTTAACCGTTTGTATAAACTGAGACCCCTATTAGACCATTTCAGTGCCCGGTTTGCCCAAGCATACACCCCCAAGAAGTGTATTTCTATTGATGAGTCCTTGGTACATTTTAAAGGGGGATGGCTTCAATTCCGTCAGTACTTGCCGAGTAAGAGGGCAAGGTATGGCGTGAAGATGTATAAGCTGTGCGAGAGTGCATCATGGTATACCTGCAAATTTAGGATATATGAAGGGAAGGACAGCAGTATTCAGCGCCCAGAATGCCCCCCCCCCCCTTACTGGGAGTTAATGCAAAAATTGTGTGGGATTTGGTTATACCCAGTGCTGGACCAGGGTTACCACCTCTACCTGGATAATTTTTTATACCAGCGTCCCACTCTTCAAGTGCCTTGCTTCCAGAAGTCCTGTGGCACTGCTAGAAGAAATCTGAGAGGCCTCCCTAAGACACTGCTTGGGCAAACACTCAGAAGGGGTGAGAGCAGGGCACATTCTAGCAGCAACATATTGTGTGTCAAGTACAAGGACAAGGGGGATGTCCTTGTATTGACAACAATACATGGCCACACCAGTACCCATGTACCTGTACGAGGTACCAGTACAGAGACCCCCAAACCAGACCGCATCCTGGATTACAATAGGTACATGGGAGGGGTGGACTTGTCAGATCAAGTCCTGAAGCCCTACAGTGCCATGCGGAAATCGAGGGTGTGGTATAATAAGCTGGCCGTGTACATCATACAGGTGGCATTGTACAATGTGTAAGTGAAACGTCGATGTACAGGCCAGAGGGGAACTTTCCTGGAATTTCAAGAGGTGGTTATCAAGAACCTAATCTTTAGGGACCAAGAAGGGGGGGGCACCCAGTACTTCTGTAAGCGAGGCCACAAGCATCGTACCAGGGCAACACTTTCCAGGAGAAGTTCCCCAAACTGGCAAGTAGGGAAAAAGTCAAAAGAGGTGCAAAGTCTGCTATAAGAGGGGGATAGGGAAGGACACAATATATTAATGTGACACGTGTCCCAAAAAAACAGGGCTCTGTATGAAAGAGTGTTTTAAAATTTATCATACATCCCTTGATTTTTAATTACCCCAGTTTTACTTACCCTGATGCACTCTGCACAGCTTATCCCCCTCATCTTTACCTTCTGAGCTCTGCTGTGTGCCCAGGCAGCTGATAACAGCCACATAGAGGGTATTGTCGTACCTAGGAGAACCCACATTACAATTTATAGGGTGTAAATCTCCGGTGGTGCATGCTGGGCACAATATATTGGACACTGAAATGGCATATATATATATGGAAAATTTTAACTCTCACACTGCACCATCTGCTGCGCATTACCTTTTAGACAATACCTGTGGGGTCAAAATGCTCACTACACCTCTAGATGGGTGTAGATTTTAAAATGGGGTCACTTATTGGGTGTTTCCATTGCTTTGATACCTCTGGGGCTCTGCAAATGTTACATGGCACCCGAAAACCAATACAGCAAAATCTGCACTCCAAAGAACACAAATCGTTCCTTCCCTTCTGAGCCCTCCCATGGGCCCAAACGGCAGTTTATCAGCAGAAATGGGGTATTGCAAGCACTCAGGACAAATTGGGCAAAAATATGGGGTATTTTATTTCTTGTGAAAATAAGACATTTTGAGCCCAAACTATATATTATTGGAAAAAAATACGTTTTTTTTAATTCACAGCCCAATTCAAATAAGTTCTGTGAAAAAAACTGTGGGGTCTAAATTGTCACAACACCCATAAATGAATTCCTTGAGGGGATTACTTTCCAAAACAGGGTCAGTTTTGGGGGATTTCTACTATTTTGGCACCACAAGACCTCTTCAAACCTAGCATGGTGCCTAATATATATTCTAATAAAAAAACAGGCCCCAAAATGCACTAGGTGCTTCTTTGCTTCTGGGGCTTGTGTTTTAGTCCACTGGCACACTAGAGCCACATGTGGGATATTTCTAAAAATTGCAGAATCTGGCCAATACATATTTAGTGGTGTTTCTCTGGTACTCTTTTAATAGAAAAATATAAAACATTACAAAATAAACGGCACTTAAAAAACAAACACAACAAAACAAAACTTATGTACATTTCTGTATATCACAATTTACCCAGCCTGGCCCTTCTTACATACATCCCCATGCATACATAACTATAATCCCATACTCATTCATACACACACCTATACTCCCCAACCCCCAAAAAAACATAACTATAACACTATATACAATATACTTATTATGACATACCCTTAAAAACCATGTGCCAACCAATGGCCCCCTACAAAAAAAAAAAAGAACACCTCATATATAAAACAAAATAAATAATAATCACATTAATAATAGAAACAACAAAATAATAATAATAATAATAATAAACTCTAAAAAATAAAAAGTTACCATCCCATGGTGCACTTACTTCAGTGCACCATGTGAATAAAAAGAAAAGAACAAAACACAAAGACAAAACAAACCCAAAAAAAAAGATTTTTTTTTTTATTATTTATTATATATTTTTTTTAAATGTTTTTTTTTCTTAATTTTTTTTTTTATTATTTTTTTTAATTCTATTTAACTTATCCACATTCATACCTAACCTTGTACATACTAACTTATCCATCACCACCCATCACCTCCCCCAACCAGCATCACGCCTCATGTCCTTCCATGTCCGCATAGTTCAGATGCTGGCCCCCACCACCCAACACATCACCCATCCAGCCCGATCCCACGTCTCATGTCCTCCTCACGTCCACGTAGTCCAGAATCGGGCTGGGCACACCCCCAGGCCCCCCACCCCACCTATCTACTGCCCATCTTACCTAAACATTCACACAAACCCATGCATACACCTATACACCATATAATCATACCGACACATAACTATAACCAAATACCATACTATATACATAAACCCGAAAACCTAAGTTTGGCTGCTTGTAAGCCCTTTTACTGTCTCCAAAAAGCTCAAAACGAAAACCTACTTGTGCTTACTCAGGCCATCACCAGAGGAGAGAGGAAAGCCCCCTAGAGCACCAGCCCAGAGGCCAAAGCCCCCCCAACCACCACCCCGGTCCCTATCGCTAAACCTAACCTGCTTGCCCTATCTCTATCCCTTATTACTTTATAAACTAATCTGTCCCTCCTGCTGTCTCTCATTCTGTCCCTTTCGCTATTTCCTGGTGTCATGGCCAGGTGTAGACCCCCACCTCCAGTCTAATACCCAGGGGCACCCCCTCCCCTCCCCCTGAAGGTTGGTTTCACCTAGGGCACTCTAAAATTAAAGCCCTCCAAAGTCGAGAGGCCTTGGATGCACCCAGTTTCTCAACCTCCAGAGACCGGACCTTCACCAGGTCACCTATGATATTCCTACACACCTCGTCCTCCAGGAGGATTTTACACTGAGTCGATACTAAGCACCGTGCGTTCCACGTGAAATACCTGATCACTAAACTTACTAAAAAAGAAGTGCAATGATCCCTTCCACCCAGGTCTCCGAATGCCCCATAGGCCCAACCAGCGTAGGAGTGGTTGGTCAGACCGGGCCAACCGATGGAGGCACTCACCCATTTGTAAACCTCTGAATTGAAGGGACACTGAAGCAAGAAATGGTCCATGCTTTCCAGCGTGTCCCCACACTCCTCCCGAGGACAACCTCTTTTATCTGAGTTTCTGAACTTCAGATTGCCCCTTACATACAGCCTCCCATGGAAGCAGCGCCAAGCCAGATCCCAAAACTTCTGGGGAATCATCACAGAGTTTAAAAGTTTTAATCCCGCCCCGAGGTCTCTACTTGGGCAGTCCCTGAGCGCCAGGGGCTTCTGGAAGCAGGTCAACAAGACCTTTCTGTCAAGAAATTTTCTCGACATGGTCTTGATCTCCCTGGCCTCCAGACCCCACCGACGAACAACCTTCAGAACCGGGGCGGCATAAGCCGGGAGGTGCCCATGGGGTGCACGCAGGTCTTTCGCTTGGCCTCCTGTCTCCCATTCCTGGAAGAAAGGCCAAAACCATCCCCTGCAGGAGGATATCCACAGAGGAGCCCTTTCTCTTTCAAAGAGGTTTGCCAAATAAATTTTAAGGAACGTGTGTTAAGGATCTGCCAGGCACAGCTTCTATGTATACGCCCATAGGTAATCAGTCTGCACCTGCTTCTATGTCTGTGAGACTGACTCCATCTTCCACCACTCAGGATGGCAGGCTTAGGAGTGGGAGAGCCTATCACAGCCTGGCCAGACGGAGCTAGCTCCCGCCCTCTGTCTATTTATACCTGCCTTTCCTGTTCCTCCTTTGCTTGTGATTCTTCTCGTGTGGTTTCCTGGCCCTGCTGCAGCTTCTGTACTATTTGACCCTGCTTCATATGACCCTGGCTTACTGACTACTCTCCTGCTCTGCGTTTGGTACCTCGTACACTCCTGGTTTGACTCGGCTTGTTCACTACTCTCCTGCTCTGCGTTTCGTACCTCGTACACTCCTGGTTTGACTCGGCTCGTTCACCACTCTTGTTGTTCACGGAGTTGCCGTGGGCAACTGCCCCATTTCCCTTTGCTTCTGTGTACCCTTGTCTGTCTGTCGTGCACTTATTGAGCGTAGGGCCCGTTGCCCAGTTGTACCCCGTCGCCTAGGGCGGGTCGTTGCAAGTAGGCAGGGACTGAGTGGCGGGTAGATTAGGGCTCACGTGTCTGTTTCCCTACCCCCATCATTACAACGTGTTTACTAGAAACACCACTGGGTTAACCATACCTAACCCACCTAGTTTCCTCGGTAGTTAAGTAACCTCCCTCTTGATTAGGTTAAGCCTGTTTCCCCATAACAGTTGGAAGAACAGGCTATAGACCCGAGTCCAGAGAGGTTCTGGCAACATGCACACGCTGCCAAGGTAGAGCAACATGGGCACCAGGTAAGCCTTAGCCAGGTGAACCCTTTCCCTAAGGGACAAAGACCATCCCTTCCATTGGCCAACCTTCTGGGCAGCTATTGATAGCCTACCTTCCCAGTTTTTCTTGGGGTAATCACCCAGACCAAATTCAATGCCTAAGATTTTAGCAGACACTTTGGGCTATGAGAGGGTGTCTGGGAGATCAAAACTGGGATCCTCCCCCCAGCCAGAGACTTTCACACTTGTCCCGGTTGATCCTGGACCTAGATGCCCGTGAGTAGCGATCAACTTCTGACATCACCCACTCTGCCTCCCCTCTCGAGGAGACAAAGATAGTGACATCATCCGCGTACGCAACCACCCTCTGAGTGGCCTCCGGCCCCTTCAAGTCCATCCCCACCCCGCCAATGGCCCAAGATCGAGCCGCCTAATAAAGGGGTCGATCGCGAAAACATACAGCAAGGGGCTTAAGGGACAACCCTGGCGGACACCAGACCCAACCTCAAAGGGGGTTCCAGTCCAACCGTTCACCAGTGCAAAAGACTCAGCCCCAGCGTATAGGGTCTGGAGCCAATTAACGAACTCACCCGGTAGGCCATACCTCAGAAGGACTGACCAAAGGTACTTGTGATACACCCGGTCAAAAGCTTTGGCCTGATCCAAGGACAGCATGTACCCCTCCCATTGGCCAGAATGTCCCTGCACCACTGCCTCTCTGACACGGAGGACAGCACTAAAGGTGCTGCCGCCTGGGACAGAGCAATGCTGGGCCGACGAAAGGAGCCGGGGTGCAAACTTCACCAGCCGATTAAATAGTACTTTTGCGAGAACCTTTCTGTCTGTATTGAGGAGCGCTATGGGATGCCAGTTCTCAATACGGGTCGAATTCTTACCCTTTGACAGAATGATCAAGGCCGACCTGCCCATTGACTTTGGCAGAGTGCCCAAGGAGAGACACTCATTAAAAACCGCAGTCAAGAGGGGAACTAAGGTTCCCTTAAAAGCTTTATAAAACTCAGATGTTAAGCCATCTGGGCCTGGCGACTTTTTGATGGCCAACCCATCAATCGCCAGCATCACTTCCTCTTCCTTGATCGACTCTGTCAAAACACCAAGCGAGGGGTCTGCTCCTGGCTCAGGGATGGTTTCAGCCAGGAAAGCAGACATTTCGTCTCGGTTTAGATCCTGCTCACCCAAAAGCTGCGAATAAAAGGATCTGATGACCTCCAGGATCCCTGATTTGGATCTCATCAGGGAGCCTGTGCTATCTACCAGTCCTGTCACCACCTTACGACTCACTGACATCTTGCAGTTCCTGTAAGGGTCGGGCAAGCGGTACCTCCCGAAATCCCGTTCAAGAACCAAAGACGTGTGCCTATCATATTGGCATCTTTTGAGCAGAGCTTTCACCCCGGAGATTTCCTCACGGCTACCTCCGGTTGAGACCAGATGTTCGAGTTTCCTCCTCATGTCCTGATACAGGCGATACCTGCTCATGGACCAGAGGCACGAGATCTGGCGGAAAAACTCAGCCACCCGTTCTTTGAACACCTCCCACCACTCAGACCACCTAGATCCAATAAAGGTACCTGGCTCTGAAGAAAATCCTCGAAGGCCTGTCTTATCTCTGCTTCTTCCAGGAGAGTAGAATTCAGCCTCCATATACCTCTTCCCATCTGGAGGGACTCTGCAACATTCAAAGAAAACATAATCATACAGTGATCGGGGAACTCCACCTCAACGACGGACACTGCCGAACAGATGGCGTCCTCCTTTAAAAAAAACTGTCTATTCTGGACCTACGACTACCAATGTGATAGGTGAACCCCGAGTGGCCTGGGGTATACCGAATGTGGATGTCCTCCAGGCGAGCATCACTAACTATTCTATTCAACTCGACACTATCATAGGCCAGTACATTTCTGGAACCTCCTCTGTCTTGGGGTCTAACGACAGTGTTAAAGTCCCCTCCAAAAATGACTTGTCGGCCTGTAAAAAGGAAGGGCTTAATCCTCATGAAGAGACTTTTCCGGTCCCATTTCGTTTGGGGACCATAGATGTTGATGAGTCTTAATACTTGTCCCCTCATGAGGACATCTAAGATCAAGCACCGCCCCATTTCTAACTCGATCATCCGCTGGCATGTGACCGGTGCGGTAAAAAGTACCGCGACCCCGCTATATGGCTCAGCCGCAGTAGGAGGGCCCACGTCGCCACTCCCTCCTAGCTTTCACGACCTCTTCCAAAAGTGACAGTTTGGTCTCCTGCAAAAACAAAATGTCAGCTTCAACCCGGCCGAGAAAATCAAAGGCTGGAAATCTAGCCATATCCGACTTAATGCTGGCAACGTTAATCAATGCCAGCGTCAACGGAGTGGGTGCCGCCATCATAAATGATTGAGTTAGACGGTTTTCTTCTTCCCACCCCTTTCTTTTTCCTCTGAGGAGGACCCCTCTCCCTCTTTACCTCTTTTTTTTGATGTTGAGGAGTCCATACCCTCCACCACCCCCCTCCCATTCTCATCTCCTGGGTCCGGGCCGACCCCCTCCCCCGGGGACAGTGGCCCCCGCAGAAGAGGAGGCTCAACGACTCCTAAACTCCCTACCGTGCTCTCCCCCCGGCCTGGGGGGCTGGAATATCCATGAGAACACGGTATCGGTTGGGGGAGCACACCAGCGGGGTGCAGGTTTTGCCTTCCTTGGCCGGGGCAGGGCCAGATGTTTATAGCCCTGTTTTGATGTTACCCAGTGTCCCCTGTTTTGTTTTAGGCTGTGACCTCCCTTCCTCTTCCACACTTCCATAGTGGGAGGACTGGGAGTCCTCAGCCCTCTGCTCTCTCTCTATCCTCCTTATCTCCTTGTCCAGTACGGCCTCCCCAAGAGCATCAGTTTCTTGGGGGGCATCCAGGTCCGAGCCAGAGGAGTCCCCAGTTTCCTGGGTCCTCCTCAGCTCTCGTTCCCTTCTTCGTTTTTCCGCCCTTCTCTGACGAGAAGGGGGTCCCCTCCTGGCGTTCGTCCTTTGCTCTTGGGCTCTATTGTCTCTGTCTACCCCCTCGCCCACGGAGACCTCCCTCCTTACATTCTCCGTAGGGTTGGAACAGACATTGACGACTGAGCGCGGACACCGAGTAAAAAGGGTGACCTAGGTCACCACACAGGTTACACCTAATCTGGTCACACGATGTGGCCAGATGGCCTACCCCCCCACAATGAGCGCATTTCTGCACAGTGCAGCTTGCGCTCAAGTGTGAGGGGTCGCCACACCGGTGACACAGCTTCGGCTGCCCCTGGTAGAAGACAAGGATTCGATCTCTTCCCAAGAAAGCAGATGATGGTATGTGGGACACCGTCTGCCCCAGACGCTTAAGTTTTACCATAAACGTCCAGGCTCCCGACCAGATGCCAAAGTCATCGCAGTTCTTCCGTGGCATCTCTGCTACCTCACCATATCTTCCCAACCAGGTCATGATGTCCACACAGGAAAGCGACTCTTTACTGGTAAGAACGGTCACCTTCCTGAGACCATTCTGGCGAGAGATTGCTTGCGCAGCAAACCCTCGCCAGCCGGGCTCGCTCTTCACCAGCTCATAGTTCCCCCAGAAGACCTCAAGGCCCCCCGGCTGAACAAAGCTGATGTCAAACTCAGCCGTACCATGAGGATGTATCAAGGCGTAGATGTCACTCGCCTTGAAGCCCATCTCCAGCAGCAGCTCCACCACCCTCTTACGAGGAGGGCACGCATCATTGCCACGCCACTGGAGGTGGACCACATTCCTCCTGGCCACGGCCGGCCCGGTTGTTGGGAGCGACCACTGATCTCCCCGTCTCTCTCGGAAGGCATCCAGACCATACCTATTTATCCAAAAGGATAGGTCCTTCTGCACTCCCCCTACTGTTATCGTTTGCTTCCCCTCCCTTAAGGCTTCTAGGAGGCGCTGTTGCAAACTGCCGTCCCCGGGCCCAGAAGATGAGGATGGGTGGGCCAGCGGTCCCCCCACCACAACGCCCGCATACGACCTGCCGGGCGCTCTGGCAGAAGGAGCAACCGGCCCGCCACTGGTTGACACTCCCCCCACAATATTACAACCCACATTAACATCCATAACATTAATATCCACAACATTACCACCACCAACAATATTACCAACACTACTAACATTACCATTAATATTTACATTTCCACTTACATTCCTCTCCACAACTTTCATACCGGCCAGGCTGGTTACGGAGTTCTTCCTCTTGTCCGTAGGCTTTTTATAAGTTATTTTTGTCGTTTTTGGGGTCTCCACATCATCAGGTGCCGCTACTTCTGGGTCGCCGCCGGATATCTCAGGCGGCAATCCCTCAGCACACTCTGCTTCACTGACCTCCATATCTGCTGCGCCACCAATACAATGTTCGGGATGAGGGGTTCCGTCACCCCCCGTGCCCGCTAAACCCCTCCCACCACCTTGCGGCGATGCAGATGGAGGGGCCGCAGGCACCGCTAGAGCCGCTCCCGGCACCAAACCAACCCCCCCCTCCCGTCGGGGGATGGCCAGCAGTGCCGGAGCTTCTCCTACCGCCACCACTCGCTGCCGCAACACTTTCTGGTGCGTCCGCTGGCCGAGTTACATGACCAGCGGACTTCCGGTTTTCCGGCGCCACATCCGGTTTCCGGTTCCCCCCGTCCCCCGGCCTCCGGCTTGCGCCAGAAGCCGGCTTCTGAGGTTCCCCATCCGTCGGACACGGGGACACGCCCCCTAGCGCCACGTGGCCATCGACACCACCTCCTTTACAGGAGACGGCGTCTGGCGCCATCTTGGCCACATTGCTCAAAACCAGCACCATATTTTTCTGCCCACATACCCGCCACGACCCCACTGCAGAGGCCGGAGCTGGGGGATTTGTGGGGTTTGTGTCCCGAACCGAGCTCTCACCTGGTCCGGAGCGCAAGGAAGGCAGGTAGGAATACTTATAGGTTACTCCACCTGTCTTCGCCTTTGCCTTCTTCCTCATCTTCCATAACTTTTTCTTTTTCCTTTTTTCCTCCTCTGGCGGCAAATCTGCTCCAAAAGAAAAATTCTGCATAGACACTGGGGACTCCTGCAGCCGTATTTGTGTGAGCAACCCCGGGGGGTGCTCACTGTTAGACTCAAAGTTCTCCACAGATCGGTTACAGGAAAGTTCCACATTTGCCTCTCCATTGCTGCTTTCCCAGGGGGCGTCTGAGCCTCCTCCCGGGCCTCCACACGTTCCTCCATCTCCACGACCTCTCCAGCCTCCACTTCCCCGGCCTCCATTCCTGTGGCCTTTGCTGCGGCCTCCGTTTTCAAATCCTCCACCATCACTGCATTTTTATCAGTCTCTCTATTTTTGTTTTTTCCTTCCCCTTTCCAGGGGGTTTCGTTACCTTGTGTGGGGGACGCCATCAGGGAAAACCTCTCATCATTTTCCAGCTTCTCCCCGAAGGCTCCCCCACCAGCCACGATCTCCGATCGCCTTTCCTCCACCGCCTTGACTTCCTCCAGGATTTATTTTACCTGGAGACTATACCGGGACCTCTTGGTGCCTGATGTTTTTGCTGCTCGTCCCCTGGCGACCGCCAGATCTTCCCGCAGCCGCCGCAGGGACTTACCGAGGTCCCGGTATTCTTCCAGCCGGGCAGCTAGGCGGGAGCTGAACGTCTCCATCGACTCCCCCGACTGCAGTAGCCCCCACTCCTCGACCATGCTCTGGTCCCTGGGTCGGGCATCTGGCCTTGCTGGGCCTTCTGGTCCTCCACCTGGGTGATCCTCCATGTCTCTCCTCCTGGCTCCTTCCAGAGCCCCAGCATCAGGGGGGCCGCACAGATCTTTCCACGGGATGATCTTCTCACCTCTGACGCTGGCTGCACCTTCCCAGCAGGTTGGGAAGACCCTCTACCCCCCGCCTGCATGCTCCAGGGGGTAGAGGTCTGAGGCTCCATGTATGAATGGAGCCTCCTTCAGGGAAGCTTCCTTAGCCCAGGCAGGTGATAGGAACCTGGGCTGGTGAAAAAAAGGAATCTCGGGTGTGGTCCACACAGCACAGACACAGCACACACACAGCAGCTCTCAAACACACAACCTCCCTCCTTGCTAGTCACTGCTGGTGTGGCGTTTCTCTGGTAAAACCTTCTGTGTTACTGTAAAGGATCTGCCAGGCACAGCTGCAGGGTTAACTCCCATAGGTAATCAGTCTGCACCTGAATCTACGTCTGTAAGACTGAATCCATCTTCCACCACTCAGGATGGCAGGCTTAGGAGTGGGAGAGCCTATCACAGCCTGGCCAGACGGAGCTAGCTCCCGCCCTCTGTCTATTTATACCTGCCTTTCCTGTTCCTCCTTGCTTGTGATTCTTGTTTTGTTTCCTGGCCCTGCTGCAGCTTCTTTAACCATTTGACCCTGCTTCATATCGACCCTGGCTTACTGACTACTCTCCTGCTCTGCGTTTGGTACCTCGTACACTCCTGGTTTGACTCGGCTTGTTCACTACTCTCCTGCTCTGCGTTTGGTACCTCGTACACTCCTGGTTTTACTCGGCTCGTTCACCACTCTTGTTGCTCGCGGTGTTGCCGTGGGCAACTGCCCCTTTTCCCTTGCTTCTGTGTACCCTTGTCTGTTTGTCTGTCGGGCACTTATTGAGCGTAGGGACCGTCGCCCAGTTGTAACCCGTCGCCTAGGGCGGGTCGTTGCAAGTAGGCAGGTACTGAGTGGCGGGTAGAGAGTACGATTGCGCAATCGATTTGGTACCAGGAGCTAAGCTCCCTAAAGGTAGGATATTTAATCTCTCTTGTCCTGAACTTGAAGCCATGACAGAATATATCCAGGAAAGCCTGGCCAAGGGTTACATTCGCCCCTCTACTTCTCCGGTAGGTGCTGTCTTCTTCTTCGTGGGGAAGAAGGATGGTGGTCTTAGGCCGTGCATCGATTACCAAAATTTAAATAAGATCACTGTAAGGAACCAATATCCCCTTCCTTTGATTCCTGAACTCTTCAATCAGGTTCAGGGGGCCCAATGGTTCTCTAAGTTCGATCTTCGGGGGGCTTATAACCTTATCCGGATTAGAGAGGGGGATGAGTGGAAGACTGAGTTTAATACACCCGAAGTTCATTTAGAATATCTCGTCATGCCCTTTGGGTATTGTAATGCTCCCGCGGTCTTCCAGAATTTCATAAATGAGATTTTAAGAGACTATCTGGGGGTATTTCTTATAGTGTACTTTGATGACATACTTGTGTTTTCCAAGGACTGGTCCTCCCACATTGAGCATGTCAGGAAGGTGCTCCAGGCCCTTCGGAAAAACAAACTGTTTGCGAAGACCGAAAAATGTGTGTTTGGGGTGCAGGAGATACCATTTTTGGGTCAAATCCTCACTCCTAACGAATTCCGTATGGACCCTGCCAAGGTTCAGGCTGCGGCAGAATAGGTCCGCCCTGCCTCCCTGAAGGCCTTACAGTGTTTTCTGGGGTTTGCTAATTATTACAGTAGATTTATTGCTAACTTCTCGGTCATCGCTTAGCCTCATACGGACCTCACTCGTAGAGGTGCTGATCTCCTCCACTGGCCTCCGGAGACGGTCTAGGCTTTTGAGATCCTTAAGAGGTGCTTTGTCTCTGCCCCAGTGCTGATTCAGCCTAACCAAATGGAGCCATTCATCGTGGAGGTTGATGCCTCCGAGGTGGGAGTGGGTGCTGTCTTGTCCCAGGGTACTAGGTCTCTCACCCATCTCCGTCCCTGTGCCTACTTCTCCAGGAAGTTCTCCTCCGTGGAGAGAAACTATGACGTTGGCAACCGTGAACTCCTAGCCATTAAATGGGCATTTGAAGAGTGGCGCCACTTCCTGGAGGGGGCTAGGCACCAGGTAACAGCCCTTACTGACCACAAGAATCTGGTTTTCCTAAATTCTGCCCGGAGGCTAAACCTGAGACAAGCTCGATGGGCGTTATTTTTACGAGATTCAACTTTGTGGTTACCTATAGGGCTGGGTCAAAAAATATTAAAGCTGATGCTCTGTCGCGTAGCTTCATGGCCAGCCCTCCTTCTGAGGAGGACCCCGCTTGTATTTTGCCCCCAGGTATAATCATATCCTCTGTGGATTCAGACTTAGTCTCCGAAATTTCGGCTGATCAAGGTTCTGCTCCCGAGAACCCTCCTGAGTACAAGCTGTTTGTTCCCCTGCAGTTCCAGCTAAGGTTGCTCAGGGAGAATCATGACTCCGCACTATCTGGCCATCCAGGCATCCTGGGTACCAAGCACCTCATTTCTAGAACCTATTGGTGGCCTGGGTTGCTTAAAGACGTTAAGGTTTACTTCGCCGCTTGTGAAATTTGTGCTAGGTCTAAGACTCCCAGGTCCCGACCTGCGGGCTTACTATGTTCTTTGCCCATTCCCCAGAGACCTTGGACCCATATCTCCATGGATTTTACCACCGATCTACCTCCATCCCAAGGCAAGTCGGTGGTGTGGGTTGTAGTAGACCACTTCAGTAAGATGTGCCACTTTGTACCCCTCAAGAAACTACCCAATGCCAAGACGTTAGCTACCTTGTTTGTCAAACACATCCTGCGTCTCCATGGGGTCTCGGTCAATATTGTTTCTGACAGAGGAGTACAATTTGTTTCATTGGTTTGGAGAGCTTTCTGTAAGGAGCTGGAGATTGATCTGTCCTTTTCCTCTGCCTTCCATCCTGAAACTAATGGCCAAACTGAGAGGACTAATCAGTCTCTGGAACAATACTTAAGGTGTTTTATCTCAGACTGTCAAAATGATTGGGTCTCCTTCATTCCCCTCGCCGAATTTTTCCTTAATAACCGGGTCAGTAACTCGTCGGGGGTCTCCCCTTTCTTCTGTAATTTTGGGTTTAATCCACGGTTCTCCTCCGTTTCACCTGGTGGTTCCAACAATCCCGAGGTAGAGGTCGTTCATCGGGAACTGTGCACAGTGTGGGCCCAGGTTCAGAAGAACCTTGAGGCTTCCCAGAGCATCCAAAAGACTCAGGCAGATAAAAGACGTTCAACTAACCCCATATTTGTGGTCGGGGATCTGGTGTGGTTGTCTTCTAAAAATTTGCGCCTTAAAGTTATGTCCAAGAAATTTGCTCCCCGGTATATAGGGCCGTACAAAATCATAGAGGTCCTCAACCCTGTCTCCTTCCGGCTGGAGTTACCCCCGTCTTTTCAGATACACAACGTGTTCCATGCCTCCCTCTTGAAAAGCTGCTCCCCGTCCTTGGCTACATCGTGGAAACCTCCGGTCCCTGTTCTCACTCCGGATGGGGTAGAATTCGAGGTAGCCAAGATTGTGGACAGCAGGATGGTCCAAGGCTCCCTCCAGTACCTGGTCCATTGGAGAGGATACGGGCTTGAGGAGAGGACTTGGGTACCCGCCCGGAATGTTCACGCCAGTATATTGCTCAGGAAGTTGCATCTTTGGTTCCCCAACAAGCCAGGCCCACCTAGGAAGGGACCAGTGGTCCCTCATAAAAGGTGGGGGTACTGTAAAGGGTTTGCCAGACACAGGTTCTGTGTCGACGCCCGGGGTTAATCAGCCCTCATCAGCTCTAAGGTCTGCTAGAGTGACGTGATCTGTTACCACTCAGGCTTGCAGGCTGAGGAGAGGGAGAACCTATCACAGCCTGGCCTGATGGTTCTAGCTCCCGCCTTGGTCTATTTATACCCTCACATGCAGCATGTTCCTTGCCTGTGATTGTCTGGTTTCCTGGCTCTGCTATTCTGGCTATTTACCTGATTGACCGCTGTTACTTATTGACCCTTACTTGCCTGACTATTCTCCTGCTCTGATTTTGCTACTACGTACTCCACTGGTTTGATTCGGCTCGTTCACCACTCCTGTTGCTCATGGTGTTTTCGTGGGCAACTGCCGCTACTTCCCCCTTTGCTTCTATTTGCCCTTGTCTTGTGTTGTCTGTCTTGCACTAACTGAGCGTAGGGACCGTCGCCCAGTTGTACGCCGTCATTTAGGATGGGCCGTGCAAGTAGGCAGGGACTGAGTTGCGGGTAGATTAGGGCTCACCTGTCCATCTCCCTACCCCGATTCATTACACACACATTCTGGAATATATACATACAGGTAAATATATAGACGTACAGACACATATACACACACACCGGCAGATAAATACACAGACAGGAACATATACAAATACATAAAAGGCACAAATATACAAGCACAAAGACACATTCACAAACAGACCCATATATACGCACACAGGCATATATGTGCACAGCACAGATAATGTAGTAGTGTTACCTGCAGTCCTATGTAACAACACAGATAACAAAGTGATAACTCTCTGAGTACAGATAATGTAGTAGATGTTACCTGGAGTCCTATGTAACAACACAGATAACACAGTGATAATGTTCTGAGTATAGATAATGCAGTTATGTCACGTGAAGTCCTATGTAAAACCACAGATAACACAGTGATAACTCTCTGATTACAGATAATGTGGTAGATGTTGCCTGCAGTTCTATGTAATACCACAGGTAACACACAGTGATAACTCTCTGAGTAGACATAGTAGTGTTACCTGCAGTCCTATGTAACATCACAGATACCACAGTGATAACTCTCTGAGTACAGATAATATAGTAGATGTAAGAGACAAACACATGCAGACACACACACACACACACACACACACACACTAACATATACACATACAAACACAGAGACACACACTGTATACACACTACACACACATATACACACAGACACTCACCATGTCTCCTTGCTGACAGGTCAGGACGGGCTGTGGGCGGAGCTTCCTCCTCTGCTTCTCGGCTGTTATTTACTCTGTGTGTATAACAGCAGAGCCCAGTGGCGTCCCCTACATGATGGGAGGGCGCATCACGGGAATGGACCAGTCCCCTGACGTGAGTCATCTGACCTCATGTCACTGACGTGAGGTCAGGTGACAGGTAAAGTAACTGGACTGGTCCACTTCCTGCCGTCACAGACCCCAGTCGGAACGCCGCTGCGTGACTTCCTAAAGCTGCTGCAGGTGTCCAACATACAGGGCGCCTATCAGCAGCGATCAGCTGTTCTGTGGCGCCCCCTCTTCCCTTCCACCTAGATGCGCCCGGGGCACATGCCCCGCCTGTCCCCCCCTAGCTACGCCCCTGATTTAGGGTATGTTTACATGCTGTGTTTTCAGGCGGTCCGGCATCTTCCTTAGGCCAATTACCAGTAATTGGCTTAAGGAAGACGCAGGACCGGCGTTGAATCACGTAGCCACAATAACTATTAATACATTACCTTCTTTTATCAGAATTTCTGGATGTTCGCAGCGCCTCTTTGGAATCCCTATTTTTTATTTTTCCTTACCTGAAAATCTTATCCAGAGTCCAGTGGTGACGTAATTTAAATCACACCAGCCAGTGCTTTGCATTGTGCTTGATGACCTCAGGCTTGTGTGCAGTTGCTCAATCATGGAAACTCATTTCATGAAGCTCCCAACGTGCAGTTATTGTACTATTGTCACTTTGAAAGACAGTTTAGAACTCTGTAGTGAGGGATGCAACAGAGAATTGGTGTTTTTATGCACCACGCTCTTCAGCACTTGGCTGCCCCGCTCTTTGAGTTTGAGCGGTCTTTCACTGAGTTGTTGTTACACCTAGATGCTTCCACTTCACAACAGTAGCACTTACAGTTGACCAGGGCAGATCTAGAAGAGCAGAAATGTCACAAATTGACTTGTGGTAAAGGTGGCATCCTATGACAGTGCCGCATTTAAAGTCACTAAGCTCTTCAGTACGACCCATACTATTGCCAATGTTTGTCTAAAGAGATTGCATGGCTGTGTAATTTTATGCACCTGTTTGCAATGTGTGTGGCTAAAACAAAATAATCAGAAGGGGCGTCCGTAATACCTTTGGTCATAGAGTGTATGTCTTATTTGGAAATATACTTGAGTAAAAAAAATAATTGTGTTGTAGAAAATACGTGTGCTTGCTGATGCCCTGTCCAGGATACCCTGCTAAATGTAAAGTGGTGTATGGCAGGTACAAGGAGGCTTCTTATCTCCGTGATGTCCTGTAAGGATTTGTGACTGATTGACACTTTGTCAATTAGTTTTTGTTGATATCGGATTTGGTATATGTGCATGTACCCACATTATAGCAGCCGCATAAGGACAAAACCTTGCCGCCGTGCTGTGGTCAATGGTACACTGGGGTATAACTGGCAAAATGTTGTAGCCATTGGCCACTGCATGTAGGTGTTGTGTCGTCTGCATGCGGCCACTGCAATGTGGTAATGTGCCATTAGGAGTAACTGAAATACCTGTTCTTCCTATATAGTACTTTATACTTGGTCTTACCTGCCTAAGTCAGAATTCCCGGTGTGGATCAGACACTTATTGAAAAGGAACTACAGTACCATAGAGCAATTTATGATGATAAATGAGAGTGCCATACAGGCCCCTTGCAGATAGAACACCAACTCCTCCTTGTAGATAGCGCTCCTCACCTCCCCCTTGTAGATAGTGCCATACAGCTCCCCTGTAGATAACGCCCCCCCAGCTCCCCATGTAGATAAATCCATACAGCTCCCTTGTAGATAGCGCCCCACTCCCACTTGTTGATAGCGCCCCCAAAACAAATAAAACAAAGATATTCTACTCACCTAGGCCCCGTTGCCGCGACCAATGGAGCTGCTCTTCAATGCCGAACGGCCTGCAGCCTAGTGAATGGCAGAGCAGGAAGGTAACTCCCTGCTCTGCCATAGTGTTCAATAGTATCTGCATCCTAAGGACGCAGATACTATTGAATGTGGCATGGAGCATATCGGGCATGGAACCAATGGCGTAACTACCACCGTAGCAGCCACAGCGGCTGCCAGTGGCACCATTAGGCATGGGGTGGCAGTGCCGGCGGGGGGCATATGCCTCCTCATGCTGTGGGCCACTGCAATGACTGCTACGTCGGTAGTTATGCCACTGGTTCCATGCACGATATGCTCCACTCTATCAAATATCAAAGTTACTTCGGACACCTAGCTCCTTGCATTCAGCAGTAAGAGGTACAGTACCTGGACAGAAAAAGAAAAGCGAAAAGAAGTTGCACATAAACGTGCTCGATCACACAGTGCCAAGTTTAGGTTGCCAGGATTTAGTTTAACCCCTTAATGACCAGCCTATTTTAGACCTTAATGACCAGGCTATTTTTTAAGTTTTTCCATCGTCGCATTCCAAGAGCTATAACTTTTTTATTTTTGCGTCGACATAGCTGTATAAGGTCTTGTTTTTTGTGGGACAAGTTGTATTTTTTAATAGCACCATATTTAGGTACATATTATTTATTGATTTACTTTTATTAACTTTTTTGGAGGGGGGGGGATAGAAAAAAATCTGAAATTTCGCCACTCTTTTTTGCGTCCTAAATCTACACCGTTTACCGTGTGGTATAAATAACACAATACGTTTATTCAGCGGGTTGTTACGATTGCAACGATACCAAATTTGTATAGCTTTGTAGGTTTTACACAGTAAAAACGCTTTTTTTTCAAAATTATTTGTTTTTGCGTCTCCATATTTGAAGAGCCGTAGCGTTTTTATTTTTTCGCCTTTGCAGTTGTATGAGGGCTTTGTTTTTGCGGGAAGACTTGTAGTTTTTATTGGTACCGTTTAGGAGTAGATGCGACTTTTTGATCACTTTTTAATCACATTTTTTTAAAGTCAGGATTCACAGAAAACAGCAATTTTTCCGTCGTTTTTTATTTAATTTTTTACGCCGTTCACCGTGCGGATTAAGTAATGTAATAGCTTTATAGTCGGGGTCGTTACGGACGCGGCGATACCAAATATGTGTAACTTTTTAACTTTATTTTGTTTTTTTAATACTAAAGCAGTTTGTAAGGGGAAAATGTGTGTTTTTCATTTTTTTTCACATTTTTTTTTTATTAACTTTATTAAACTTTTTTACTAGTCCCACTAGGGGACTTCACTATGCGATCCTCCGATCGCTATTATAACACACTGCAATACTTTTGTATTGCCGTGTATTACTGCCTGTCCGTTTAAAACGGACAGGCATCTGCTAGGTCATGCCTGCGGCATGATCTAGCAGGCATTCATTACAGGCAGACCCGGGGGCCTTTATTAGGCCCCCGGCTGCCATGGGAGACACAGACACTCGGCAATCTTATCGCTGGGTGTCGGTGGGATGAGAGGGAGCTCCCTCCCTCTCTCCAAAACCACTCAGATTTGTTGCTTGCTATTGAGCACCGCATCTGAGGGGTTAAACTGGTGAGATCGATACTAATATCGATCTCACCCGGCAGAGCAGGGACGCCACGAGCCCTCAGCTGCCTCTGGCAGCTGAGAGCAGGGAGATTTGACAGCTCCCTGCTCTGTTTACTTATACCGATGCCGCGAAGTAAAAAGTCTATGGCATCGGAATAAGGCCCGTTAGTGACCGACGTAAAAAGACTATGGGCCGGTCACTAACGGGTTAAAACAATCTCCCACAGCTGTCAGTTCTGATTCAGATTGACAAGAGTACTACTTTGCAGTAGAATATATAGGCAAAATAGGAGGAAGAAGATCAAGGAACCTATGTGGCTAGAGTTTTGGAATTGGGCCCTAGAAAGTGGTATAGATGTCACGGAATCACTACTTGAGCAATTTCCCAGAGTGTAAGTTTATGTAATTGCTATACGAGCAATTCCAGAAAGACAGCTGGAGACTATCTGGTTCAAGCGGACAAGTAAATCCGCTACCTCAAGTCCATCACCACTCTGGTCAGCAGAGACTAAAGCTACTCTATGGTCTTCACCAGAGCCCGCCACAAGGGATGTTGGATTTGGCCGCAAAGGACCCAGGTTGCTTTTACAGAATAAGGTGTTGGACAGGAGGTGCACTTGCAGGCAATATCAGAACGCCAGACGGGTAATAAACCAGCAGAGTTCAAACCAGGAGAGACTGAAAGTCCAAATTGCAAAACAGAAATATACCAGGATAGCAAAGGTCGAAACCAGCTCTGAGCAGAATATCCAAATAAGTGAACAGAGGGTAAATCCAAAGACAAAGCTTAAGTCTAGTTCAAAGAGTCCAAGTGGTATAGGTAATACAGGCTGTAACCAGAAGCTTGATCAGACACATGCAATTCACAAGAAAACCAGAAGCACCAAACAAGAAACTTGACAGACTCAATTACTCAAAACTTGGCCCTGATATGTTGCAGACAGAGAAAATAGATTGGCTCTGCATTTCAAACCAGGGCCACCCAGAAGCTTAGCAACTAATCATGACAACCTAAAAGTGACGGATGTTTCCTAACATTAGACTTAACAGCACAATATGTTACAGGACACACAAACGAGGCTGTAGACATAATTTTCAGACAGAAATTTACATTAGCAACAGCGACGCCGAAAAATAAAGTATTTTTGAGAACACTTCAGACCTTTGTCAACAGAAAGATAGATGTGTTAGCCTCTGAAATAATAGCACAGACACCCACGTTAGTAGCAAGAACTTCGTTCCTAAAAGCATGGAGGATAGATATGCTATTCTTTCCTTGGATAGGTCTGGTGAGCCTTTATGCACTCCCTCCCCAAGCATGCTTCCACAAGTATTACAGAAAATACAGGAGGAACACATAGTACAAATAGCACTGGAAAATGCATTATAGCCATCCTGGTCCAGGTAAGTGAACTTTTACAAGTAGAGGCTGGAGAAAAAACTACCATTGGGGGTGATACTGTAATCTTTCCAAGGTCTGTTGGACATGCTGGACATGCTGATACAACTTCCAGAAATCATGTGGATAGAAGCAATGGTCAGCTATTCATATAGCCAGAGCTATTGTTTATGACAAATTAATTAATACACTTGTCTCTGTGATCAAAAACATGTAACAGATAAAAAACAATAAGGGTATGTGCACACATAGTATTCTCAGATGTTTTTAGGGATGTAAACGTCCTGAAAAACGGCTGAAAAATGGGAAGCAGAACGCCTACAATAATCATAAACATCTGCCCATGGATTTCAATGGGAAATACGGCGTTCTGTTCCGACGGAGCGTCTTTTACATGGCCGTTTTTCAAAACGGCCATGTAAAAAAAAACACCCGCGAAAAAGGCGAGTTGCTAAAAAAAACAAATGAAAATCAGGAGCTGTTTTCCCTTGAAAACAGCTCCGTATTTTCAGAAGTTTTTGGTTAAGCGTGTGAACACACCCTAATAGTTTCAAAGTGCACCAGAAGTATTGGCAGCTTTAGAAATTTTAGCTATGACTTTTCGTTCAGGCAATGCTTCTAACAATTTGAAGTCGATAGGTGCCATAGTAACTTGTCCCTGTGTTCCAGAATATTCCATATCATGGGATATAAATCCATTCTTGAAATATTTCAGTGAAGCCTGATTCACATCAATGGTTAACTGAAACACCTAATTGTTTTCACATAATTTTTAAAGATAAAACAAAAACATCACTTATTGATGATAGCCTGGAAGAGATTGATCTCCTAAGGGACCCCAAAGATCACTCACTTCGCATGGTTAAAATTAAGGAGTACTGATATAAGTTTTCTCCAATTAGGAATAATATAACAAATCTCTTCCTAAGTTCAAGACAAACTGTAAAACAGACAAGGGCCAACAAGGTCAGAGGGTGGATTCAATTGGCAGTGAAAAATCAAGATGTAGCACAAGGAGGAAAGAAAAAAAATGTCTCTTTTTATTATGGGGATACCTATAATATCGTCTGTTACTCATAGAAACCAACTGTGCCTCTAATGTTGTGATTGTACAGCCATAACCCAGGAGTTCTTCTCTCTGTCTTACTACTTTGTTCCAAGTAACTTGAAGTCATATAATATGAAATTTAGTTAACAAATGTTTTAAATACCAATATATATATGAGAAGAGCAGTGGCATGGAGGGAGGGTTTTAAAAGATGGGAACATACAGTAAAACTACACACACTCGTATCACTTTAGAACCAACTCATGTTCACATTTCATTTTTTATATTTCCCTCAAAAATGCTCAAAATCTGTTTAGCATTGCTGCAGTGTTTACTCATCAGTCAGAAGGCATCAGTCTTTAGAGATTTTTGCTTTACTTTTCTTTATTTAGGAATGTATTGTATAAAAAGTATGCAAAATTACATTCAATACATGGAATACAAATGATACATTAAATTACTGCTCTGAGTGGCGGCACCCTCCACACCCCAAAAGTCTTACTTATCCACCATTATATTTTTGCAGGCTGCTTCTGTACTGAGGTCCCGTGCAGCGGTTGTTATAATCCACCCAAAAACCTGTAAATGAAATAACTCGACACGCACACACAGAGAATTATGTCAGGTACAGGTTCTATTGCAGGTTTTGACTAATCTCTGCCTGGGACCTGAGCATTCAGGGAGGCTGCAGGAGAGGCTTGCAAAAAGACCACACTGAATCCTAGGATCAGTGCAGACTAGATAAGTATAACTCTGGGCTTTCTTTCAAAAACAGTGCCACACCTGTCCCCATGTTGCATGTGGTATTGCAACTCACCTCCACTAAAGAAAAAGGAGCTGAGGTGTGATACAGGACACGTGGGGCACAGTTTTTGAAAGAAAGCAGCCTTGTTTTTCAAATCCTGGCCAACCCCTTTAATTTACAGTTTTTGCCTGGAGTGTTACTTTAACGTTGTCTATGAAACATCATTTAGCATTAAAATCATTGTCCATCTTTCCCTGATAAACTTTCATAAGCTTAAGTGGGTTTTTCAAGCCACTAAAAATCAATAACTGATGGGTCGAGGTCCGACTCCCGGGACCCCTACTGATCAGCTGTTTTGAAGAGGCCGCAGCGCTCGTACTTCCCCTTCATTTCTACTTGCTCACTGTGAATTGTCGACACAGATGTAGCGGCAATTCATTGAAGTGAATGGGAGAAAAGGCAGCAATTCCCGTGAATCGCCGCTAAATGCGAGTGGACAATTAACAGTGTGCTGCGGCCCCTTTAAAACAGCTGATTTGCAGGGCTCCTGAAAGTCGCACCCTGACCCATCAGCTATTGATGGTCTATTCAGAGGATAGACCATCAATTTTTATTTTCTGGAAAACCCCTTTAATCTCTTCAAATGATCAACTTTTCTACAAAGTACCCACAATCTGGGGACCTGGTGTCTACACATCACAGCCCTTTTAAAGGGGTTGTACAGGATTAGCAAGGCAGTTTCTTCCCAAAGAACAGGAACACCTGTACACAGGTTGTAAATGGTATTGCAGCTTAGCCTCATTCAGTTTTAGGCTGGATTCACACGAACGTGGCGTTTTTGCGGACGCAAAAATGCGGCGTTTTGCACGCGCAAAAATCACTTGCCAGCTCCGTGTGTCATCCGTGTATGGTTCGTACTTACCGAGAACTTCCCGGCCGTTGCCTTGGTGACGCGTTCTTGGTGACGCGTCCTTGGTGACGCGTCCTTGGTGACGCGCCTCTCTTGACATCTGGCCTCACCTCCCTGGATGACGCGGCAGTCCATGTGACCGCTGCAGCCTGTGCTTGGCCTGTGATTGGCTGCAGCTGTCACTTGGACGGAATTGTCATCCCGGGAGGTCAGACTGGAGGGAATTGTCATCCCGGGAGGTCAGACTGGAGGAAGAAGCCGAGGAGTTAGCGGTAAGTTAGAACTTTTTTTTTTTTTTTTTTTACTCGTTCATGTATATTGGGATCGGAAGTCACTGTCCATGGTGCTGAAACAGTTTAACTCTTTCTGCACCCTGGACAGTGACTATATCCGGACGTCGCGTACCGGAAATTTTTTTGCCGGGTTCGGCCAAAACGAGTTCGGCCGAACCCGGTGAAGTTCGGTTCGGTTGTCCGGGTTCGCTCTTCTCAAAGACACTCCGTTTGGATGTTTGTAAATAGAAAAGCACGTGGTGCTTTTCTGTTTACATTCATCCTTTTGACAGCTCTTCAGTGCTTCCGTGCGGCATGCGTGGTTTTCACGCACCCATTGACTTCAATGGGTGCGTGATGCGTGCAAAACAACCAAAGAACGGACATGTCGTGACTTTTTTTCAGCGGACTCACGCTGAGCAAAAATCACGGACATGTCTGCACGGCCCCATAGACACATATAGGTCCGTGCAACTCACGCGCGTTGCACGGACGTTTTTCACGTTCGTCTGAATAAAGCCTTATAGTGATGAATTGTAAGGGTAAGGCCACACGGTGCGTCGTTGACGCGGTTTTGTTGAGTTTAAAAACTGTTTGCGGTCAACTTGCGTCTCTGTAATGCTGCAGTTATATAGTTCATTACAATGCATTACAGAACGGTTAGCAAAAACACAAGCAGTTCAGCAAGAACTTTGGCAGTGCGGTCATTAACTGCATGCAGTCAGACATTGTGAAGTCACGGTGCGTTTATGTTGCGTTTTTAAACTGCAGCAAGTCATTTTTCAATAAAAGTTAATGGTGAAATTTTGTTATGGACAGACTGCTGCTATTATATTACAATGTGTTTTTTGTGCAGTTAACTGCATCTTCATAGTGTCTGACCGCATGCGGTTAGGGTATGTTCACACGTAGTCAACAAAAACGTCTGAAAATCCAGAGCTGTTTTCAAGGGAAAACAGACCCTGCTTTTCAGACGTTTTTTGACCAACTCGCATTTTTCGCTGCGTTTTCACGCCGTTTTCGCTGTGTTTTTTACGTCCGTTTTTGGAGCTGTTTTCATTGGAGTCTATGAGAAAACAGCTCCAAAAACGTCCAAAGAAGTGTCCTGCACTTCTTTTGACGAGGCTGTATTTTTACGCGTCATCGTTTGACAGCTGTCAAACGACGACGCGTAAATAACAGGTCGTCTGCACAGTACGTCGGCAAACCCATTCAAATGAATGGGCAGATGTTTGCCGACGTATTGGAGCCGTATTTCCAGACGTAAAACGAGGCAAAATACGCCTCGTATACGTCTGAAATTTGGCCGTGTGAACATACCCTTAATGACCGCACTGCCAAAGTTGTTGCTGAACTGCTTGTGTTTTTGCTAACAGTTCTGCAATGCATTGTAATGAACTATATACAGGAAGCACCTAACAAACTTCAACACCAGTGAAAACTATGTCTATCAATTATTTCCTTTAAAAACGCAACAGAACTGCAGCATTACAGAGACAAAAAACACATGCAGTTTTCAACTGCAACAAAACTGTGTCAACGACGCACCATGTGGCCTTACCCTTAGGATATGCCCAGACATGGCGGAGTTCTGCATACACTGTCCGCATCAATGCCGCACAGAATGTGCGTTGCAGATTCTGTTGCGTCTCTGCCTAAAATGGGCATTAAATTGATGCGGACTAGCCGTTGCGTATTGAGGTGAAAGTGCTTCCCTTCTCTCTATCAGTGCAGGATAGAGAGAAGGGACAGCCCTTTCCTTAGTAAAAGTAAAAGAAAATCATACTTACCCGGCCGTTGTCTTGGTGACGCGTCCCTCTCTTGACATCCAGCCCAACCTCCCTGGATGACGCGGCAGTCCATGTGACCGCTGCAGCCTGTGATTGGCTGCAGCCGTCACTTGGACTGAAACGTCATCCCGGGAGGCCGGACTGAAGAAAGAAGCAGGGAGTTCTCGGTAAGTAGGAACTTCTCTTTTTTTTACAGGTTGATGTATATTGTGATCGGAAGTCACTGTCCAGGGTGCTGAAACAGTTACTGCCGATCGTTTAACTCTTTCAGCACCCTGGACAGTGACTATTTACTGACGTCGCCTAGCAACGCTCCCATAATTACGGGTGCACACACGTAGTCACCCGTAATTACGGGAGCCCCATTGACTTCCTCAGTCTGGCTGTAGACCTAGAAATACATAGGTCCAGCTAGAATGAAGAAATGTCATGTTAGTAAAACCAATACGCTCCGCAGCACACATAACATCTGCGGACTTCATTGCGGAATTTTGACTCTCCATTGAAGTCAATGGAGAAATTCCGCAAGTCCGCTACACGTCCGCAACAGTCAGTGTATGCTGCGGACACCAAATTCCGCCCGCAGCCTATGCTCCGCAGCGGAATTGTCCGCAACCTGTAAACAAACCCTACTAAAAAGCTGTGGAAGGCAATGGAGAAACGTGTACGCTGCGGATTTCCAGAGCAATTCCGCCACGTCTGCTCATGCCCTTATACCAGACACATCCCATGGACAGGTGTGGTGCTGTTTATGGGTACGACCACACGGAGCGGCCCTGACATGGTCGCAACGCGGCCAACAACCGCGCTGGCACTATGTGGTAGCGGATGACAAATACCTCGTTAAGAGGTATTCCGATTACATGCGCATGCGCACTGCCGCTCCATTCATTCTCTATGGGAGCGCCAGAGATAGCCGAGTGCAGTGTTCGGCTTTTTCCAGCGCTGCCATAGAGAATGAATAGGAGGTATGTTGTTGTCATTTGCTAAATCTTGTGGCCATAAAGGGTGTATTAATTCATGGCCGCACAATTTTGCAGATAAAGGGACGGTATACCTGCATTAACATGCGGCCACTAACAGGCTGTTTGACAGCCGCACCGAACATGGGGTCGGCACGGTTGTTAGTCGCGTTGTGACCGTGTCAGGGCCGCTCCGTGTGGCCTTACCCTATGGAAGAAAGCAGACAGGGTTTTCTAAGGGTATGTGCACACACAAAATAAAAAACGTCTGGAAATACGGAGCTGTTTTCAAGGGAAAACAGCTTTTGATTTTCAGATGTTTTTTAATCAAATTTGCGGTTTTCACGGCCGTTTTTGGAGCTGTAGAGTCTATGAAAAATGGCTCCAAATACGGCTGAAGAAGTGACATGCACTTCTTTTTTTGCAGCCGTATTTTTACGCGGCCGTTTTGAGAAACGGCCGCGTAAAAAACGCCCCGCCGATTTTTCAGCCGTTTTTCGGGTAGTTCACGGCCCGAAGAACGGCTGATAACAATATGTGTGCACATACCCTAATAGTGGACAACCCCTTTAAGTCTACTGTATATCTACACCGTGTTCCAAATTATTATGCACATTGGATTTAAGTGTCATAAACATTTAATTATTTGTTTTTCAATTGAACTCATGGATGGTATTGTGTCTTAGGGCTCTTTGGATCATTGTAATCAATTTCAGACACCTGTGATAATTAGTTTGCCATGTGTGCCAAATCAAAGGAAAACTACTTAAGACGGACGTTCCACATTATTAAGCAGGCCACAGGTTTAAAGCAATATGGGAAAGAAAAAGGATCTCTCTGCTGCCGAAAAGCGTGAAATAGTGCAATACCTTGGACAAGGTATGAAAACATTGGATATTTCAAGAAAACAAGCGTGATCATCGTACTGTGAAAAGATTTGTGGCTGATTCAGAGCACAGACGAATTTGTTCAGATAAAGGCATAATGAGGAAGGTTTCTGCCAGACAAATTAATAGGATTAGGAGAGCAGCTGCTAAAATGCCATTGCAAAGTAACAAACAGGTATTTGAAGACGCTGGTGCCTCTGGAGTCCCACGAACCTCAAGGTGTAGGATCCTCCAGAGGTTTGCAAGTGTGCATAAAGCCATTATTCGGCCACCCCTAAACAATGCTCACAAGCAGAAACGGTTGCAGTGGGCTCAGAAATACATGAAGACTAATTTTCACACCGTGTTGCTTACTGATGAGTGCCGTGCAGCCCTGCATGGTCCAGATGGATTTAATAGTGGATGGTTGGTGAATGGCCACCATGTTCCAACAAGGCTGCGACGTCAGCAAGGAGGTGGCGGAGTCATGTTTTGGGCTGAAATCATGGGGAAAGAGCTGGTAGGCTCCTTTAGGGTCCCTGAAGGTGTGAAAATGACCTCTGCAAAATACGTAGAGTTTATGACTGACCACTTTCTTCCGTGGTACAAAAAGAAGAACTGTGTCTTCCGTAGCAAAATTATCTTCATGCATGACAATGCACCATCTCATGCTGCAAAGAATACCTCTGTGTCATTGGCTGCTATGGGCATAAAAGGAGAGAAACTCATGGTGTGGTCCCCATGTTCCCCTGACCTCAACCCTATTGAGAACCTTTGGAGCATCCTCAAGCAAAATATCTATGAGGGTGGGAGGCAGTTCACATCAAAACAGAAGCTCTGGGAGGCTATTCTGACATCCTGCAAAGATATTCAAACAGAAACTGTCCAAATACTCACAAATTCAATGGATGCAAGAATTGTGAAGGTGATATCAAAGAAGGGGTCCTATGTTAACATGTAACTTGGCCTGTTAAGCTTTTTTTGATTGAAAGAGCTTTTGATTTCTGTAAATATGACCTCCTGATGCTGTAGATTCAACAAATTACCATTTTAGTTCTCTTTACAACCTTTAAAATGTTTTGATCTCTGTTGTGCATAATAATTAGAAACAGTGAATTTTGAGTTTTTTACTTCTAAAACAAAATCTATTATCATTAAGAGATTTGTTCAATAAAATTTGCATTATACTCCAACGGTTGATGGCTTGAAGGTTATACTGACTGTCATTTGCATTGACTATTTAGGAAAATCAGCGAAAAATAACATTTGCATAATAATTTGGAACGCGGTGTAGCGAACAAAATTTGTGTACATGATGCATGTGCATCAAGTGAATTAGGCTACATTCAGAGGAGCATGGGCAACCTCAGATGGGAAAAACTGCAGTTATTCACGTCCGAGGTGCACCTGTGTGGGACGTGTTATCACAGATCCCTCATAGACTAGAGTCTATGGAGAGATGTGTGAAAACGCAGGAAAGTAGGACATGTCCTATTTTCCCACTAACCCTTCACACGCTCTGTTGAAACAACGGCCATGTGAACGGCCCCATTGAAATACATGTGTTCGTGTGATGGCCGTTGGTTTAACAGCCGTCACACGGATGAGTTATATGCTTGTCTGAATGAGCCCTTTGGCCGGATTTACACGAGCATGTGCGTTTTGCGCGCGCAAAAGGTACTTATCAGCTCCATGTGTCAGCAGCGTATGATGCGTGGCTGCGTGATTTTCGCGCAGTCGCCATCATTATGACACTCTGTTTGTATGTTTGTAAACAGAAAAGCACGTGATGCTTTTCTGTTTTCATTCATACTTTTTACTGCTGTTGTGCGAATCACGCACTTCACACGGAAGTGCTTCCGTGTGTTGCGCGTGATTTTCACGCACCCATTGACTTCAATGGGTGTGTGATGCGCGAACAACGCACAAATATCGGACATGTTGTGAGTTTTACGCAGCGGACACACCCTGCGTGAAACTTGCGAACAGCCTGCACGGCCCCATAGACTAACATAGGTCCGTGCGAGGCGCGTGAAAATCACGCGCTTTGCACGGACGTATATCACGTTCGTCTAAATAAGCCCTAATAGTGTCTGGAAAATACAAATAGACTTAAATGGAACAATATTAGGGCTCAGGTACATATATATGTCATCAGCATGTTTACCTCATTTCTTATATAGAGTTCTGGTGGATGGATTTGATTTGAATTAAATGCTGTGGTCATGTCCCAACCATTAACAAAACCAACATTGAGGTCTTTGAAGACTATTTCCATTATCCAGTAGTGAACATATGCATGGAAATCACTCATTCCCTCATACTCAGCTGCCATATCACTTGTATTCTCGGTCTTAATGATAACTTTTGTTTGTGGGCTTCTGAGTAAGAGGCGTTCTATAGCACGGCGAATATTGAGGAGTCTTCGGATATAGTGATGGAGAGGGAATAGTCTGAAATGTACTCCAATGTTCAGTGCAATCACAGTATTCTTGTTGCCTCCAATAAGATCAATTTCCTGTGGGATAGAGCGCTCTTCTCTGAGAGAAGCAAAGACTAAATTCACAAATGGCCTTCCATGTCTCTTCCACATAACTTGAATATTCCTTTCAATGTCCACACCTAAATGCTTTCGTGCCCATCCGTCTTCATAGACATTAAGAAATTTTAATGCTGAAAAAGTAATACAAAAGTTTAGTGAAAATGACATAAACCACTTACATAATTTATTACATCTTGTTGTTATTTTGCCACATAATTGAACAGGCAGGACCTTAAGACTACATGCACATGTTGCGTATTTTGCTGCGTAAAATACGCAGAAAAACCGCAGGAAACGTCAAGAAAACCGCCACAAAACACATTTCCACTGCTTCAGAGTTCAGTGGCGGCATGCTTTACATCACTCCATCTGACGCTTGGCATTGTGCTTTGTGATGTACAGCTGGCATGCAGCTCTTCGCACATCACGTCATCGTGCCAGTTCTATTGTTCAAAGGCACAGATTGATGGGGGAAGTCATCCTGCCCTGCCAATCAGCGCCTTTTAACGATGCTAGCGGGGCGATGACGTCATCGTGACACTTGCATCGTTCAGCCCCAGAAGACCTGCTCAGAAGAAAGCAGGCCTGCATTGCTACAGGGCGGTGTGGGAACAGAATCAGGTGAGCATGTAAAGTTTGCATCGCATTATTTACAGGGCTATATGTTGGGCACAATCTAGAGTGGGGGGGCTATATGTAGGGAGCATTATATAGGGGGCTATGTGAGGCACTATATACAGTGGGGCTATATGTGAGGCACTATATACAGGGGGCAGTATGTGGGGCAATATCTACAAGGGGGCTATATGTGGGGCACTATATACAGGGGGCTATATGTAGGGCACTATCTACATGGGGCTATATGTAGGACACTATCTACACGGAGAGCTATATGTGGGGCACTATCTACAGGGGGCTATATGTAGGGCACTATCTAAAGGTAGAGCATTATTAAAGGATATACAAGGAGAGCTGGAGAGGGTTCAAATTTGAGCAACTCAATTATTAAATGGGATGGGAGATCTCTCTTACTATTAAAGGATAGAAAAAAAATAGGCCTATTCAGTTTACAACACCTACCCCTCCGGACTAACAAGTAAAAAGGGGGTGGGGGTTCACATACAGGCCGCACATCAGAGAGGAGAAATGTTCCCTCCTCTCCTCTGCAGTGTGAAGTGAGCTCTGATTGGTGGAGCAGCAGGGGACTCTGTTTGCACCACCAATCAGCACAGCCTGTTCTGCACAGCCACCCACTCAGCGCCTCCCGTAGCTCCTCCCTGCTCTGCAGCTGCCACAGTGAAGACTCCTCCACGGACCTCCAGAGTCTAGTAAGAGCAGAAGCTTTAGGTTAATCTTGGTAATTTATGTGCTGTGTGAGGGAGGAGGAAAGATTGATCTATAAATCATATGTGTCACAGGATGGGGGTTTTTACATAAATCGATTTTGTGGGGGAGGGGCCACTAGGTTATAAGTGTTTTGGGTGTGGGGATTCTTTATAGATCGATTTTGTGGGGGAGGGGACACTGCTCTTTATGCTATAAGTGTGTAGGGGGATTCTTTATAAATCTATTTTGTGGGGAGGGGAACTGTATAGTTTATGTTTTGGTGTAGGATCTTATTATGAATCATATGGGGGAGGGTAACTTGGCTGCAAATGTTATGTATGGGGGAGTAGGGATTCTTTAGAGATAATTTTTGTGGGGGAAATTAACTTGATTATAAGGGTAGAAACACACAGGGCGGATACACTGCATAAAACTACAGAGTATCCATCCTGGAAACTGCGGGGAATTGCACCTGAAAAACGGCACAACATTTTGGTGCAATTTTTCGGACGGCATGTCCGCTGCGGAAAGACTGCAGAAATAATAATTTAAAAAAACTAATACTCCCAGCCATAGTCATGGTGAAGCAGACCTCTATTCTGAGCGTAGCCAGGCATCCTGCAATAACGCTGTAGTCCAAGTGACAGCTGCAGCCTTTAAATGGCTGCAGCAGTTACATGGGATGAATAGTCATCCCAGGAGGCCGGGCTATGCTCAGAACAGAATACGCATCGCTATGACTACGGCCGGTAGTATTATTATTTTTTTTTTTTCTCAATTGAGATTTTTGTGGCGGAATCGCAGCATTTCTGACGCAACACATAACTTTGATGCGGATTTTACCTCCCATTGAATTTAATGGGGACATTTTAGGGTATGTTCACACGCAGTGGTTTCAGACGTAAATCGGGCGTTTTACGCCTTGAATTACGCCTGAAAAAACGCCCCTAATACACCTACAAACATCTGCCCATTGCTTTCAATGGGAATTACGATGTTCTGTTCCCACGAGCCTTTATTTTACGCGTCGCTGTCAAAATACGGCGCGTAAAATGACGGCTCATCGAAAGAAGTGCAGGACACTTCTTGGGACGTTTTTGAAGGCGTTTTTCATTGACACCATTCAAAAACAGCTCCAAAAACAGCCGTAAAAAATGCCGCAAAAACGCAGCAAAAATAGTGAGTGGCTTAAAAAAACTTCTGAAAATCAGGAGCTGTTTTCCCTTGAAAACAGCACCGTATTTTCAGACGTTTTTATGTTTGTGTGTGAACATACCCTCACAATTCAAGAGCAGCGATTCTGCAGCATAAATTGGCATGCTGCAGATTAAAAAATCTGAGTATATTCACGTGTTGCAGCCATATTGCAGTTTTTGCTGCATTTCATTTTGTGAAAATTGCAGCAAAATATGAATGCAACATCTGAATGCATCCTAAATAAAATGTGGCGGAGCGGGGCTTAGTTATAGTTTGCTTGTGTGTGTGTGTGTGTGTGTGTGTGTGGGGCAGGTAGTCTTGGCTATAAGGCTAGAATTTTGGCATTAGGACGACATGCGCATCAATTTCAATGTTTCCCTATCAGACATTTTGAAATGTTCGCAAGGTTGCGCACAAATTTTCTCTTCCCATAATGTTATTTAGTGATTGTATGGCGGTATTATTCATTGTATGGTGGTAATATTCAGTGTATGGTGGTATTATTTAGTCGGTGTATGGCGGTGTTATCTAGTCACAGTATGGTGGTATTATTGAGTCATAGTGGTAATATTTAGGCATTGTATTATTGTCATTTGGGGTTAGCTCTAATCTATGTATGCAGATTCCAGACTTTGGTACAGCATAGTATGCCCTGTATTTCCCAATAGAACACATGAGTTTTGGGGAACACAGTCCACACCAACTGACACCAGGACCAGACTGTGCACTACGCATCAATGCCAAGCGTAAATTTCACTATGAGCGGCATTCACATTTATCAATCGTGTCACTGATAACAATCATTTTTACATCACAATTACAGAGCAATGATAAACAAAGGTTTTATCATTGATCTTCTCCTTTATTAAAACTGACCAAATATCATTAAAATTGGTAAGAAACTAGAAAATTATGATGATAATTGGATAAAATAAATAGGCCTTTAGTGGGAGCATATTCAGGCTTAGTGCCTAGGGAAGCGTGAGCTGTAAATTCGGCCCTGCTAAGGATGCAGATACTATTGAACACTATAGCAGAGCAGGGAGGTATCTCCCAGCTCTGCTATCTACTAGGCCAGTGGTTCCCAACCGGGGTGCTGTGAGAACCGCCGAGGAGTGCCGGGACACTCTACTGAAACACTGCCACGGCCGTGCTTTCTCTCCTCCTCCTTACAGCGCGAAGAGACTCCCTGTAGATAGCACACCCGGACTCCGTAGATGGCACCCCCACCCCACTTTCTGTACATATCCCCACTGTAGCTCCCTGACGGAGTGGAATTCCCTAGTGGCCGGGGATTCCCCTCATGGACAGAGCGCTTGATGTCTCTGTTCATATATGCACAGCGACATCAGGGGCAACACCTGAAGCGGAATCTCCACCCCCAGCATTGCCAATGCAGTGGCCGGTGATTCGGCTCCAGGAGAAGCCCCTGACGTCACTGTCCATAAATGGACTGAGACGTCAGGGGCTTCTACTGGAGTGGAATCCCCAGTCGCAGCGTCGGCAATGCTGTAGATGGGGATTCCACTTCAGTCCATATATTGACAGAAACATCAAGCGCTCCATGCAGGAGCGGAATCCCCAGCCACAGGGGGATTCCGCTCCTTCAGGGCGCTACAGTGGTGCTATCTACAGGAAGGTGGGTGCTATCTAGAAAGGGGGCTGTGTGGCACTACCTACAAGGAGGTGTGTGATACTACAAGGGGGCTGTGTAGCACAGCCTACAAGGGCTGTGTTAAATTAGCTACATGGGAGCTGTGTGGCACCACCTATAGGGGGCTGTGTGGCACTACCTACAAGGGGGCTGTGTGGCACTACCTAAAAGGGGACTGTGGCACTACCTACAAGGGTGGCTGTGTGGCACTACCTACAAGGTGGCTGTGTGGCACCACCTACAAAGGGGCTGTGTGGCACTACCTGTAAGGGGTCTGAGTGGCACTATCTACAGGTGGCTGTGTGGCCCTATCTAAAGGGGGCATCTATGAGTAGAACTACCTACAAGGGGCTGTGCGGCACTATCTACAGAGGCTGATGCTCATTTTACTGTGAGTGGGGGGCTGATGGTCTTCAAGTGGTTTCCAACTCTGACCTCCAATCAAAATTAATAGTAGGTAGAAAATACCTGCGACGCTCGTTTGGAGTGCTTCTTTGCCTGCGTCTTTTGCATTAGATTGAACAGCTTAAAAAAACTGCAAAAAACTGTCAAATAACGCTCAATTAAAAATCTGCCTTACAAAAAATGCTGTGGGAACTTACCCTAAGGCTGGATTCACACGAGCATGTTTGGTCCATAAAGGACGGAACGTATTTCGGCCGCAGGTCCCGGACCGAACACACTGCAGGGAGTCGGGCTCCTAGCATCATAGTACGACGCTAGGAGTCCCGGCCTCGCTTCGGGACAACTGTCCCGTACAGTAATCATGTTTTCAGTACGGGACAGTACTGAAAACATGGACATCACTGGATTACGCCGGCCTGCGCAAGGATCCTGTCGTCGGGCTTGTGGAGCAGCTCCGTTCGTCGTGGGAACGGGGCTTAGGTGAGTACAATATTCTTTGTTTGGGGGCACTGTCTACAAAGGGGAGGCGGGGGTTGTATGGCACTGTCTACAAGGAGGAGGTGGGGGATTATGGCACTGTCTACAGGAAGGCTGTATGGCCCAATCTACAGGGGGCACTATCTACAAGGGGGTCTGTGGGAGGGCTTTATAATGTGTGGAGACCACTAAGCAGACATTATGTTGTGTAGGGGAACTACAGGAGGCAATATAATGTGTTTGGCACTTAGGGGGCATAATACTGTGTGGCCACAATTATAGGACAAAATATTGTGTCCTTGAAGGGGTTCTATTATTTTATTAAATATTATTATACTGTGTGTGGTAGGGATGCACGATGCATCGAAACTTCAATACTGTTTCGATACTCTGCATCCCCAAACAGTTCAATACCGTTATTTCATGTATTTCGATACTTAGCTGGGCGGCCGCACATCTCAGTATAGTAACAAATGAATGTATGAGAGCGGGGCTGCGGCTTTGTAATACAGTTATTGCCGTGCTCCTGAGTCCTGATAACAAGTGTGCGGGGTCAGGATGATGCACTAATGATTGCCAGCACTGAAGACAGAACATGGCGGGCACACTGCAAATCACCCGCATGTTCTGTCCTTTGTGCCTGCGCCGCCGCTTATTAGTGCAGCGCCGACTGCATCTCCTCATGCTGACCGCGCACGCACTTCCTGTCAGGAGCGGGGCAATGACTGTATTACACAGCCGCAGCCCCGCTCTATAACGGCGAAGATCAGAGAAAACTCTCATCTCTGACGTTATTTCCGTGAGTGCTGCGATCACAGCGGGCTGCAGCATTCAAGAGAAAATGAGAAGGGGGGATGCCCCTTGGATTGCATCACAGGGAACTCCTGAGGGACATACCATATATGGGCATACAGCCCAGGGTCCATTGAAGGACCCCAGGGCTGCCTTACCATATTTCCTGTTGTTAGGGCATACTTAGGTATGTCATAACAACTGCCTGTTTACTATCAGTACACAGGCTAATGTACTGTAATATAGATATATGCCAGTACATTAAAGTTTAAAAAATAAAGTAAAAACTTCAAAACAAAGTAATGTTAAATAAAATAAAAAAAATACACATACACCTTTTTTACAATAAACACTAAAATAAGTCTCAATACATAAAATGTACACATTCAGTATTGGTGCGGCCGTAATGACCTGCACAACACTTTTTTTGCATAATTTATGATGTGTACGCTGTAAAAAAATAAAATAAAAACTGCTTTCTATCACTTATTGTGGGGCACAAGGTGTGATGAATTTAACCTCCATGTGCCTCACGTTAATAGTAATTAACCCCATCATGTACCTTACATATTAACTATTATGACTAAGAAACATGATGGGGTTAATTACTATTAATGTGAGGCACATGGAGGTTCAATTCATCACCTCACATCAGAAAATTGAACTTTTTTTTTTATTACTGTTGGCAAAGTATCGAATTGGTATCGAAATCGCAATACTAAACGAAGTATCGGTATCGAAGTCCAAATTCTCATATCGTGACATCCCTAGTGTGTGGGGCACTAAAGGGGCATTATACTGTGTGGTGTCACTATATAAGGCTAATGAAGGTATATATACTGTGGGGGGCCAATATACATTTTTAATGAGGAATTTTTTTATGATGGCGTGGGGCGCTGAAAGATAATTTCGCACTTGGCGCTATCTATCCTAAGGCTGGCCCTGGCACCGTCCATGAGGCGAGATGAGCATCTTGACGGGGCGGCAGCGCCACTGAAACAAGCCGCCGCCTCCCACTCCTGCACTAATTGTACCTGTGTTTATAGGATGCAGAGAACATGACATGCATAAATGCTGAATGGCCGGGCACGTTCCGTGCCCGACCATTCAGCGCCTTACAATGACGCTGATTGGCAGGGCAGAATGACTTGCCCCTCCAATCAGCGCTTTCAACGACACTAGCAGGGCGATAATGTAACCGATGTAACTTCCGATGTTGAAAGGTCGCTGATTGATGGGGCAAGTCATTCTGCCCTGCCAATCAGCGCCTTTCAACAATGCTTGCGGCGTGATGACATCATCAAGCCACTACAGTTATTAAAAGGCACTGATTTCGGGGCAAGTCCTTCTACCCTGCCAATCAGGGCCTTTCAACTATGACGTCATCGTGACGCCCCAGCAGACCTGCTCAGAAGCAAGCAGGCCTACATTGACACAGGGCGGCGCGGGAACGAGATCAGGTGAGCATGTAAAGGTTTTTTTTTTTTTTTTAAAGTGTGCATCAGATTATTTATGGGAGGGGAGGCGGGGAGGGTTATATGTTGGGCACAATCAACAGTGGGGGGCTATATGTAGGGAACTATATACAGGGGGCTATGTGAGGCACTATATACAGGGGGGCTATGTGAGGCACAATAAACAGGGGGGCTATATGTGGGGCACTATATACAGGAGGCTATGTGAGGCACAATAAACAGTGGGGCTATATGTGGGGCACTATATATGTGGGGCACTATATACAGGGGGCTATATGTGGGGACCTACATACAGGGGGGCTATATGGGATGCACTATATACAGGAGGGCTATATGTGGGGCACTATCTACAGGGGGCTACATGTGGGGCACCACATACAGGTGGGGCTATATGTGGGGCACTATCCACAGGGAGAGCTATATGTGGGGCCCTATCTACAGAGGGACTATCTGTAGGGCACTATCTACAGGGAGAGCTATATGTGGGGTACTATCTACAGGGGGGTCTTTGTAGGGGACTGTATACAGGGGGGTCTATTTAGTGCACTATCTATGGGGGGCCCTATCCACAGGGAGATCTATGGGGGGCAATATCTACAGGGTGCTCTATTGGGGCACTATCTACAGGGAGCACTGTGTGTGGGACACAGTGTATGGTGCTATTATAATCTGGGACAATGTTTCGTGCTATTATAATTAGAGGTGCACTGTATGGTACTATTATATTTAGAGCGTAGTGTGTGGCATCATGAGAATTTTATCTTCGCTTATAGGTGCAGAAATGTTTGAAAAGTGAGAAGCGGAAGATGTCTGAGCGACAAACTGCAGAAATGGGCTGTGGCCGGACAGAGAAGAAAAGAGAAAAAGAACAACTAGAGTCTGAGATGTCACCGGTAAGTCACTTAATGCAAGTGTTTATACTGCCTCTAATCAGTACTGTTGTAAAGGATTTGCCAAACACAGCTTCTGTGTCGACGCCCGTGGTTAATCAGTCTGCATCTGCTCCTAGGTCTGATAGAGTGACTCGATCTGCTACCACTCAGGCTGGTAGGCTGAGGAGTGGGAGAACCTATCACAGCCTGGCCAGACGGTTCTAGCTCCCGCCCTCAGTCTATTTATACCTTCATTTACTGCTTGTCTTTGCCTGTGATTCTCTCTTGTTTCCTGGCTCTGCTGTTCCTGCTATTACTATTGACCTTTGCTTCATATCGACCCCGGCTTTACTGACTACGCTTCTGCTCTGCGTTTGGTACCTCGTACACTCCTGGTTTGATTCGGCTCGTTCACTACTCTTGTTGCTCACGGTGTTGCCGTGGGCAACTGCCCCATTTCCCTTAGCTTCTGTGTGCCCTTGTCTGTTTGTCTGTCGTGTACTTATTGAGCGTAGGGACCGTCGCCCAGTTGTACGCCGTCGCCTAGGACGGGCTGTGCAAGTAGGCAGGGACTGAGTGGCGAGTAGATTAGGGCTCACCCGTCTGTCTCCCTACCCCAACATTACAACTGTAGTCACTGTATGATCTGTAGCGAGACGGGTGGTATATTTATTGTTAGTGAAACAGCAACTTCCATCATATCCTTTCCATTGTTCTGATCATGCTGGGAGCTGTAGTTTTACGCCGTACAAACCTATACGGCAGGGGTTGTACTAAATTGAGCTGAATTGGTGTTGTAGTTATGTACTGAGTTTGATTCTATATATATGTACTGAGAATGGTTTTGATGCTGTATTTATGTGCTAAGCTTGGTTCTGGTGTTGTATATATGTATTGAGCTTGGTTCTGATGCTGTATATATGTGCTAAGCTTTGTTCTGGTGCTGTATATATGTACTGAGCTTGGTTCTGGTGTTGTATTTATGTACGGATCTTGATTCTGGTGCTGTATTTATGTACTGATCTTGGTTCTGGCGCTGTATATATGTGCTGAGCTTGCTTCTGGTGCTATATATATGTATTGAGTTTGGTTCTAATGCTGTATATGTACTAAGATTGGTTCTGGTGTTGTATATATGTACTGAGCTTGGTTCTGGTGTTTTATATATGTACTGAGCTTTGTTCTGGTTCTGTATTTATGTATTGAGCTTTGTTCTGGTGCGGTATATATGTACTGAGTTTGGTTCTGGTGTAGTTTATATGTACTGAGTCTCACGGTCACAGGGTATGTGGACCCACTAGGCCGCTCCGCCGTAGCTGAGAGGCAGCTGACCAGGTCACAGTCTATAGAAAGTCAATAGTAGATAGTAACGCTTGAGTACCTGAACTAGTCCAGACGGTGGCTGTGGCTTCAGCATGGATGTAGACCTGTGCAGCAGGTAGCGCCAGATGTGGCGGGCAATATCCATGTGGCAGAAGACACTGGACGTGGCAGAAGACACTGGACGTGGCAGGAGATACTGGACGTGGCAAACGACAGCATGTGCAGTAGACACGACTCCAACACTAGTAGGCACAGGAACAAAAACAGCACGGGATACAGGAACAGATAACAGGGCACGGGTAACAACTGGAATGGTCAACACTAAGGGACCATTTGCAAGACAGACTTGGATAAACTAACAATGCTCAGGCAAGGATCAGAAGGACTGGGGCCTTCTTATAGACCAGGAAATCATGGGCCATTGATGATGATGATTTCCTGATGTGTGTGCGCTGGGCCTTTAAGGCCGGGCACGATAGTGCGCGCGCACCCTATGGGACACAGTAGAACGGAGCAGAAGTGAGCGCTGACGTCTCCTAGGAAGGAGATGGGGACCAGCGCTCACGGATCCATGGCTGCAGGCGTCGGGAGGTGAGTAAACCAGACGGCCCGTGGCCATGGATGCTACAGTGTCCCCCTCTTACGCCCCCTCTTCTTGGAGCCAGAGCGAGAGAGGAATTTTTGAATAAGAGCAGGAGCACTGAGGTTCTCTTCTGGCTCCCAGGACTTCTCCTCCAGACCAAACCCTCTCCAGTCCACCAAATAGAAAGTCCTTCCTCCTACCCTTTTGCAGTCCAGGATCTCCCTCACCTCGAATATATCAGAAGAACCCCTGGGAGCAACTGTGGAACTAGAAGTCTTGCTGTAGCGGTTCAGGACCACGGGTTTCAGGAGGGACACATGAAAGAAGTTGGGGATTCTGAGGGTAGGAGGCAGGCGCAGCTTATAGGCGATGGGGTTTATCTTTTGCAGTATCTCGAAAGGACCAAGGAACCTGGGAGCAAACTTGTATGAGGGCACCTTCAAACGAATGTTCCGAGAGGACAGCCAGAGTTTAGTACCCGGACGATATTGAAGCGGCTCTCTACTCTTTGTATCTGCCTTCGCTTCATGCGATCGACTGCCAGCAAAATAGAGGACCGGGTCTGTTGCTAGATTTTCAGAAAGTCCCCATATGCAGAGTCAGCAGCGGGTACCTGAGATGAAGTCGACACAGGAAGAGGGACTCTAGGATGTTGACTGTACACAATGTGAAAAGGAGTGGAAGGGGTAGATTCACTTGTGTGGTTGTTGTACGAGAACTCAGCCCATGGAAGAAGTTGTACCCAGTTATCGTGCTGTGAAGAGATGAATTGGCGGAGATAATTCTCCATGATCTGGTTGATCCTCTCACCTTGGCCATTGGACTGGGGGTGATAGGCTAAGGAAAAGTCCAATCTCACATCCAGGAGTTTACAGAGGGCTCTCCAGAACTTTGAGGTAAACTGAACCCCCCGGTCAGACACAATGTGAAGGGGCAAGCCATGTAAGCGAAAGATGTGTTGAATGAAGAGACTCGCCAGTCGGGAGCAGATGGTTGGCCAGTCTGCGGGAGAAAATGTGCCATCTTAGAGAACCGGTCCACCACCACCCAGACAGTGTTGCATCCTGCTGAGGGCGGAAGGTCTGTGACAAAGTCCATTGCAATGTGCTGCCAGGGGGCATTGGGTACAGGCAGAGGTTGAAGCAGGCCGGCCGGCTTGGAGTGAGTAACTTTGTTAGAAGCACACACCGTGCAAGAAGAGACAAAGTCCAGAACATCTTTAGGTAGCGTGGGCCACCAGAAGTGATGAGCAATCAGGTCTCGGGTTTTATGGACACCAGCGTGCCCAGACAGTTTAGTACTGTTTCCCCAGTGGAGAATTCATCTCCTGTGAAGTGAAAATGCAGGCTGGGTCTATAATAGTCTGAAGGGACTCCACCGTGTCTTCCGTCTCAAACGATCTGGACAGGGCATCGGCCCTCAGATTCTTGTCAGCGAGGCGGTAGTGGAGCAGAAATTGGAAACGGGTGAAGAACAGTGACCACCTGGCTTGACGAGGATTTAGTCGTTGAGCGGACTGAAGGTAGGTAAGGTTCTTGTGGTCGGTGTAGATCAAGATGGGATGAGCTGCACCCTCTAGAAAATGTCTCAAATGGCCAGTAGCTCCCGATCTCCAATAGAGTAATTGCGCTTAGCAGAAGAAAAAAGTCTTGAGTAGTAGCCACATACTACTGCCTTTCCTTTGGAGCTCCTCTGGAACAGAAGTGCACCAGCACCAACAGAGGAAGCGTCCACCTCCAATGAGAACTGACGAGATACGTCAGGATGATGGAGGATTGAAGCTGAAGTAAAGGCTTTCTTGAGGCTAATGACTGCGGACTCTGCCTCTGGAGTCCATACCTTGGCATTCACACCCTTCTTGGTAAGGGTAGAGATGGGAGCCGTCAGAGATGAAAAGTTTGCAATAAACTGCCGGTAGAAATTGGCGAATCCCAGGAACCGCTTTATAGCCCTTAGGCCTTGAGGACGTGGCCATTCCAGGACAGACTTTAGTTTCTCAGGATCCATCTTAAGAACTTGATCCGAGATGATGTAGCCCAGGAAGGGCAAAGACTTATTTTCAAAGGCGCACTTCTCCAAATTGGCATATAAGCGATTCTCTCTTAGTCGCAGAAGAACTTGACGGACATGCCTCCGATGGGTTATCAGATCTGGGGAGAAAATCAAAATATCATCGAGATAAACTACAACACACATATAGAGGAGATCTTGGAAAATATCATTGATGAATTCCTGAAATACTGCGGGAGCATTACACAGTCCGAAGGGCATCACTAGGTATTCGTAGTGCCCATCATGGGTGTTAAATGCAGTCTTCCATTTGTCACCCCGGCGAATCCGGATTAGGTTGTAAGCCCCCCGCAGATCAAGCTTCGAAAATTTTTGGGCTCCTCGTATGCGATCAAACAGCTCGGATATAAGTGGCAACGGGTATTTGTTCCTGACCGTTATCTGGTTGAGACCATGGTAGTCAATGCAGGGTCAAATAGATCCATCTCTCTTGTGAACGAAGAAGAAGCCGGCCCCAGCTTGGGAGGAAGATTTCTGTATAAAACCCCTCTCCAAATTCTCCTTGATATAGGCAGACATAGATAAAGTCTCTGGCAAGGAGAGAGAATATACCCGTCCACGGGGAAGAGAAGCATTAGGAACCAGTTCAATGGGACAGTCATAATTCCAATGTGGAGGCAATGTCTCAGCTTCTCGTTTGCAGAAGACATCCGCAAAACTGGCATACTGAGATGGTAGACCAGAGAGTGATTGAGGCAGAGCGGGCACAACAGGACGGACTTGTGACAGGCAATGGCTATGGCATCTGAAACCCCATTAAAGAACTTCTCCGGAATTCCAGTCAAGTACCGGGGCGTGTAGGCGGAGCCATGGCAGACCCAGCAGGATAGAATTGATAGCCTTAGGTAGTACCAGGAAGGTGATCTGCTCCGAGTGAAGAGCTCCGTGGGTAGACGTAAATGATCCACTAGATTCTGCTGAATGAAATTAGCAGCCGCTCCAGAGTCAAGATAGACGGAGGAAGGATGTGACATCTCTCCGGAGACGATGGCCACAGTAATCGATAATTTGGGAGATGTTTTAACGTTTGGAGACATTCTACCTAGAGTAGCCTCACCAACCAACCCTAGGTATTGGAGTTTCCCGGTTTCTGTGGGCATTGGCGCACAAAATGACCCTTAAGGCCACAATACATACATAGTCCAGAGGAGCGTCTGCACTACTTCTCCTGTTCAGATAACCGGACTCTGTCTACCTGCATGGGTTCTTCAGGTAGCGCACTAGGGGAAGGCAATGGTGGTCTCTGGACCGAGGGTGCTGGTCTTTGGACCCGGTTCTCTTGTCAATCCTCTTGAGTGCGCTCACGGATTCTCATATCAACCCGGGTGGCTAACAGGATGAGGGCATCCAAGGTAGAAGGAAGGTCGCAGGCTGCCAGTTCGTCCTTGATGTGAGAGGACAGTCCCTGCCAGAAGGTTGCCACCAGTGCCTCATTGTTCCATGCCAGCTCGGCTGCCAGGGTGCAGAAGGAGATAGCATACTCCCCTACATTGGAACCCTCTTGCTTGAGGGTAAACAGAGTAGCTGCGGAAGAGTATGTTCGACCCGGCTCCTCGAACACGGCACGAAAGGACTGAAGAAACAAGGCTAGGTTCGAGGATACAGGTCCTTGTTGCTCAAAGATTGGGTTCGCCCATGTGAGGGCATTGCCAGCAAGAAGGGAGATGATAAATGCCACCTTGGCCTCCTCAGAGGGGAAGAGATGAGCCCGTAGCCTAAAATGAACCGTGCATTGATTAATAAATCCTCTACATGCTCTGGGATCACCGTCATAGCGAGGATGAAGAGGCAGAGGAACTGTGGATCCGGAACAAACAGGAGGAGCAACGGGCTGTGGCACAGCAACAGCCTCAGGGGGAAGAACCGGAGGTGGAACAGTGAGTAGATCCAGATGGACCAAGATAGAATTCACAGCCTCAAGGAGTTGATCCTGACGTGTGCGTAGGTCATGCATCTCCGTCTGTATCTTCTGGACTACGGTCTTGGGCTGGCCCGCAGGTTCCATGACCTGAGCATACTGTCACGGTCACAGGGTATGTGGACCCAATAGGCCCCTCCGCCATAGCGGAGAGGCAGCTGACCAGGCCACAGTCTATACGAAGTCAATAGTACATAGTAATGCTTGGGTACCTGAACTAGTCCAGACGGTGGCTGTGGCTTCAGCATGAATGGAGACTGGTGCAGCAGGTAGCGCCAGACGTGGGGGGCAGTATCCGATGTGGCAGAAGACACTGGACATGGCAGAAGACACTGGATGTGGCAGAAGACACTGGACGTTGCAGAAGACACTGGACATAACAGAAGACACTGGACAAGGCAGATCAGGTAACAGGGCACGGGTAACAACTGGAATGGGAAACACTAAGGGACCATTTTCAAGACAGCCTGGGATAAATCAACAACACTCAGGCAAGGATGAGAAGGGTTGGGGCCTTCTTATAGACCAGGAAATCATGGGCCGTTGATGATGATGATTTCCTGATGTATGCACGCTGGCCCTTTAAGGCCGTGCACGAGCGTGCACGCGCACCCTATCGACACAGCAGAACGGAGCGGAAGTGAGCGTTGGCGTCTCCTAGGAAGGAGATGGCGACCAACGCTCACAGATCCATGGCTGTGGGCATCGGGAGGTGAGTAAACCCGACGGCCCGTGGCCATGGACGCTACACTGAGCTTTGTTCTGGTACTGTATATATGTACTGAGCTTGGTTCTGGAGCTGTATATATATATATATATATATATATATGTACTGAGCTTGGTTCTGGTGTTGTATATCTGTACTGAGCTTGATTCTGGAACTGTATATATATATGTACTGAGCTCGGTTCTGGTGTTGTATTTATGTACTGAGCTTTGTTATGGTGCTGTATATATGTGTAGGAGGAGTTCGTGGTCAGCGACCATGGACGTTACAGTATATATTTATAATAACAAAATTGCAGGGCAGATGGAATTGTTTTCAATTCATTGTATTTTTAATGGGAACCTGTCAGGTAGTTTTAACACCTTGAACTGCCACCATGCAGTAATACATGACCTGACAATATTTCCAAACATTCCCCTGTATATTTTTTTCAGATGCAGCAAAATCTATAAAATCAACTTTTAAAACGGTGCACACTTTATGCTAATTACTCATTAAAGGATTAAAGGGTCATGGGGCGGCACCGCTATCCTGAAGAGTCACATAGTCCTAACCCACCTTTCAATGTTTAATTGACATCCCCCTGGCTGTTATACATCACTACCAATCTCCTACATCTTTCTCAGATGAGCCATTGCCTTGTACTACTTAAGCATGCACCGTACAGTGAGGTGTACTCTGCCCGGCTGTACTGAACATACCAGTGCAAGTCTACGGGCAATCCAGAAGAGATAGAGGAGGCTGCTAGTGATGTAGAACAGGGGGATTTCAATAAAAATCTGGGGGGCGCCATTTCAATTTTCGCCTCAGGCAGCAGAAAAGCTAGAATCGGCCCTGTTAACAAGTATATGTGTAGTCAATACAAAGAACTAGCACATGATTCATTCTTTCCAAGAACTGTGCAAAGGACCAGGGGACAATCAGTGTGTGTGGAGAAAAGGCGTTTCAGAGTAGTGAAACTAAGGAATGCCCAACCCCATAAGGTAGTAATGGCAGATGCTATGTCAGCATTAAAAAAAAAGACTAGATGCTTATGTAATGACGAATGGCATTGAGGGTTATAATTAATCTAGCAATGAATTATGTGAAATTGATTGAGAGAGGTTGAACTTACTAGACTTATTTCCACCTATGTAACTTTATATATATATATATATATATATATATATATATATATATATATATATATATATATATATATATATATATATATATATATTAATTCTATTTGTATATTATGAACCTGTTTTCAAAGCTGGATATACTTTGAAAATAATTGGATAAAATTCAATTAAATTTAAAATACAAATAATCATGTGTCTACATAAATACCAGTCGGGGAGATTTATTAACATCAGCACAGTGCGCCAGTATTGCTTCTTCGTGCAGTGTGCGCCAGATTTATCAACAGGACATACGCTTGAGCTAGATTTAATGTGACATTATATGTAAATCATTCCACCAGTATCGATCAAGTCCTTTATTAAAGTGGCAGTACTCACGAATTTCACACATTACATTGACAACATATCCTATAGTGTCTGGCTTTCCAGTTTATGACTGTTTCTCTAAAATTGTGGCAATCATCTCTTCAGTAAGAAATTCTGGATACCCATAACAGGAAATATAATTTCAAATACTTCAATATTTTGGCATATATTTTAGTACCAAACATAAGGTATAACTTTTTGTAGGCAATTGGTAAACTTTTATGCTATTGTCAATGGTAATAAAAGTTAATGATAAGGTATACTATTTTAGGCCTTATTCATACAGGGCAGATACACTGCATAATAGTACACAGCATATCCACCCTTTCCCGCAGGGAATTCAGGTCGAAAAACCACACCAAATTGTGCTGCAGCTTTTCGAGCAGAATTTCCACTGCGGAAAACAGTGGTTAAAAAAAAAAGTTGTTCAAAAAATTGTTCAAATCTCATCCATTTTGCTGCTACTGTATTATGCGGCAGATTTTCTGAAATGAAATCCGTTGTGGAACATCCGCAGTTTTACGGTACCTGTGGACATAACCTTGTCATGGAAGTCAATAACTGACATATCCAAGCAGAGGGGGTTACGTTGGCACACGTTTGTACAGTATATGTTTGCCCTTCACTTGAGAAAAAAAAAAAATGTCAAAAGGATGCCAACTGCATGCAAACAAAAAAAGCATATATTTAACCCCTTAAGGACGCAGCCTTGGTTTGGCCTTAAGGCTCAGAGCCCATTTTTCAAATCTGACATATTTCACTTTATGTGGTAATAACGTCGAAATGCTTAAACCTATCCAAGCGATTCTGAGATTGTTTTCTCGTGACACATTGGGCTTTATGTTAGTGGTAAAATTTGGACGATATATTCAGTGTTTATTGTTGAAAAATTGCAAAATTTAGGGAAAATTTATAAAAAAAATAGAATTTTTCAGAATTTAAATGCATCTGCTTGTAAAACAGACGGTTATACCACCCAAAATAGTCACTAGTTCACATTTCCCATATGTCTACTTTAGATTGGCATCGTTTTTTGAACATTATTTTATTTTTCTTGGACGTTACAAGGCTTAGAACATAAACAGTAATTTCTCTTTTTTTTAAGAAAATTTCAAAAGCCTTTTTTTTAAGGTTCCTCTTCAGTTCTGAAGTGGCTTTGTGGGGCCTATGTATTAGAAACCGTGATAAAACACCCCATTTTAAAAACTAGACCCCTCAAAGTATTCAAAACAGCATTTAGAAAGGTTTTTAACCCTTCAGGCATTTCACAGGAATTAAAGCAAAGTGGAGGTGAAATTTGCAATTTTCATTTTTCTTGCTGAATTTCAATTTTATTCAATTTTTTTTGTGTAACAAAGAAGGTTTTACCAGAGAAACACTACTAAATATGTGTTGCCCAGATTCTGCAGTTTTTACAAATGTCCCACATGTGGTTCTAGTGCGCTCGTGGAATAAAACACAAGCCCTAGAAGCAAAGAAGCACCTAGTGCATTTTGAGGCCCCTTTTTTATTATAATATATTTTAGGCAGCATGCTAGGTTTGAAGAGGTGTTGAGGTGCCAAAACAGTAGGAATCCCCCAATAGTGACCCCATTTTGGAAACTACACCCCTTAAGGAATTAATTTATGGCTGTTGTTATCATTTTGACCACACAGTTTTTTCACAGCACCTATTTTAATTGGGCTGTGAAATTAAAAAAATGAAATTTTTTTCCAATAAGATGTAATTTATGATCAAAATTTCCTATTTTCACAGGGAACAAAATACCCCATCTTGTTGCCCAATTTGTCCTGAGTGCGGCAATACCCCATTTGTGGCGATAAACTGCCGTTTGGGCCCATGGGAGGGCTCAGAAGGAAAGGAGCGCTATGTGTTTGTTGGAGTCCCGATTTTGCTGGATTGGTTTTCGGGTGCCATGTCGCATTTGCAGAGCCCCAGAGGTATCAAAGCAATGGAAACCCACCAGAAGTGACCCCATTTTGGAAACTACACCCCTCAAGGAATTCATTTATGGGTGTTGTGACCATTTTGACCCCACAGTTTTTTCACAGAACTTATTTGAATTGGGCTGGGAATTAAAACAAAATTATTTTTTCCAATAATATGTAGTTTTGGCTGAAAATGTCTAATTTTCACAAGAAATAAAATACCCCATTCTGTTGCCCAATTTGTCCTGAGTGCGGCAGTACCCCATTTGTGGTGATAAACTGCCGTTTGGGCCCATGGGAGGGCTCAGAAGGAAAGGACCACCATTTGGCCTACTGGGGATTTTTTGGTGCAAAGTCATGTATGCAGTAGCCCCTGAGGTACCAGTACAGTTGAAACCCCAAGAAGTGACCCCGTTTTAAAAACTACACCCTTGAGGCATTCATCTAGAGGTGTAGTGAGCATTTTGACCAGAGACATACACCCCATAAACTGTAATGTGGGTTCTCACGGGTACGTCAATACCCTACATGTGGCTGTAATCAGCTGCCTAGGCACGCAGCAGGGCTCATAGGGGAAAGACGAGGGGGGATAAGCTGTGCCGAGTGCATCAGGGTAAGTAAAACTGGGGTAGATTAAAAATCATGGGATGTATGATAAATTTTGAATCACTCTTTCATACGGAGCCTTAGTTTTTCGGGACATGTGTCACATTGATATATTGTGTCCTTCCTTATCCCCCTCTTATAGCAGACTTTGTACCTCTTTTGACTTTTTTCTTTCTTGCCAGTTTGGGGAACTTCTCCTGGAAAGTGTTGCCCTGGTACGATGCGTGTGGCCTCGCCTCCAGAAGTACTGGGTGCCCCCCCCCTTCTTGGTCCATAAAAATTAGTTTCTTGATAACAACCTCTTGAAATTCCAGGAAAGTTCCCGCCTGGCCTGTACATCGATGTAGCACGTACGCGTTGTACAATGCCATCTGTATGATGTGCCCGGCCAGCTTCTTATACCACACCGCATGGCGCTGACAAGTCCACACCTCCCATGTACCTATTGTAGTCCAGGGTGAAGTCTGGTTTGGGGGTCCCTGTACTGGTACCTCGTACAGGTACATGGGTACTGGTGTGACATCTCTCTTGTCCTTGTACTTGAAACACAATATGTTGCTGCTAGATTGTGCCCTGCTCTCACCCCTTCTGAGCGTTTGCCCTGCAGAGTCTTAGGGAGGCTTCTCAGGTTTCTTCTAGCAGTGCCACATGCCGCAGGACTTCTGGAAGCGAAGCAGTTGAAGAGTGGGACGCTGGTATAAAAATTATCCAGGTAGAGGTGGTAACCCTGGTCCAGCAGTGGGTGCACCAAATCCCACACAATTTTTGCGTTAACTCCCAGTATGGGGGGAGGCATTCTGGGGGCTGAATACTGGTGAACTTCCCTTCATATATCCTAAATTTGTAGGTATACCCTGATGCACTCTCGCACAGCTTATACATCTTTACGCCATACCTTGCCCTCTTACCCGGCAGGTACTCACGGAATTGAACCCTCCCTTTAAAATGTACCAAGGACTCATCAATAGAAATACACTTCTCGGGGGTGTATGCTTGGCAAAACCGGGCACTGAAACGGTCTAATAGGGGTCTCCATTTATACAAACGGTCAAAACTGGGGTCATCTCGGGGTAGGCACGGCTCATTATCAGTATAATGTAAGAAGCGAAGTATTGCCTAATTTATTTATTTTTTTAGGTTCCAGTTCAGTTCTGAAGTTGCTTTGAGGGGCCCATATATTAGAAACCCCAATCAAACACCCCATTTTAGAAACTAGACCCCTCAAAGTATTCACAAAAGCATTTAGAAAGTTTATAAACCCTTTAGGTGTTTCACAGGAATTTTGAGCAAAGTAGAAGTGAAATCTACTTTTTTTTTTTGTCAGAAAATCCTTTTTATACCACTTTTTTTTATAACACAAAAGGTTTTATCAGAGAAACACAACTTAATACGTATTGCCCAGATTCTGCAGTTTTGAGAAATATCCCACATGTGGCCCTAGTGCGGTAATGGACTGAAGCACCGGCCTCCGAAGCAAAGGAGCACCTAGTGGATTTTGAGGCCTCCTTTTTATTAGGCACCATGTCCGGTTTGAAGAGGTCTTGTGGTGCCAAAACAGTGGAAACCACCCAAAAGTGACAGCATTTTGGAAACTAGAGACCTTGAGGAATCCATTGTAGTTTTCTTGGGGTGCATTCGGCTTTTTGATCAGTTTTTATTCTATTTTTATGTGGCGCGGTGACTAAAAAACAGCAATTCTACTATTGTTTTTTTATTCTATTTTTTTACAGCGTTCACCGTGCGCTATAAATGACATATTCACTTTATTCTGCGGGGCGATACGATTACGGCGATACCATATGTTTATAGTTTTTTTATGTCTTATGGCGTTTGCACAATAAAATACGTTTTGTAAACAATCATTCACTTTTTGTGTTCCCTTATTCTAAGAGCCAGAACGTTTTTTATTTTTCCATCAATAAAGCCGTGCGAGGACTTATTTTTTGCGTAACGAACTGTAGTGTCCATCAATACCATTTTTAGGTACATGCAACTTTTTGATCTCTTTGTATTCCATTTTTTGCGAAGTGAAGTGACCAAAGAATTGTGATTCTGGGACGGTTTATTATTATTTTATTTTACGGCGTTCACCGCGCGGGATAAATAATAAAATAATTTTGTAGTTCAGGCCGTTACGGACGCGGCGATACCAATTGTGTATAGTTTATTTGTTTGTTTATATATTTTTATTAATAATAAAGGACTGATAAGGGAAAAGGGGGATTTTTACTTTTATTACTTTTAAATCTTTTATTTTCTTATTTGTACACATCTTTTTTTTACTTTTTTTTTACTTTTTTACTGTGTCCCAGTGGGACATGAGGGCAGGAGGCCCATGCGTAGTGCAGTGTATTAGAACTGTCAGCTACTCACTGACAGCAAGCATAGTGGGTCCTGACGTTGTCAGGACCCACTAGGCTTCCGTCTATGGCATAGCCGGACGCCATTGTTTGGTGTCCGGTTGCCATAGTCACCATCGCTGGCCGCTATCGTGTAGCAGGCCGGTGATGGCAGCTTAACCCCTAAAAAGCCGTGATCGCTATTGAACACGGCTTTTCAGGGGTTAATCAGCGGGGACACAGCGATCGGTCCCCGCTGTAGAAGCTGTGACAGCTGCTGAACAAGACAGCAGCTGTCACAGCTCCTGTATGTGTCGGGAGGACGGCCGAAACGGCCGTTACTCCCAAGACGTACTATTCCGTCATGGAGCGCGAACAGGGCGCTTACCATGACGTAATAGTACGTCAATGAGCGTTAAAGGAACAGTGTCATCACAAATAATTTTTTTATATGTTAAAGATGTTAGTGCCTTAATATAAACGTTTATTTTCATTTGTGTGTTTGTGTTTTACTGTTTCTTATTTTTACACTTTTTCTTCCCTATGGGGGCTGCCATTTTTTGTTCCATTTCTGTGTGTGTCGATTAACGACACACACAGACATGGAATACGGCAGCCACAGTCCCATAGGGACTGTGAACGGCTCCCGTCCCATTGACTGCCGTGTACGGCGTCTGTGTGGGAACTGCGCATGCGCCGCTCCCACACAGTCCTATTCGAAATTGGCGCCGTCCGGCGCCATTTTCCTGTGGACCGGAAGTCGCGGCCGGACAGTAATATTACTACTTCCGGTCGCGGCTTCCGGACTTGTGCACATGGAACAGCGGCAGCAAAGGGAGCGGACGGGCCGGAGGGAGCCGCGGCGGCAGGAGCAGGTAAGAGATTTCAATGTATGTTAGTGTTTGTGTGTGTTTACTACTGTATGTAAACCTACTACACTGTGGGTTACCTCAAAAAATGGCGACACACAGTGTAGGAGGTTAAACCTTTCAAACCCCTCGTTTATCCCGGCACTAGCCAGGATAAAGGAGGGGGGGATGCTGAGAGCTCACTAGAGCGAGGGCTTTTAACCCAACGTTGCAATGCTGCAATTTTGGGAACAGCTCCATCTAGTGACCAAAAATGGGTAGTATTATAAATTAGAAATAATTTATAATATTTCCTGGACTCGTGCAAAAAAATAAAAAAAATTTGAACAATGTTTAATCACCCACACACTAAATGTTTAATTTTTTTTAAAAAAACATGTTTTTCTGGCAACACATTCCCTTTAAGGGGCTAAAAATGTGATGTGCACAGAGCTTTAGACGATGTTCCACACCAATATTGCACTAAAAAGATATGCCATGCTAACTCAACTTAAATTATACATGGCCAGCCTTAGGTACGTGCGACCAGTGCGGTCATACAGGGCGCCACCCGCCGCACTCTAAGGGGGGCGCCACCGGGTGTGCATGCCCCGTGCCGTGGCCACTACTCGGGGCGCCTGCGGGTCAGTTGTCACTCACTTACTGCAGCGACCCCAATACTGGCTACCCAGCAGCCTGGCCACCGCTCACCCTATCCTGCGTCCTGAATGACGAGACAGGCGTGATTACATCATTCAGGACGCAAGACAGGGAGGAGACACCACGCTTCCTATGCGTTTTCAGGGCTGGTGGGGACACCGAGGAAACATTTTCTGCTGTAGGCTCCAGCAGGCAGCGTTTCTCAGAAGCCCAGCAGGTCAGTGAATGACTGTGGGCATTGTTTGAATGGGGGCACTGATGGGAGTCTAAAAAGGGCAATAATGGCAAATGGACAGAGGATTCAGTGCCACCTTGGTGCCTATTTGCCACTTATTGCCCCTTTAGTGTCCTATTCAGTGCCCCCTTGATGCCCATTTGACATTTTGTTGAACCTTTATTGTTCTTCTCTCACAAAATATGCTAAAGGCTACAGGGGCAGTAAATGGCAAATGGGCATCAAGGGGCCACCAAGCAGATGGACGCCAAATGGGCAAAAAGTGGCAAATGGGCACCATGATATCACTGAAAGACAATAAAGTGTTAATAAATGTCAAATGGGCACAGAATTTAGTGCCTTCATAGTGCACATTTACCATTTGTTGCCTTTTTAAGCCCTGTTCAGTTTACGTTAAAAGCTATGTACACCATTGAAATATTTTATTTTTTTTAAATAAAAATCAGTGTTTGGTGCGACTTTGTAATTACATTTAAGGCTTCATTCACATCTGCGTCAGGGCTCCGTTCAGGCGTTCCGTCTGAGCTTTCCATCAGAATGGAACCCTGACTGAAAATAACGGAAACCTTAGGTTTCCGTTTGCATCACCCTTGATTTCAATGGTGACGGATCCGATGCAAATGGTTTCCGTTTGTCCCCGTTGTGCAAGGGCTCCGTCATTTTGACAGAATGAATAGCGCAGTTGACTACGGAATTGCTTACGTCAAAATTACAGAATCCTTACACAACGGAGGCAAACGGAAACCATTGGCACTGGATCCGTCACCATTGAAATCAATAGTGATGCAAATGGAAATCTATGGTTTCCGCTTGTTTCAGTCAGGGTTCCTTTTCTAACGGAAAGCTCAGATGGAATGCCTGAACTGAGTCCTGACGCAGATGTGAATGAAGCCTTATTAAAATATTTTTACTTTTTGAGATACAGCTGCTTTGCATTCTGTATAAAGAGCAGCCGTATCTAGCGCTGAGATCTGAATCCGTCAGGTTAGTGGGACTGACTGGTTCAGTGTCAGTGGGTCCTGCGTGTCTCTGTCAGTTAATAACTTAGTTGTGATGGATAACAGGTGAACCTGGTGACATTAAACCCATCAGTCCCACTGACCTGACAGATTCAGGTCTCAGCGCTAGATACATCTGCTCTATATACAGAATACAAAGCAACTGTATCTCAAAAAGTAAATACCTTTGTTAATAAAAAGTATTTAGAAAGTTGCACAAAACACACTGACTGATTATTTCAAATAATACAATAAAATGATTTCAAAGGTGTGCATAGCCTTTAAAGCAGTTGTTCTCTCCTGCTGCCACATAAAAAGTTTAAACCCGGACAACCCCTTTACTCTATATGTGTATGTATGGCGGATGTTCATTCCAACAATATTGCACTTGCCACTGTGTCTTATCTGTGGTGTTACATAGGACTGCAAGTAACACTCAGGGTATGTTCACACGCTAGCTGTCATTTACGTGTGAAAAGACAGACTGTTTTCAAGAGAAAACAGCTGCCTCGTTTCACACGTAAATGCTCCTCCTCGTAATATACGAGGCGTCTGAGACGCCCGTAAATCTTGAGCTGTGCTTCATTGAGTTCAATGAAGAACAGCTCAAATTACGTGGCAAAGAAGTGTCCTGCACTTCTTTGCCGAGGCAGTCCATTTACGCGTCGTCGTTTGACAGCTGTCAAACGACGACGCGTAAATTACAGGTCGTCTGCACAGTACGTCGGCAAACCCATTCAAATGAATGGGCAGATGTTTGCCGACGTATTGTAGCCCTATTTTCAGACGTAAAACGAGGCATAATACGCCTCGTTTACGTCTGAAAATAGGTCGTGTGAACCCAGCCTAATACATTATCTGTAATCAGAGTGTTTCACTGTGGGTTATCTGGGCGGTTACATAGGACTGCAGGTAACATCCACCACATTATATGTAATCAGAGAGTTATCATTGTTATCTGTGGTGTTACATAGGACTGCAGGTAACATCTGCTGCACTATCTGTACTGTGTATATATGTTCCTGTGTGGGTGTATTTGGGTCTGTAAGTCTATATATTTACCCATATGTATTTGTATATGACCCATTATGTGTGTGTGTGTGTGTGTGTGTGTGTGTGTGTGTGTGTGTGTGTGTGTGTGTATTTGTGTCGGTATAGATACAGTGAAGGAAATAAGTATTTGATCCCTTGCTGATTTTGTAAGTTTGCCCACTGTCAAAGACATGAACAGTCTAGAATTTTTAGGCTAGGTTAATTTTACCAGTGAGAGATAGATTATATATAAAAAAAAAAAAAGAAAATCACATTGTCAAAATTATATATATTTATTTGCATTGTGCACAGAGAAATGAGTATTTGATCCTCTACCAACCATTAAGAGTTCAGCCTCCTCCAGACCAGTTACACGCTCCAAATCAACTTGGTGCCAATATTAAAGACAGCTGTCTTACATGGTCACCTGTATAAAAGACTCCTGTCCACAGACTCAATTAATCAGTCTGACTCTAACCTCTACAACATGGGCAAGACCAAAGAGCTTTCTAAGGATGTCAGGGACAAGATCATAGACCTGCACAAGGCTGGAATGGGCTACAAAACCATAAGTAAGGCGCTGGGTGAGAAGGAGACAACTGTTGGTGCAATAGTAAGAAAATGAAAGACATACAAAATGACTGTCAATCGACATCGATCTGGGGCTCCATGCTAAATCTCACCTCGTGGGGTATCCTTGATCCTGAGGAAGGTGAGAGCTCAGCCGAAAACTACACGGGGGGAACTTGTTAATGATCTCAAGGTAGCTGAGACCACAGTCACCAAGAAAACCATTGGTAACACATTACGCCGTAATGGATTAAAATCCTGCAGTGCCCGCAAGGTCCCCCTGCTCAAGAAGGCACATGTACAGGCCCGTCTAAAGTTTGCAAATGAACATCTGGATGATTCTGAGAGTGATTGGGAGAAGGTGCTGTGGTCAGATGAGACTAAAATTGAGCTCTTTAGCATTAACTCAACTCGCCGTGTTTGGAGGAAGAGAAATACTTCCTATGACCCAAAGAACACCGTCCCCACTGTCAAGCATGGAGGTGGAAACATTATGTTTTGGGGGTGTTTCTCTGCTAAGGGCACAGGACTACTTCACCGCATCAATGGGAGTATGGATGGAGCCATGTACCGTCAAATCCTGAGTGACAACCTCCTTCCCTCCACCAGGACATTAAAAATGGCTCGTGGCTGGGTCTTCCAGCATGACAATGACCCGAAACATACAGCCAAGGCAACAAAGGAGTGGCTCAAAAAGAAGCACATTAAGGTCATGGAGTGGCCTAGCCAGTCTCCAGACCTTAATCCCATCGAAAACTTATGGAGGGAGCTGAAGATCCGAGTTGCCAAGCGACAGCCTCGAAATCTTAATGATTTACAGATGATCTGCAAAGAGGAATGGGCCAAAATTCCATCTAACATGTGTGCAAACCTCATCATCAACTACAAAAAACGTCTGACTGCTGTGCTTGCCAACAAGGATTTTGCCACCAAGTATTAAGTCTTGTTTGCCAAAGGGATCAAATACTTATTTCTCTGTGCACAATGCAAATAAATATATATAATTTTAACAATGTGATTTTCCTTTTTTTTTTTTATATATAATCTATCTCTCACTGGTAAAATTAACCTAGCCTAAAAATTCTAGACTGTTCATGTCTTTGACAGTGGGCAAACTTACAAAATCAGCAAGAGATCAAATACTTATTTCCTTCACTCTATGTATGTATATTTTCCTGTATGTCTAAATATGTGCCTCTATGTATGTACAGTATATATGTTCGAGCATGTGCGTGTCTATATATGTGGTTCATTTGTTTGTGGAGGGCAGCAATAGATAATCCCACACAGGGTGCCATCCAACTTAAGGCCGGCCCTGAATATACCCATTAATTCTAACATCTTCTGACATACCATAGATACATATCATTATTGGGGTGTCACCGATCACTATAATGAATGTGGAGTGGGGCTCCATTCAGAAGATCGCTGCAGCTCCCTTGTTCTAGTAATTCATGGGATACTGGCACCCTACTTATGACAACTTCCAACATGCCTCTATGACATGTCAGAAGTTGTCTAAAATAATAAGTACACTTTAAGTTAACAGTTTTTGATGTCATCACTGTTGTTGCCTTCTCAATACAAAACAAAATAGTACTGCAATGGAGAACAAATACAAGAGCATAAGGAAGAGAATGCTTCAGCTTGTTTACAACAGAATACGGTGTGCCTTAGTGACCATGGTTTTACATAGGATTCTATTTTAACTCTTGATCACTACTGTATAGTATATAGCCACTACAGTAAAACGAATGCATGCAGACGTAATATATCACACAGCAACGTGTAAACAAGCCTTTAATGTAAGGCTGCCACTGCAATCAGCAGCATAGATGACTTCCCAATTTACTTGATTATGCTATGGTGTTCATCTGCTATAGTACAGTATAGAGCGGCATTACAGTGTTCCTCAAAACACACAAACACACACACACACACACACACACTTGTAAAAACCTTTGCTGCCTGTTGCTACCACTAGAGGGCTGATCTGTATGCTGCTCTACACTGTTTTCACTGGCCTGAGTAAGAGCCACATTTAGAGCAGCCCATTAGGCCATGTTCAGACATGGCGGATTTTCCAAATATTTGTGGTGCGCATTCCTCACCACAAATCTACTGCAATTTACATTACTGTCAGGTATTATTGAAATCCACCGTTCAATCTATAGGGTAAAATCCACAGGGGATCTGCGGCAAAATACATATGTAACACATGCAGATTTTGCCTTGGATTCGTGACAAAATCTGTGGCGGATTTCTTCTATTACATCAGAATTCACCCCTAGTGTAAGTCACCAAGCAGCAAAAAAGTATTTGCATTGGAGAGCAAGGAAACTGTGTTTAGTTCTAAAGGAAAGGAGACTGTAGATTTATCAAGTATATTAAGAAAATGCTCCACATCATCTTTGCTGCTGCTGTCTTAGAAAAAAAGTGTAAGGGTATGTTCACACAGACTATTTTCAGATGTTTTTTTGGGCCGTAAACGCCCGAAAAATCAGAAGAAAAACGGCTCCAAACATCTGGCCATTGATTTCAATGGGCAAAACGGCGTTCTGTTCCGACTGACCATTTTTTAACGCGGCCGTTTTGAAAAAAAACGGCCGCGAAAAAGAATTGCCGGTCACTTCTTGGGACGTTTTTGCAGCCGTTTTTCATAGACTCTTTTGAAAACAGCTCCAAAAACGACCGTAAAAAACGCGAGTGGCTTAAAAAAGTCTGAAAATCAGGAGCGGTTTTCCCTTGAAAACAGCTCCGTATTTACAGACAGGAATTTCATGGCCCCATACAGCTAAATTTTCTGTGGGCCCCCCTTTTTCTGCTCGCGTAAAAAAGATGCTGACGCCTCCCATTGAAATCAATGGGAGGCATTTTCGGGCCGTTTTTGCCGAGTTTTGTTACCCTGTTTCCGCGTCAAAAAACTTGTCAAAATACTCCGTGTGAACATAGCCTTACACGTATAAATTCCATGGGAGTGGTGCAGTACCCCAGCCTACAGTATAATGACATTCTGCAGCTTTCTGTCTTCCTTCTTCAGTTCCTCATGATTTTCAAGATCTCTGCCTGCTGTCTGTGAATGAGAACATTAAAACCAGTCCTGGCTTATTACTTTCACAGCCGATGGTCTTGTTACAATGTATCAGTGTAGATAAGAGCCATCTGCCTGGAGTCCAGCACAGGAGAGGGGTTTGTGTTGTTGCTGCGTTTAGCTCACAGATGATTGACTGATACATTGTAACAAACTTTCTTATACACAACTTTAACGCCATACAGCCCCCTCTGTAGAGAACTCCATACAGCCCCCCTTGTAAATAACGCCATACAGCCCCCTCTGTAGATAACGCCATACAGAGTCCCCTCTGTAGATAACGCCATACAGCCCCCTCTGTAGATATCTACAAAGGGGGCTGTATGGCGTTCTCTACAAGGGGGTCTGTGTGGCGTTCTCTACAAGGGGGTCTGTATGGCGTTCTCTACAAGGGGGTCTATATGGCGTTCTCTACAAGGGGGTCTGTATTGCGTTTTCTACAGTGGGGGCTGTATGGCGTTACCTACAGAGGGGGCTGTATGGAATTCTCTACAGAGGGGGCTGTATGGAGTTCTCTACAGGGGGGGGCTGTATGGCGTTCTCTACAAGGGGGTCTGTATGGCGTTCTCTACAGTGGGGGTTGTATGGCGTTATCTACAGAGGGGGCTGTATGGTGTTACCTACAGAGGGGGCTGTATGGAGTTCTCTACAGAGGGGGCTGTATGGAGTTCTCTACAGAGGGGGCTGTATGGAGTTCTCTACAGGGGGGCTGTATGGCGTTCTCTACGGGGGGGCTGTATGGCATTCTCAACAGGGGGGGTGTATGGCGTTATCTACAGGCGGGGCTGTATAGTCTTACCCACAGGGGTGGGCTGTATAGCGTTACCTACAGGGGGGGCTGTATGGCGTCATCTACAGGGGGACTCTGTATGGCGTTATCTACAGAGGAGGCTGTATGGCGCTAACGCCATACAGCCCCCCCTGTAGGTAACGCTATACAGCCCCCCCTGTAGGTAACGCTATACAGCCCCCCTGTAGGTAACGCTATACAGCCCCCCTGTAGGTAACGCTATACAGCCCCCTCTGTAGGTAACGCTATACAGCCCCCCCTGTAGGTAACACTATACAGCCCCCCCTGTGGGTAACGCTATACAGCCCCCCTGTAGGTAACGCCATGCAGCCCTCCCCAAAAAAAAAAATCTGACCTACAGTGGGTCCTACAAAAGACATGTATCCCCTATCCACAGGATAGGGGATACATGTGTGATCACTGGCAGCGATAGGGAGAATGGGGGACCAAAAGTCCCCCGAAGTTCTCCATGATTAACCTCTGACTTCCGGCATCTGCGCAGCTCAATAAAAATGAAAGGAGCGCTGGTCACGCATGCGCACAAGCGCGACCAGCGCTCCATTCATTTCTACGGAGCTGCCGACACAGACCCCGGAAGTCCGAGGTTTGTGATGGAGAACTTCAGGGGACTTTCAGTCCCCCATTCTCCCTATCAATGCCAGCAATCACACATGTATCCCCTATCCTGTGGATAGGGGATACATGTCTTTTGTTTAATGGCAGAGCGGGGAGATACCTCCCTGCTCTGCCGTAGTGTTAAGTGGCGTCGCGCTGTAGCAGCCATAGCGGCTGCTAGCGGAGCCTCAAGCCATGGTGGGGGCCCGTGCCGGCGGGCGACACAGGCCCCCTCATGCCGCGGGCCACTGGCCGGGCCCCTTACAGAAGTACCCCTAATACCCCCCTGATGGCGGCCCTGTTTACAGACGTTTGAGTTTGAGTTTGAGTTTGTGTGTGAACATACCCTTACAATTACAATGTTAGATCAGTTTATATGTATTTTGTCTACATTGAGGTCTAGTGTTTAACACTTACTTTTTAACTTATTTTCAAAGTATCTAATACACTGAAGCATTGTCGAATCCCCAAACATGTAAAAGAACTTCCCCCTCATGCATGTGTTCAGTTCCTCCATATTGTGATAGGTTTTCATTGTGCATGATTTGGGGTACCAGATTTCCTCCATGACATATCCACTGGGATATTCTAAGCCCATTCCAGTTGTGCAGTTTTCTTTCTTCTGTAAACTCAAACCTGTATAGATAGAAGAAGCAGCTATTTTTTTTCCTTAGCATTAGAAATGTGCATCACAGATACAAAGGCATACTATAAGGATACTATAAGGACATGCATCAATAAGGACATGCATCAAAACGTTTATGAATGTGACAAGTGCCAAATTAATGGGGATCTGGCGCAGACAGTCCTTTTTATTGTAGAAATGGCTGTGCATGTATGAGCCCTCTCCATTAAAAATATTTTTTCCAATAGGTTAATTTAACAGTCAAAAACAACATACCCTTTAATGATATAAAAATGATCCAAAATAATTATATATAATCTTTATGGTCATACAGATTAAAATAATGTCCCTTACATTCATCCCAATTCACCTGATAACACTGCTCAAATGTCAAAATGTTAAAGGGTTGGAGAGATGATTTATTTACATTTTATTAGTATATAAGGCTGTGTTCCCCGACATATAAACTAAACCTATAGCACCAACATATGCAACTGCCATTGTAGCAAACTCTAACTTGACAGTCTGCCTCACTTCCATAAAAAAAAATGGAAACCTAGCGAACGGATGCAAACGGAATCCAACTGAAATAAATCAATTACTATTTAAAAGACGAGGCTGGACGGCAGCACGGAGGGCTTAAGGCAAAGCCTCCATGACTGCCATAGGAGGAAGAGGGAGCAAATAAGAAAGGAGATGTTAGTGGAGGGAAAGGAGGAGACGGAGAGGGGAGGGGACATGGGGGAGGTATCTGTTCCTCCCGCTGTTTTCGGCATTGAGCCGGAAGCAGCGGGAGGAACAACAGGTAGTGAACGGAGCTCTGACTGTAGTGCACTTACCTCTCACTGCCCCGTAGTATGAGGTATTCTCCGGCCGCGTTGCTCGTGCAGCTGCAGGCTGCAGCTGCGTTCCACGATCCGGGCTGGCTGGAAGAGACAGTTGCAGCGCTAGCCCGGATCCCTGAGGCAGGCCCGTCGCGCTCTGTGTCGGCAGTTGGCACAGAGGCGCCCCCTTCCCCCGTCCTCCTCACAGGCGTTAGTGATATATCAGCTGGGGAAGAGATGATCCCTGTGGCCCCTGCTCCGATAAAACAGAAGGCGTCGTCGAGAGCGGTGGCTCAGGCCCGGTCACCCCGCCGCTCCCGGCGGTCCCGTCCACCAGAGCGTCTGAGCCCAGACATGGCCCCGCGGGCCCGGCGTCACAGGGGGAGCCCTTCTAAGGATGCTGCAGGCCAGGTTGCTGGGACGGGTGCCTCCTCCCAGGGCCTGCGTCCTGGCAGGAATCCCCAGCCGCGACGGGGCTCGGCGGTTAACAGGGAGTCGCAGGCCGGGCTCCCTATCACACCCCCGCCTTCAGCCGCAGTATGCCGGGTGCAGTCCACGGCCGCCCCGCATGGTGATGTGCCGGCCAGGGGGCAGGCTTCCTCGAGATCATCGGGGAGGACGCCAAGATCAACGACGACGTTGAGGCAACAGGTCCGGTCGGAGGTCTGGGTCCCTACGGTCGGGCGGCAGGTGGCCGGCCCCTCGGCCAGCGTATCGGAGTCCCCATGTCTGAGATGTCGATGTGAGTACCAGTCGGCAGCGAGAGAGGATCTAGAAGATGGAGAGCTGGATGAGTCGCAGCGCGGTCAGAATTTTCCGGCCTCTTCTCCACCTGTGGTTCAGTTGTTGCGTTACCTAGTGTTGGTGTGCTTGTCGCTAAACGCGTGGGTAGTTGCGGTGCATGTACCAGGAGTTTCCAATTGTATTGCTGATGCTCTTTCTCGCTCGCAGTGGGAGCGCTTTCTCGTTCGGTGTGGCTTGTCCGGAGCATCTCTGGGATCTGGTTTCGGTCCCGTGGACAGGTTGATTGAACGGTCGTTGGCGAGTGCGACTTGGAACGCTTATTCAGCTTGTTGGCAGCAGTGGGAGGAGTTGGTAAGAGTGTTGGGTAACGTCATCACGGAACAAGACAGGTTGGTAGTGTTATGGTATAAATATATGTATAATGTATCTGGGGCCCCAAGGAGTGAAAGGTTACAAAGGAGAACACGTGTTACAATAGAATGAATATTTTAGAAGGGTTAAGAGAGGAAATAGTTTGCAGCTGCTTTGCCGTCCCTTGAAATTGCAAACAGATGGTGGTCAATCAATTGACCAACCCCCCCCCCCCTAAGCATAAAGGAAACCTAAGGGAATACCTGGTGTTCCACCAATGGGCTTTATGGGAAAGAAGGATGTAAGGATTGAATATACAGATGACTCATATGTTATGGAATGTTCTTTGTTCTGATGCTATAAATGCAACCACTACGGTTAAATAAAGTCAGAAGGATTTTTACCTTGAGAAACGTCTCAGTGTATCTGTTGCTTCTCCGAGCTCGCACCCCCCCCCCCCACACCTGATTTGAACCTGCATGGAGATCAAGGCGTAACGTGACCTCATTGCGATCACAGAAATTGGCGCCCGAACAGGGACTTGACCAGAAGGACGGCACCCCACCTAGGGGATCTCCCAGGACTAGAGTGGCGACCACCCGGACGAAGGAACGTGCAGACCACTGCTGCAGCAAGGTAAGAAGACTTAATTCTTACAAACTCTGCTCTGCACCTTCCTGTCTGGTAGGTCACCTTCCCAGCAGTACTCCTGAGGGATAGAGGGGCCACATGAGGGTATTTTTAGTGTAAAAATCTGGTCAAGTCTATATGTAATCCTACCCTCAGGATAAAGTGCCTGATCTCCATGACAGTATTTGTATGAATGTTGTAGAAACCCAGTTTTGTGTCACAAATGCATTTTAGAATAAGGAAATTGTTTTTGGAAAAAAACTTCCGATAATCCGGCAAATTACCAGAAACATGTGTACATGCTTCAGGTGACTACGGGGATTATGATAGGCTAAATTTAAGCCCGTAAATCGAAAATTTTGTGCAATCTGATAATCCGGAAAAATGCCGAAAATGTGTGTACAGCATTGAGGTACTTGCGGAGATTATCATGCACTGATTTTCAGCTCAAAATTCCAGAATTTTGTGCAATCTGATAATCCGGCATGTCAAAAGAACAGCTTGATTTTACGTTTGCCTTGTTATTTGGATTAGGAATATTTGTCATGGTGCGGAGGGCACGTACTCGAGTGGTGTCTCAGACGAAGAAAGTAAGCTAGTTATAAAAGGACTGTAAAAGGGGAAGATTCTCTGGCCAGAGTAGAAGAGTAAGTACGGAAATTAGAACTGTCTAAAATAGATGAGAAAGAAATTCATCTGTCAGTAGCTAAAATCTGTAACAAAATAAGAAGTATCAAGGGGATAAGTAACTGTCGAAAATAGGCAAGAAAGAAATTTGTCTATCAGGAAAACTACCCCTTGAATTACTTAGGGTGTGCCAAAAAAGGCCACCACTTACAGTCACAAGATGAGGAACTTGGTGTTCCTATTAAGAAGTTTCGAGGGGATAAGTAACTGTCTAAAATAGGTGAGAAAGAAATTCACCTATCAGGAAAATTACCCCCTACGTAACTTAGGGTCTGCCCATAGGCGACCACTTATAACTAGTGAACAATGGGGAACTTGGTGTTCCTATTACGAGATGAGCACCCACAAGGACTGACAGCCAAACAGGCAGTAGCAGAAAGAGAAGGTAAAAAGGCAACGCAAGGAACGAATCAGTTAATGAAGGCATGTGGAATGGGAAAAGCGGGAAGATTAGATCTGGAAAAATATAGATGATATAATGAGCAGATCCTTTGTGGGATTATTGTTTAGTTGGTTGTAATTTGGCTCAGTTGGATAGTGTATACAGAGTGTACGTAGGTAGTGTGGGACTTTCCCTAACAGCCAATAGCCATAGTGTTTGTTAGTGAAGATAAAAACTGAGAGAGAAGGGTATGAGTCCCCTCCATCATAGCAGGGCTATGGGCAACAGTCACGGCAAACGAGAGTCTGGCCGATCACCAGATTACAGAGTAGGTTGAGGTATGGCATATGGGTGAGCAAGCACCGGTTAAAATGGTGTAAGTTTACTAGGGGATTGTAAATCCAGAATCACAGAGTCAAATGACAAAGCAGATTGGAGTAGATGGATTGTAGCATCTTTTAGAAAGCAACAAAGAGCCTAAGGTATCTTTATAGTAGTCAGTATAGAATATATACTTTAATAATTTCAGTTATTTTGTATATTCATTATCTTCATAGATCTTTTTAGTATCTTTTAGAGACAAATGTATGTAATGTTAATACACTGAAGTAAAAGTGCAGGAGGTTGTCAGAGGAAATTCATATTTTATAAAGTAAAGTTTAAAGCAAAGGAAGTTATAGAAGTAGTAGTTGTTTTAATGTTGCAAATGACCTTATAGTAAATTCCCATATGGTATAATTTAGAATCAACTAGTGTGATAAGAGAAGGGGGAGGTGGAGAACAGCTGCTAGTGAGATAAGAAATGTAATCTTGTTCTTGAAATGAATGGACACAACATTAAATGCTGATCCAGCCGACGCCCGGTAATGGCGTCCGTACCTCATGTTGAGTGTGTCCTCATTGTTGGTGGGAAACCCCCTGCGCACTGTTTCCAATGGGAGAGGCTGCCCCCCCCTGCCCCTGATGTGGCCACGCCCGGCCCATCCAAATCAGTATGAAATAATCACCTTGTTAATTTTGTCATTTGTAGTGTTTTTTCTATTTACAGAAGTTCCAGTCTAGTTCACTGATGAAGCAACACGTAATCATAATATAGAGATGGTGGCCGTCAGATTGTACTGTTAAACATTAACGTAGATAATTCCTGTACAATGGTGTGATAAATGATTGCAGATACGTATGTTGTTTTGCCGGCATTGAAAGTGTTAAGATTGTGAGAAGTTGTGAGAAATGAGTTTGTGACCCCCCTCCCTCCCCCCTAAAGTGTGCTGTGTTTGGGAGGAGGAGGAGGGGGGCTGACTGGGTGCAGTCTGCAGGGCTGATGAGACAAAGGGATCTCAGTATGCACTGCTGAGATATATATATATCAGTAATGTCTACAAACCGAAATACATTTCTTCTCTTTTGCGCAAGCGCTGTTGGTTATAAAAGTTACGATATTTATGTGTTATGATGTGATCAGATTTCATGTGTTTTGATAATTCAGATGTATTAAACTACAGATACTGTGAGACACGGGGTTTTGAAAATGTATGTGCCCCCACCGTTATACTGTTTATTGGTTTGCAGTAATTAATGTTATCAGAGATAATATTTTCTGTTTTATTGAATAACTAACTACAATTGTTCTATTTTTGATTTCACATAGAAATTATGTCATTGTAAAGATAACATGTTTGTCAGGAAAAAGTCATTTTTGTTTCAGGCTGTTGTACATTACAGGGGGTTAAATTAGTGTTATGTTGAGATGTAGTTTTGAACTCTGCTACATCACTCTCGCAGAGTCCACAAAGGGGGGAAGGGTGAAGGAACTGATCAGGTACAATTTTGGTTTATGTGTAAGAGACCATCCCCCTCCAGCAAAGTTACACAGGAGGCGAGGTGACATCACTCACACGAGTCTTTATGGATCTAGATGAGGGAGAAGGCAAAACAAAACTTGTCTGGACATTGTTAATTTGATGTAAAGTTTTTAGGAATGTTTTATTTTTATTTGTTTTTGTATTAATCAAGTATTTGCAGAACCTGATAAAAGTGAGATTCTCAAAGTATTGTGGATTATCAGCTGAATGAGGAGGAGTTGTGTTTGGTAGCGGCTTGTGACACCAATCCATGGAGTACCTCTACGCAAGCATATACTTTGTACTGTACTGAACAAAATGGACATGCCACTGCAGTTCTCACACAAAGTCATGGACCACAGCAGCGCCCGGTAGCATATTATTCAGCTAGACTAGACCCTGTGGCCCGAGGTTCCCCATCATGTGTGAGAGCTATCATTACTGTAAATTCAATGTTAAACAAGGCCTCAGATTTGGTCCTGCCATTTCCAGTCCAAGTTTTGCACCACATGATATTACTGCTATTTTTACTCAAGTACAGCTGAAGCACTTGTCAACAGCAAGATATCTAAGATTAACCTGTGCGCTTCTTCTCCCTGAGCAGGTCACACTCCATAGCTGTACTACATTGAACCCAGCTACCTTACTGCCTTTGGAGCAAGGGGGAGAAGACGTAGGTAAAGTATGGTCACAATTTTTGCCTGAAACTGATGAACATGATTGTATGGCCCTTATGGCCCAGGAAACAGTGGGGTTTGCACATGTAAAAGATACCCCACTCCAAAACCCAGACTCTTTGTGGATGGTTCAAGGTATTGTGTAGAAGGATCTTTTCTTACAGGATATGCAGTAACCACCGAAGATGTAGTCCTAGAAGCAGCCTCCTAACCAGCGTCCCGCTCAGCACAAGAAGCGGAGCTTAAGGCCCTGGCAGTAGCATGCCAACATGCAGAAGGAAAGACAGCAAATATATACACTGACTCTCGATATGCTTTTGGGATTGCACACACTTATGGCCCCATATGGAGGGCAAGACAATTTTTGACCTCTGCAGGTACACCTGTAAAGAATGCAGACTTTGTAAAATACTTGATGGAGACCCTGATGTTACCTACTGAGGTAGCAGTAATAAAGATAAAAGCTCACACTACGGCCAACACACCAGAAGCAAGGGGAAATGCCCTGGCAGACGAAGCGGCAAAGCAAGCAGCACAGAAGCTACCCGTGTTAGCAGCCATATGTCAGATAAAAGATCCAGAGGAAACAAGACCAGCTGTAAGCCCGGAACTACTGCAAAAACTTCAAGGACAAGCAACAAAAGAAGAAAAAGACAAGTGGACGGCCCAAGGAGCAACGCTACGAAAAGATGGCCTCTGGCAATGCAAGAATAAACTGTGCCTGCCTAAGACAATGTTCCCAATGATGGCCCAGATAACACATGGAGAGACACACCAGTCAAAAACGGCAATGATGGACTTGGTTAACAAAACCTGGTATGCTCCAGGGTTTAGTGTGATGGCCAGCAGTTTTACACAAGGATGCATGATCTGTGCAACACATAATATTGGAAGAACTGTAAAAGTACCACAGAAGCACACACCCAGACCAATTTACCCATTCCAGAGACTACAGATAGACTATATTCAATTACCAAAAGTTGGTACCTATGAGTATGTGCTTGTTTGTATTGATCTCTTTTCAGGATGGCCAGAAGCTTTTCCAGTAACCAAAGCTACAGCCGTAGCCACAGCAAAGAAACCGATCAACGAGGTGGTGTGCAGATATGGAGTTCCAGAGGTGATCGAGAGCGACAGAGGAAATCATTTTACGGGTGAAATCATGAACCATGTGTTGTCAGCTCTAGGCATAAGTCAAGCCCTACATACACCATACCATCCACAAAGTAGTGGGAAGGTTGAGAGACTAAATGGGACTCTCAAATTGAAAATCCAAAAAGCAATGGTAGAAACCGGGAAACCATGGACCGAGTGTCTACCATTAGCCTTGTTCTCAGTAAGATACACGCCCACAAAAAGAACAGGTCTCAGCCCATATGAGATCTTATTTGGGTCGGCTCCCAGATTAGGATGTTATTTTCCACAGGTGCTCCAAATGCAGTATGGTAGACTAACAGATTATGTATCAACGCTGAACAAACAAGTGACTAAGGTGCATGCACAAGTATTTGCTTCCATTCCAGATCCTGATTCAGTTGAAGGGACGCATAAGCTAGAACCAGCAGATTGGGTCGTTGTCAAAAGACACGTGAGGAAAAGTCTAGACCCAAGATTTGATGGTCCTTTTCAAGTCCTACTCGTTACAAGCACCTCAGTGAAGCTCGAAGGAAAGGCAAGCTGGATTCACGCCAGTCATTGTAAAAAGGTTCTTCAGCCAGAAGAATGAAGATCTTTGCGGTTGTTGCGGCGGTTGTTGCGTGTGCTCTTATACAAAAAGGCAGAACTGCTTCTCCTGTACACATAATCAGTACAGAATCACTGGAACAGTTCAGGACAGGGTGGGCGAATGCCACAGTGGATAGAAAGCAGGGTAACTACACCTGTAAGGCCAATGCCCCGTGTTATACTACAAATGTGACTACAACCGAAGGGACTTGGAAAAAAGGACCACATGGAGGGACTGTGTACCTTCACATAGACAAAACAGCCAACATTAGCATACAAGAAGAGACGCCGGGGCTGTTGTTTTGTTGTTATGAACCAGATTTACAGTATCTACAGAAATATACAACCAGTAAAAATAGAAATGAAATGATAAATAAGACTTATGAAAGATACAACAAGGAGAGGCTCAACTCTACGATTGTAATAAAAGAAACTGATGGGATGATATTATGTATGAATAATAGCCAAATAAGAAATAGAATATATTTTGTATTCTTGATAACAATTTTAAGAGATAGTTTTAAGCCACATATAACAGTACAAAGTCTGGAAAGAATCCCACACACTTGTAAGAGCGCTGTAACCCAACAGCAGAAAGAGAATGTACACTTCAATATTTCCTTCCCTGAATCCCCCAGCTGTCATAGACAAAAAAGAGAATGGTATGACACGCTATTAGGAGGGGTAGGAACGGGATTAGGAGTATTGAATGGTATACAGGTAGAAACAGTTATGAACAAATGAAACTCAGTGGGAGATGACACATCTACTGCATTAAGGATAGGTGCGTCATGGTTACCTACTACCTTTCACTTACAGCAAAAAGGGTTAGCTATAGATGAACTGTTTCTAAATGTTTTTAATGAAAGTATGCTAACCGAATATAGAACATTACAGAATGTATCAACTTTAGTAAATTGGACAGTATGTACGCTTAAAACGATGTGGCAACAAGAACAGATGAATAATTTTAAGAATAAATTGTTTAGTAGTCATGTTAGGCAATGGACAGACATTCTGCCCATAGGAGAGAGAAATGATACGTGGTTATTGTTACAGCCTGAGTATACTGAGTGTACACCTAAATGGTGTGCAGGAAGACTAATAGCATTTCATGTGAAAAATCCTACTCTATTATGCAAATTTATTGTTATGCCAATGGTAATGATTGATCCGGTGACATTATTAGGACAATATTGTATCCTGGAAATGAAAGGAACACACATAGATTCTCAAAATAAGACCAGGAATATAGATTTGTGCCAGTTAACAGAGCAAGGATATGTATGTCATCAGCAGCCAGGGATATATGAACCCTGTCTAATGCAGCACCAGGATAATGTATGCGCACTCACTATAATCCCAGAAGCTAACCTACAGGTATATATTGAAGTAGGTCCACAGCATGTATGTTTAATAACTAACGACAAGCAGACCCTTAGCCAGTTTAATCTCACAGGACCATTTTCAGGATGTCTATACAATGTGACGCATTTGACTTGGGGGAACCAAACTATAGTGTTCCTGCCTACTTTAGAAGAAATAATGTCCACTGTATGGGTACCTGAACCTTTGCCCTATGGAAACTTTAGTTTGCCACTGGAAGAGTTAAAACAAGTGTTACAAAAGTCTAAAGACGTAAAGAAATTGATAGCAGCCCATAATGTAACTCTAAGTAAAGTGAAAGTATTGGCTACAATAGCAGCTAGGGAAGTAATAAATTTATCGTCAGCAATAAAAGTTGCTAGTGCCCATCACTGGTATGACATATTTACAGGATTTTCCCCCACTGCCACTAAGATACTGCATGTGTTATTCCAACCCTTGATATGTTTCATAATATTGTTTATATTGCTTACATGTTTCAATTGTTATACATTTTGCAAAATAAGGGAAGCATTCAATCAGAGGCCTATACATTATGATGAAAGAGTGTTGTGAGATTACCCCACCTACATACCTGTGTGAATCAAGTGAAGAAATGGAACGAAGCCTTGCTATCAGGAGATAGAAGTAGCATTGGAATTTAGGTGTTGGTAAAATCACAAAAGGAGGGATTGTTATGGTATAAATATATGTATAATGTATCTGGGGCCCCAAGGAGTGAAAGGTTACAAAGGAGAACACGTGTTACAATAGAATGAATATTTTAGAAGGGTTAAGAGAGGAAATAGTTTGCAGCTGCTTTGCCGTCCCTTGAAATTGCAAACAGATGGTGGTCAATCAATTGACCAACCCCCCCCTAAGCATAAAGGAAACCTAAGGGAATACCTGGTGCTCCACCAATGGGCTTTATGGGAAAGAAGGATGTAAGGATTGAATATACAGATGACTCATATGTTATGGAATGTTCTTTGTTCTGATGCTATAAATGCAACCACTACGGTTAAATAAAGTCAGAAGGATTTTTACCTTGAGAAACGTCTCAGTGTATCTGTTGCTTCTCCGAGCTCGCACCCCCCCCCACACCTGATTTGAACCTGCATGGAGATCAAGGCGTAACGTGACCTCATTGTGATCACAGTAGCATTGCTGTACTGGTTGGGGGCTGCTTGGGAGGCGGGATTTTCTTTGGCTAAGGTGAATCGTTTCATTGCGGGTTTGGCGTTTGGATTAAAATTACGGGGTTTACAGGATGTGTCCAAGCATTTTCTAGTAAGGCAAGCTTTGAAAGGTTTGCGTAGAGGCAGGGCTGAAGCAGATCAGAGGCGACCCGTGTCTTTTGCCCTCCGTGGTTCGCTGGGCGCATCGCTGGGGGCTGTTTGTAAGTCACCTTATGAGGTAGAGTTGTTTCGGTTGGCTTTTTCCCTCGCGTTTTTTGGAGCACTCCGAATTGGGGAGTTGGTCTCTCCTAGTACGGCGAGGGCTGGGGGACTGCGACAGGCGGACGTGGGTCTTTACGGGGATAGACTCGAGTTGTTGGTGCGGCGGTCTAAGACTGATCAGTTGGGACGGGGTAAGCGGATAGTGTTATTTGCTCTCCCCGGGTCGGCGATGTGTCCGGTTGCTTGCATGGTTGTGTTCAAGCCACGTGGCGAGCGTGCCTGAGTCGCCATTGCTCTGCCATGAGAATGGCTCGTTTCTGTCCAGGTATCAATTTGATGCAGTGTTCAAAAAATGCTTGGCTGAGGTTGGAGTTGGGAATGGGTGTTACTCGTCTCACTCGTTCAGGATCGGCGCGGCTATGGAAGCTGGGCGTTGGGGGTTGGATGACGAGGGTGTGCGTCGCATTGGCCGCTGGGAGTCTAATAGGTTTAGGACCTACGTGCGCCCTCATTTGTTGTGAGTTTGTAAATTGTTTCGGATGGCCTTTATTTGCGTTTGTTTGTCCTTTCATTTCAGTTCATCGCCCATGTTTAGTTTGGCTGTTAGGACATTCTTTTGTGCACTGGGGGGCACTGCGGGCGGACGTGCGCCCGGATGGCCGCCAGCTTCGCATTCCGCGGCAAGATGCGGTTTTACATTGGCTGGGATTTCGAGGTATGTTATGGAGCCGGGTACTGGCCGAGTTTCAAACATACTCTCAGCTGGAATCAGCAACTTCTGTCCAAAAAACCGCACCACAGTCCAAAAAACCATGGTATTTAGAACGGAATTTCCACTGCGAAATGCAGCACTGGGGAAAAAAACATTCATACTCACCCCCTCCCTCATTTCTGCATGTAGGCCAGCCTCCTAAGATGACGTTGCAGGCCATGTGATGCAGCAGCCTGTGATTGGCTGCAGCGGTCACATGGGATGAAACATAAATATGATATTTTTTTTGCGTCAGTTGCGAATTCCGCCGGAAAAGTTAAGACTTGGCTTTCTGCGGAATTTCCTATAATCAGTACATGACACTAAATCCATAGCAAAATGCGCAGCAAAAATGCAGTCGAATGCTGTTTGCTGTCGATTTCTGTGACTTATTTAACTGCATTTTTTTTTGAGATTCCGCTGCAGATTTTCTATTGCAGAAATTCTGCAGGGTCTCCTGCCTTTAGGTTCCCACGGGTCGTATACGCTGCGAAGTTTTACAGAAAAACTGGTAAATCCTGTTTATATAAAATAATAGAGCACCATTTTATTACTAAAAGATGGTTCCCATTTTGCTTTGTCATTACTGCAGTTTGCTTAACCCCTTCGCGCACCCTGACGTGCTATTACGTCCGGGTGCGGGGGGTAATGTTTGGAGCGTGCTCCATATGCTGCGGATGACGGCTGTATTTTAAAGCCGACACCCGGGACTAAGGTGAAATTCACACGAACGCTGTGTTTTTTACGCGTTGTAGTTCCATGTGTCATAAGTGTTCGGTGCGTGGCTGCGTGATTTTCACGTGTATGCCATCCTTATGACACACGGTTTTGATGCTTAGAAACTGCAATGAATGTGGTGCTTTTTTTCCTTAATTTATTTAACAACTATAGCGCGAATTACGCGCGGCACACGGAAGTGCGTCCATGTGCCGTGCATGGTTTTCACGCACCCATTGACCTCATGCGTGAAAATCACGGACTGTCTGTACGGCCCCATTGAGTTACATAGGTCCGTGTGACGCGCGTGAAACACGTTCGTGTAAATAAGGCCTAACAGCCGTGAGCAGTGATTGTGCTGTTACTGGCTGTTTAACCCCTCAAATGCTGCTGTCAATCGCGACCGCAGCATCTGAGGTGTTCTTCTTAACTTTCCTTCCTTTTCGATCCACTTCTGGCTTTGGCTCAAAATACTGCGTGAATAACTGCCACTAAAACTGCATCAAAACTGCATATGTGATCCTGGCCTAAGCACTACAGAATTTCCACTCCGGAATTCTGTGTGAAAATTCCGCAGCATTTACAGTGATGCAGTTGCAGAAAAGTCGTGCGGCAAGTGTTCTGTTTGTGCGACTTTCAATTCTGTAGCATGTCAATTTATGTTGCATATGCTGTGCAGAGATGCTGCGTGTTTGGCCCATGGATTTCAACGGGAGCATATATTCTGCACTTGAGTGGTGTTGTGGTTTGAAAAGCGATACCACAGCGGAATTACCATAAGGGGGGATTCACACGAACGTGTATTCGGTCCGTGCGGGCCGCGTGGTTTTCACGCGCCACGCACAAACCAATACAAGTCTATGGGGCAGTACAGACAGTCCGTGCTTTTTGCGCAGCGTTTGTCAGCTGCGCAAAAAGCGCGACATGCTCTATATCTCCGCGGATTTCGCGCATCACGCACCCATTGAAGTCAATGGGTGCGTGAAAACCACGCAGGTCGCACGGAAGCACTTCCGTGCGAACCGACTGAAACAGAGCACCAGCTGTCAAAAGGATGAATGTAAACAGAAAAGCACCACGTGCTTTTCTGTTTCCAAACATCCAAACGGAGTGTCTTTGAGATGAGCGAACCCGGACAACCGAACCGAACTTCACCGGGTTCGGCCGAACTCGTTTTGGCCGAACCCGGCAAAAAAATTTCCGGTACGCGACGTCAGGAGAAAGTCACTGTCCAGGGTGCTGAAAGAGTTAAACTGTTTCAGCACCATGGACAGTGACTTCCGATCCCAATATACGAAGTTCTGACTTACCGATAACTCCCGGCTTCTTCCAAGCACAGGCTGCAGCGGTCACATGGACTGCCGCGTCATCCAGGGAGGTGGGGCCCGATGTCAAGAGAGGCGCGTCACCAAGGACGCGTCACCAAGGCAACGGCCGGGAGGGAAGTTCTCGGTAAGTACAAACTTTTTCTTTTTTTTTAACAGGTTTCTCGATATTGTGTTCGGCATTCACTGTCGAGGGTGCTGAAAGAGTTACTGCCGATCAGTTAGCTCTTTCAGCACCTTGGACAGTGACGGGCGTCGACTAGACTCATCTCTATGATACACGGATGACACACGCAGCTGTCAAGTGGTTTTTGCGCGCGCAAAACGCTGCGTTGTTTGCGCGCGCAAAAACGCAACGTTCGTCTGAATCAGCCCTAAAAACGGAAGAAAATCCGCAGGTGTGCATAAAGTTTGCTATAATCAAGTTTGCTCTGTACAACGCCCAGTTGGTAAAAAGTAAAAACTAGCTCATAACTTGCTCAAAAATGATTGTTTTTCAAAATAAAAACCACTGCTGTTATCTACATTACAGCGCCAATCAGATTATGTAGGAGATAGGGCACTTATAATCTGGTGACAGAGCCTCTTTAAGGGACACACATCTTTTTTCAAACTATGTAACTAGGAATAGGAAAGATAATGGGGCAGATTTAGGCTCAATGCACACGATAGATATTACGTGCGCTTTCGTCGCGCTTATTTGCGTGCGGCAAATCCGCAGCGTAATACACAGTGCCAGCAAAGTACATGAACTTTCAGGAAATCTCATGTACACGCTGCATTTTTTTCTTTGCACGTAAATTGACCTGCGGTGCGTATTATAATATCCTCAGCAAGTCACTTGCGTCTCCACATGCGAATTGTATTTGTCCAGTTGTAAGGAAAATCTCACCAAAACCCGCAGAATGAAAACACACCGATTTACTCATCAAAAAGTAAAAACCACACCAAAAAACGCATTGAAAAATTCACAGTTAGGTGCGTTTTTTTATCTGCAAATTTCCTGCGTTTTCCTGCAGTTTTAGGCCGGATATACACGAGCGTGTGCGTTTTGCGCGCGCAAAAAACGCTGCATTTTGAGCACGCAAAAGGTACATAACAGCTCCGTGTGTCAGCCGCGTATGATGCGTGGCTGCGTGATTTTCAGTATGACACTCTGTTTGTAAACAGAAAAGCACGTGGTGCTTTTCTGTTTTCATTCATAGTTTTTACTGCTGTTGCGCGAATCACGCTTCAATGTGTGCGTGGTGCGCGAACAAAGCATAAATATAGGATATGTCGTGAGTTTTACGCAACGGACACACGCTGCGTGAAAATCACTGACAGTCTGCATGGCCCCATAGACCAACATAGGTCCGTGCGAAGCGCGTGAAAATCACGCGCGTTGCACGGACCTATTATACGTTCGTCTGAATAAGCCCTTAATGTGTATTTTCCACAGCAAAATACTCAGCATGTGCATGTAGCCTTACAGTGTATTCCCACGAAAACCGCACCGAAAAAGAATGCGTGTTAATACACCCTTAACAGTACTGTTGCTTGGGGGCAGGTTTGACATCATATGACAACTGTCAGTCATTTTATGAAAATATATTGTTTTAAATATGACAAGGTTCATGATAAATGTTTCTAATACTAAAGACCATTCTAAATCAGGTAAAAGCCATACACCAGGTCCAGGTCTGACATATCTGCTATGATAAACATGTCACCCAACTCTGACAAAACGCTCCCATGAGACATTAAAAGTATGTTCACTCAGGGTGGATACGCTGTATAAAAGCACACATCGTATCCGTCCTGTGAGCCACGTGTAAATCTGGCCGAAAAACCGCACCAAATTGTGGAAAACTGCACAGAAATAAAAAAGGATACTTACTATGGTGATGCGTCCCTCTGACATCATGACGTTCCGCAGCCCTGGGGTAACGTTTCAACCCATGTGACCGCTACAGCCTATGATTGGCTGCAGCAGTCCCATGGGATAAAAGTTCATCCCAGGAGACTGGCCGTGATGAACAAACAGAATATAAGTATAAGATTTTTTTTTCTGAGTTGCGTTTTTGGCGGTGGAATCGCTGCTTTTCCGCCGCAATAAAACCCTGCAACATCTGCTATTTGTTGCATGTTTTACCTCCCCATTGGGGAAAACCCATAACACATAAGCGCTTACGTAAACAGAGTTGAAATGCTGCGGATTAAAAAAACGCACCGCAGGTCAATTTCTGAGCGTATTTTCCGCTCAGCATTTGCTCAGCATGTGGAAGAGATTTGTTCAAATCTCATCCACTTTGCAGGTACTGTATTGTGCTGCGCATTTTCCACAAAATCCATTGCTGAAAATCTGCAGTATTTACGCTATGTGTGAACTTACCCTAATAGTTTCAAAAAAATGGCACACTTTATTTTCTAGGAATTATTTACACCAGGTTGTCAACTGTTCAGGCCCGATGTATAAGCCTTGTTTAGTACTTACAATATACAGCTATACCGTCTCTATATGTTAAACCAAAGACGTGATTAAGACCTAGTAGCTCCCTCCTGCGCATGACCACCTGTCTTCTACCTTGGGTGCCCGGCAGCCTCTTACACCCAACAATCCTGCACCATTAATATGCAATGATGTGGATTCAAAGAGGACCTGTCAGTAGGTCATAGAACGTGAGATAGCAGTCTCACCATACTACTGCTGTCTACTGGACTCCAGCGGTGCTTCAATTTAATTTCTGCGGCCCCCATTCCCATGATATGGCGAGATTGTAAGCGATACATTACCATATTTGGCACAAAAAAAAAATGGGGGCCATATCATGGGAACAGGTGGATGTAAAAAATTAAATGAAAGCACCGCTGGAGTCCAGGAGACAGCGGTAGTAAGGTGACACTTTCTATGTCCTAGTGACAGGTCCTCTTTTATAAAAAGCATGGTGAACAGCAGCACACGTCTCCCAAGTTTCAATCAATATGTTCTTTTATTAGTCAAACATCCAGTAAAAAAATGGCAACGTTTCGACCCGTGACAAGTGGAGGGTCTTTCTCAAGCTTCTCGGGCTTGAGAAAGACCCTCGCACTTGTCACAGGTCGAAACGTTGCCATTTTTTTACTGGATGTTTGACTAATAAAAGAACATATTGATTGAAACTTGGGAGACGTGTGCTGCTGTTCACCATGCTTTTTCTGAAGATTACATTACGTCACATTGGGTTTGTCTGATTTTACAGCGTGACACTGCTCCTGATAACGGGATTTGTGCTGCTTCAAATATTGTATTTTTAGGTCCTCTTTTATAGCTCTAATTGAAACAAAGTATGTCGTAACCATAATGTACTACCTTGGTTAGGTGTGTCCAAAAAATTCTTTGGAAGATAAATAGACTCAATCATTTTTAATTGTAAAGAACATTAAAGAAAATGCATATGAGAGGCACACCTGTTAACTACAATGTGCTTAAAGGTGTTGTCAATTCTTATGATGTCACTGAAACCAAGGTGTGTGTCCTCCTCATTCACGAGATTTGTGTGGTTCCTAGTTGCCAGACCACCAACAATCTGTTTTTTCTAATGTTTAACCCCTTCCCGCTCCTGGACGTACTATTAGGTCATGGTAGCTGTATCGTTCGCGCTCCATGACCTAATAGTACGTCACGGGAGTAACGGCCATTTCGGCTGTCCTCCCGACATATACAGGAGCTGTGACAGCTGCTGTCTCGTACAGCAGATGCCGCAGCTCCTACAGCGGGGACCGATCGCTGTGTCCCCGCTGATTAACCCCTTAAAAGCCGCGTTCAATAGCGATCGCGGCTTTTTAGGGGTTAAGCTACAATCGCCGGCCTGCTACACGATAGCAGCCGGTGATTGTAACTATGGCAACCGGACACCAAACAATGGCGTCTGGCTATGCCATCGACGGAAGCCTACACTATGCTTGCTGTCAGTGAGTAGCTGACAGCTCTAATACACTGCACTACGCATGTAGTGCAGTGTATTAGAATAGCGATCAGGGCCTCCTGCCCTCAAGTCCCCTAGTGGGAAACACCTAAAGAGTTCATAAACTTTCTAAATGCTGTTGTGAATACTTTGAGGGGTCTAGTTTCTAAAATGAGATGTTTGATGGGGGTGCCTAAAAAATGAGGCAATACTTTGCTTCTCCTAATGAGCATTGCCTACTCCAAGATGACCCCAGTTTTGACCGTTTGTATAAATGGAGACCCCTATTAGACCGTTTCAGTGCCCGGTTTTCCCAAGCATACACCACCGAGACGTGTATTTCTATTGATGAGTCCTTGGTACATTTTAAAGGGAGGCTTCAATTCGGCCAGTACCTTCCGGGTAAGACGGCAAGGTATGGTGTGAAGATGTATAAGTTGTGCGAGAGTGCATCAGGATATACCTACAAATTTAGGATATATGAAGGGAAGGACACCAGTATTCAGCCCCCAGAATGCACCCCCCTTACTGGGAGTTAATGCAAAAATTGTGTGTGATTTGGTGCTGCTGGACCAGGGTTACCACCTCTACCTGGATAATTCTTATACCAGTGTCCCACTCTTCAACTGCCACACTTCCAGAAGTACTGCGGCATGCGGCACTGCTAGAAGAAATCTGGGAGGCCTCCCTAAGACTCTGCTTGGGCAAACACTCAGAAGGGGGAGAGCAGGGCACAATCTAGCAGCAACATATTGTGTGTCAAGTACAAGACAAGAGAGATGCCACACCAGTACCCATGTACCTGTACAAGGTTCCAGTACAGAGACCCCCAAACCAGACTGCACCCTGGACTACAATAGGTTCATGTGAGGGGTGGACTTGTCAGATCAAGCCCTGAAGCCCTACAGTGCCATGCGGTGTGGTATAAGAAGCTGGCCATGCACATCATACAGATGGCATTGTACAATGCGTACGTGCTACGTCGATGTGCAGGCCAGACGGGAAATTTCCTGGAATTTCAAGAGGTAGCTATCAAGAAACTAATTTTTAGGGACCAAGAAGGGGGGGCACCCAGTACTTCTGGAAGCGAGGCCACACGCATCGTACAAGGGCAACACTTTCCAGGAGAAGTTCCACAAACTGGCAAGAAAGGAAAAAGTCAAGAGGTACAAAGTCTGCTATAAGAGGGGGATAAGGAAGGACAGAATATATCAATGTGACACGTGTCCTGAAAAACTAAGGCTCCGTATGAAAGAGTGCTTGATTTTTAATCTAACCCAGTTTTACTTACCCTGATGCACTCCGCACAGTTTATCCCCCCATCTTTCCCTTCTGAGCCCTGCTGCGTGCCCAGGCAGCTGATAACAGCCACATTGAGGGTATTGCCATACCTGTGTGAACACACATTACAGTTTATAGGGTGTATGTCTCCTGTCAAAATGCTCACTACACCTCTAGATGAATGTCTTAAGGGGTGTAGTTTTTAAAACGGGGTCACTTCTTGGGGGTTTCAACTGTACTGGTACCTCAGGGGCTTCGGCATACATGACTTCGCACCAGAAAATCCCCAGTAGGCCAAATGGTGGTCCTTTCCTTCTGAGCCCTCCCATGGGCCCAAATGTCAGTTTATCACCACAAATTGGGCATTGCCGCACTCAGAACAAATTGAGCAACAAAATGGGGTATTTTATTCCTTGTGAAAATAAGAAATTTTGAGCTAAAACTACATATTATTGGAAAATATATACATTTTTTACATTCCCAGCCCAATTCAAATAAGTTCGGTGTAGAAACTATGGGGTCTAAATGGTCACATTACCCATCAATTAACTCCTTGAGGGGTGTAGTTTCCAAAATCTGGTCACTTCTGGTGGGTTTCCATTGCTTTGATACATCTGGGACTCTGCAAATGCGACATGGCACCCGAAAACCAATCCAGCAAAATCTGGACTCCAAAGAACAAATAGCGCTCCTTTCCTTCTGAGCCCTCCTATGGGCCCAAACGGCACATATATCACCACAAATGGGGTGTTGCTGCACTCAGGACAAATTGGGCAACAAAATGGAGTGTTTTAATTCTTGTGAAAATTAGAAATTTTGAGCTAAAACTACATATTATTGGAAAATATATATATTTTTTAAATTCCTGTAAAGGATTTGCCAGACACAGCTTCTGTGTCTACGCCCGTGGGCAATCAGTCTGCACCTGCTCCTATGTCTGTGAGACTGACTCCATCTTCCACCACTCAGGATGGCAGGCTTAGGAGTGGGAGAGCCTATCACAGCCTGGCCAGACGGCGCTAGCTCCCGCCCACTGTCTATTTATACCTGCCTTTCCTGTTCCTCCTTTGCCTGTGATTCTTCTATGCTTGTTTCCTGGCTTGCTGCGGCTGCTTGTACTACTCATCCTCTGCTTGTTATTGACCTTGGCTTTCTGAAAACTCTCCTGCAAAGCGTTTTTGTACCTCGTTCTCTTCCTGGTTTGACTCGGCTCGTTCACTACTCTTGTTGCTCACGGTGTCTCCGTGGGCAGCTGCCCCTTTTCCCTAGCTTCTGTGTATCCTTGTCTGTTTGTCTGTCTTGCACTTACTGAGCGTAGGGACCGTCGCCCAGTTGTACCCTGTCGCTTAGGACGGGTTGTTGCAAGTAGGCAGGGACTGAGTGGCGGGTAGATTAGGGCTCACCTGTCTGTCTCCCTACCCTGTCATTACAGAATCACAGGCCCATATACCTAGTCTACCCTGGTCCCTGACACATCATGGACCCCCTTGAGACCCTGGCTCAGCAGATGCAGGGCCTCTCCCTACAGGTCCAGGCCCTGGCTCAGAGGGACAACCTGCGTGATGCTTCCCTGGTAGTGCCCCCCACCTCACCTCTTGAACCCCACCTCAAGTTGCCTGACCGGTGGTCAGTGGACCGGAAGACTTTTTTCTCCTTTCGGGAGAGTTCTCTATTTTCACTTAAAGCCCCACTCCTCAGGTTCTGAGAGCCAGCGGGTGGGTATAATTATGTCCCGGCTCCAGGACGGGCCCCAAGAATGGGCCTTCTCCTTGGCTACTGACGCCCCTAAACTTTCATCTGTTGATCTTTTATTTTCCGCTCTCGGGCTCATTTATTACGAGACTGACAAGACTGCCTTTGCCGAGAGTCAGCTGGTGACCTTACGTCAGGGTAAGAGACCTGTAGAGGAGTATTGTTCTGACTTTAGGAAGTGGTGTGTAGCTTCTCGGTGGAATGACCCTGCCTTGAGTTGCCAGTTTAGATTGGGTCTGTCGAACGCCCTGAAAGACCTGCTAGTTAGCTATCCCTCTGCTGACACCCTAGATCAGGTTATGACTTTAGCGGTGCGACTTGACCGACGTCTCAGGGAACGACGACTTGAACGTTTTTGTGCCTTCTCCTCTGACTCCCCCATGATGCCTCCCGAGGTTCCGTTGCTTCGTTCTTCCACGGAAGACTCGGATGTACCTATGCAACTCGGGGCCTCCGTGTCCCCCCAACAACGTAGAGAGTTCCGCAAGAAGAATGGTCTCTGCTTCTACTGTGGGAATGACAAGCATCAAGTGAACAACTGTCCTAGGCGTAAGAATAAGCAGCCGGAAAACTTCCGCGCCTAAGTGATCATCGGGGACGTCACTTGGGCGCACAGGTATTTCCCGTAAAGATGAAACCTAATAAAATCTTGCTTCCCTTTCAGGTCTCTTTTGGTGGTAGATCTGCTACCAGCAGTGCCTTCGTGGATTCAGGGTCTTCTGCTAATATTATGTCTGTGGAATTTGCTATGTCTCTAGCTATGCCATTGATTGATTTGCCTAAACCTGTCCCGGTAGTGGGTATCGACTCCACTCCTCTTGCTAATGGTTATTTTACACAGCATACCCCTGTTTTTGAACTCCTTGTTTGCTCCATGCATTTGGAGCAGTGCTCTGTACTGGTGATGCAGGGATTATCGTCCGATTTGGTTTTAGGCCTTCCCTGGTTGCAGTTGCATAATCACACGTTTAACTGGAATACTGGGGATCTTACCATATGGGGTAATGAATGCATGACGTCATGTTTTTCTGTTAATTCTATTACTCTCCCTGAGGAGGTGAACACTCTACCTGAGTTTGTTCAGGACTTCGCTGATGTTTTCTCTAAAGAGGCCTCCGAAGTGTTACCTCCTCATAGAGAATACGATTGCGCTATCGATTTGGTACCAGGAGCTAAGCTCCCTAAGGGTAGGATATTTAATCTCTCTTGTCCCGAACGTGAAGCCATGAGAGAGTATATCCAGGAATGCCTGGCCAAGGGTTACATTCACCCCTCTACTTCTCCGGTAGGTGCTGGCTTCTTCTTCGTAGGGAAGAAGGATGGTGGTCTTAGGCCGTGCATCGACTACCGGAACTTGAATAAGGTCACTGTAAGGAACCAGTACCCCCTTCCTTTGATTCCTGATCTCTTCAATCAGGTTCAGGGGGCCCAAAGGTTCTCTAAGTTTGATCTACTGGGGGCTTATAACCTTATCCGCATCAAAGAGGGGGATGAGTGGAAGACTGCATTTAACACGCCCGAAGGTCATTTCGAATACCTCGTCATGCCCTTTGGGTTGTGTAATCCTCCCGCGGTCTTCCAGAATTTCATAAATGAGATTTTAAGAGACTACCTGGGGGTTTTACTTGTAGTGTACCTTGATGACATACTGGTGTTTTCCAAGGACTGGTGCTCCCACATTGAGCATGTCAAGAAGGTGCTCCAGGTCCTTCGGGAAAACAAACTGTTTGCTAAGACCGAAAAATGTGTATTTGGGGTGCAAGAGATACAATTTTTGGGTCAAATTCTCACTCCTCATGAATTCCGCATGGACCCCGCCAAGGTCCAGGCTGTGGCGGAATGGGTCCAACCTGCCTCCCTGAAGGCGTTACAGTGCTTCCTGGGATTCGCTAATTATTATAGGAGATTTATTGCTAACTTCTCGGTCATCGCTAAGCCTCTTACAGATCTCACTCGCAAAGGTGCTGATCTCCTCCACTGGCCTCCTGAGGCTGTCCAGGCTTTTGAGGTCCTTAAGAAGTGCTTTATCTAGGCCCCAGTGCTGATTCAGCCCAACCAAATGGAGCCATTCATCGTGGAGGTTGACGCCTCCGAGGTGGGAGTGGGTGCTGTCTTGTCCCAGGGTACCAGGTCCCTCACCCATCTCCGTCCCTGTGCCTACTTCTCCAGGAAGTTTTCGTCCACTGAGAGCAACTATGATATTGGCAACCGCAAACTCGTAGCCATTAAATGGGCATTTGAAGAGTGGCGCCACTTCCTGGAGGGGGCTAGGCACCAGGTAACGGTCCTTACCGACCACAAGAAACTGGTTTACTTAGAATCTGCCCGGAGGCTAAACCCGAGACAAGCTCGATGGGCGTTATTTTTTACCAGATTCAACTTTTTGGTCACCTATAGGGCTGGGTCTAAAAAAATTAAGGCTGACGCACTGTCGCGTAACTTCATTGCCAGCCCTCCTTCGGAGGAAGATCCTGCTTTTTATTTTGCCTCCAGGTATAATCATTTCCTCTATTGATTCTGATTTAGTCTCCGAAATTGCGGCTGATCAAGATTCAGCTCTTGGGAACCTTCCTGAGAACAAGCTGTTTGTTCCCCTGCAACTCCGGCTAAGGGTACTTAGGGAAAATCATGACTCTGCACTATCTGGCCATCCAGGCATCCTGGGTACCAGGCACCTCATTGCCAGAAACTACTGGTGGCCTGGGTTGTTTAAAAACGTTAAGGCCTACGTCGCCACTTGTGAGGTTTGTGCTAGGTCCAAGACTCCCAGGTCCCGACCAGCGGGCTTACTATGTTGTTTGCCCATACCCCAGAGACCTTGGACCCATATCTCCATGGATTTTATCACCGATTTGCCTCCATCTCAAGGCAAGTCGGTGGTGTGGGTTGTAGTAGACCACTTCAGTAAGATGTGCCACTTTGTGCCCCTCAAGAAACTACCCAATGCTAAGATGTTAGCTGCCTTGTTTGTCAAACACATCCTGCGTCTGTCAACATGATTGAGTCTCATTCATTCCCCTCACCGATTTTTCCCTTAATAACCGGGTCAGTAACTCGTCAGGGGTCTCCCCCTTTTTCTGTAATTTTGGGTTTAATCCACGGTTCTCCTCCGTTTCACCTGGTAGTTCCAACAATCCCGAGGTAGATGTCGTTCATCAGGCACTGTGCACAGTCTGGGTTCAGAAGAAACTAGAGGCATCCCAGACCATACAAAAGACTCAGGCAGATAGAAGACGTTCTGCTAACCCCTTGTTTGTGGTCGGGGATCTGGTGTGGCTATCTTCTAAAAATTTGCGCCTTAAAGTCCCGTCCAAGAAGTTTGCTCCCCGGTTTATAGGGCCGTACAAGGTCATTGAAGTTCTTAACCCTGTCTCCTTCCGACTGGAGTTGCCCCCGTCTTTTCGAGTGCACGACGTCTTTCATGCCTCCCTCCTTAAACGCTGCTCCCCATCCTTGGCTCCCTCGAGGAAACCTCCGGTCCCTGTTCTCACCCCTGAGGGGGTAGAATTCGAGGTGGCCAAGATTGTGGACAGCAGGATGGTCCAAGGCTCCCTCCAGTACCTGGTCCATTGGAGAGGATACGGGTCTGAGGAGAGGTCTTGGGTACCCGCTCGGGATGTTCACGCTGGGGTATTGCTCAGGAGTTTCCACCTTCGTTTCCCCAATAAACCAGGTCCACCTAGAAAGGGTCCGGTGGCCCCTCATAAAAGGGGGGGTACTGTAAAGGATTTGCCAGACACAGCTTCTGTGTCTACGCCCGTGGGCAATCAGTCTGCATCTGCTCCTATGTCTGTGAGACTGACTCCATCTTCCACCACTCAGGATGGCAGGCTTAGGAGTGGGAGAGCCTATCACAGCCTGGCCAGACGGAGCTAGCTCCCGCCCACTGTCTATTTATACCTGCCTTTCCTGTTCCTCCTTTGCCTGTGATTCTTCTATGCTTGTTTCCTGGATTGCTGCGGCTGCTTGTACTACTCATTATTGTTATTGACCTTGGCTTTCTGACCACTCTCCTGCTAAGCGTTTTTGTACCTCGTTCTCTTCCTGGTTTGACTCGGCTCGTTCACTACTCTTGTTGCTCAAGGTGTCTCCGTGGGCAGCTGCCCCTTTTCCCTAGCTTCTGTATACCCTTGTCTGTTTGTCTGTCTTGCACTTACTGAGCGTAGGGACGGTCGCCCAGTTGTACCCCGTCGCTTAGGACGGGTCGTTGCAAGTAGGCAGGGACTGAGTGGCGGGTAGATTAGGGCTCACCTGTCTGTCTCCCTATCCTGTCATTACAATTCCCAGCCCAATTCAAATAAGTTCTGTGAAGAAACTATGGGGTCTAAATGGTCACATTACCCAATAAATTAATTCCTTGAGGGGTGTAATTTCTAAAATAGGGTCACTTCTGGTGGGTTTCCATTGCTTTGATACCTCTGGGGCTCTGCAAATGCGACATGGCACCCGAAAACCAATCCAGCAAAATCTGCACTCCAAAGTACACACAGCACTCCTTCCCTGCTGAGGCCACCCATGGGCCCAAACGGCAGTTTATTGCCACAAATGAGGTATTGCTGCACTCAGGACAAATTGGGCAACAAAATGGGGCATTTTTTTCCCTGTGAAAATAAGAAATTTTTATAAAAAATGACATCTTATTGGAAAAAAATTCATTTTCTTAATTTCATAGCCCAATTTAAATACGTGCTGTGTAAAAACGGTGGGGTCAAAATGGTAACAACAAGCATAAATTAATACCTTGAGGGGTGTAGTTTCCGAAATGGGGTCACTTTTAGGGGATTCCTTCTGTTTTGGCACCTCAACACCTCTTCTAACCTGGCATGCTGCTTAAAATATATTCTAATAAAAAAGAAGCCTCAAAATGCACTAGGTGCTTCTTTGCTTCTAGGGCTTGTGTTTTAGTCCACGAGCACACTAGAGACACATGTGGGACATTTCTAAAACTGCAGAATCTGGACAATACATATTTAGTAGTGTTTCTCTGGTATAACCTTCTGTGTTACAGAAAACAATTTAATACAATTGAAATTCAGAAAAAAAAGTTACATTTGCAAATTTCACTTCTACTTTTCTTTCATTTCTGTGAAATGCCTGAAGGGTTAAATAAACTTTCTAAATGCTGTTTTGAATACTTTGAGGGGTCTAGTTTTCAAAATGGGGTATTTTATGGGGGTTTCTAATACATAGGACCATCAAAGTCACTTCGGAACTGAACAGGTACCTTAAAAAAAAGGCTTTTGAAATTTTCTCAAAAATATGAGAAATTGCTGTTTATGTTCTAAGCCTTGTAACGTCCAAGAAAAATAAAAGAATGTTCAAAAAACGATGCCAATCTAAGGTAGACATATGGGAAATGTGAACTAGTAACTATTTTGGGTGGTATAACTGTCTGTTTTACAAGCAGATGCATTTAAATTCTGAAAAATTCTATTTTTTATAAATATTCTCTAAATTTTGCAATTTTTCACCAATAAACACTGAATATATCGTCCAAATTTTACCACTAACATAAAGCTCAATGTGTCACGAGAAAACAATCTCAGAACCGCTTGGATAGGTTTAAGCATTCCGACGTTATTACCACATAAAGTGAAATATGTCAGATTTGAAAAATGGGCTCTGAGCCTTAAGGCCAAAACAAGGCTACGTCCTTAAGGGGTTAATGTAATGTAAATTTTTTATTTTTTTACTAATTCTTAAGTCATGTAAAGAAGAATTCAATGTTGCTGTTAAATTGCATTTAGAACATTCAAAAGATTACAAACATTATAAAAATCACTATTATAGTTCATGCAGATTTCCGTGACAGCGCTTAAGTAGATGATACCTCGCTTATTAGAAATCAAGCAACATAGAGACAATTCGTTCCTGTATCTTGTATCTCACACAATATTATCCCTAACTAGTTATTTTGTTGCTTCAAACTTTAGAAAATATGTTTAAACACTGTTCATAAAGACTTGTTAAAGCAACCCTCCAGTCCCCACAAAAAAATAAACCAGCGATAGTAGAGTGAGACTTAGGGTATGTTCACACGCACTAATTACGGACGTAATTCGGGCGTTTTTGCCCCGAATTACGTCCGAAAATAGCGCCTCAATAGCGCTGACAAACATCTGCCCATTGAAAGCAATGGGCAGACGTTTGTCTGTTCACACGAGGCGTAATTTACGTGCCGCTGTCAAATGACGGCGCGTAAATAGACGCCCGCGTCAAAGAAGTGACCTGTCACTTCTTTGGCCATAATTGGAGCCGTTATTCATTGACTCCAATGAATAGCAGCGCCAATTACATCCGTATTGGACGCGGCGTTCAAGCGCCTGCACATGCCGTTACGGCTGAAATTACGGTGATGTTTTCAGTCTGAAACATCCCCGTAATTTCATCCGTTACGGACGCCCTCGTGTGAACATACCCTTAAAGAGGCACTGTCACCAGATTCTCAAATCCCTATCTCCTATTGCATGTGATCGGCGCTGCAATGTAGAGAACAGTAACGTTTTGTTTTTTTAAAAACGTTCATTTTTGGCCAAGTTATGAGCTATTTTATATATATATGCAAATGAGCTTTGAAATGGACAACTGGGCGTTTTTTTTTCGTTATGTCCAACTGGGCGTGTATTGTGTTTTTAACTGGGCGTGTTTACGTGTATGACGCTGACCAATCAGTGACCAGTCGGCATCATACACTCCTCTACATTCATTTACACAGCAGCGATGTGCAGCCACATAAACAGAGATTAACGTTAATCAAGTGTCCTGATAATGAATACACATGATCATCCAGCCTGGACGTCATGTGTATTCAGAATCCTGACACTTCTGAATCTTTTCTGTGAGATTTCCAGCAAGGGAAACAAAATCTCGTTTACCTCCGTAATCTCGCGAGATTTTGTTTCCCTTGCTAGAAATCTCAAAGAAAAGAGTCAGAAGTGTCAGGATTCTGAATACACATGACATCCAGGCTGGATGGTCATGTGTATTCATTATCAGGACACTTGATTAACGTTAATCTCTGTGTATGTGGCTGCACATCGCTGCTGTGTACATTAATGTAGAGGAGTTTATGACGCTGACTGGTCAGTGATTGGTCAGCATCATACACGTAAACACGCCCAGTTAAAAACAAAATACACGCCCAGTTGGACATAACGAAAAAAAAACGCCCAGTTGTCCATTTCAAACCTCATTTGCATATATATAAAATAGCTCATAACTTGGCCAAAAATTAACGTTTAAAAAAAAACAAAAAACTTTACTGTTATCTACATTGCAGCGCCGATCACATGCAATAGGAGATAGGGATTTGAGAATCTGGTGACAGAGCCTCTTTAAAGAGGCTCTGTCACCAGATTTTGCAACCTCTATCTGCTATTGCAGCAGATAGGCGCTGCAATGTAGATTACAGTAACGTTTTTATTTTTAAAAAACGAGCATTTTTTGCCAAGTTATGACCATTTTTGTAGTTATGCAAATGAGGCTTGCAAAAGTCCAAGTGGGTGTGTTTAAAAGTAAAAGTCCAAGTGGGCGTGTATTATGTGCGTACATCGTGGCGTTTTTAATACTTTTACTAGCTGGGCGCTCTGAAGAGAAGTATCATCCACTTCTCTTCAGAACGCCCAGCTTCGGGCAGTGCAGATCTGTGACGTCACTCACAGGTCCTGCATCGTGTCGGCCACATCGGCACCAGAGGCTTCAGTTGATTCTGCAGCAGCATCGGCGTTTGCAGGTTAGTCAATGTAGCTACTTACCTGCAAACGCTGATGCTGCTGCAGAATCAACTGAAGCCTCTGGTGCCGATGTGTCCGACACAATGCAGGACTTGTGAGTGACGTCACAGATCTGCACTGCCAGAAGCTAGGCGTTCTGAAGAGAAGTGGATGATGCTTCTCTTCAGAGCGCCCAGCTAGTAAAAGTATTAAAAACGCCCCGATGTACGCACACAATACACGCCCACTTGGACTTTTACTTTTAAACACACCCACTTGGACTTTTGCAAGCCTCATTTGCATAACTACAAAAATGCTCATAACTTGGCCAAAAATGCTCGTTTTTTTAAAAATAAAAACTTTACTGTAATCTACATTGCAGCGCCGATCTGCTGCAATAGCAGATAGGGGTTGCAAAATCTGGTGACAGAGCCTCTTTAACTTACCTAGTGTGCATCCCTTGGTTCTTCTCTCTCCGTTGTTTTGTTCTCAGGCCCCATTGTCTTCCATCCAACATGGCCGCCGCTGACTCAGACTTGCACAGGGAGCGTTGTCTGCATATCTGATACAATCCTCCTCCTTCTTCACTGCCCTGTGAAGAGTCAGTAGCGATGGACCAGCGCTGACGTCATCAGCGCTGGTCTATTAGAGGGCATTGAAGGGGGAGGAAGCGTGTCACAGACATGCAGACTATACTGCCTGTGCAAGTCTGCAGCAGCTGCAGCCATTTTGGATGGAAGACAATGGAGGTTTATTTTTTGTGCGGAACCTGGAGGGTCGTTTAACTAGAGGTCCCTTCGTCTTTTTTTTTAGACACAGCTCAGGTGTTGTGTTTGATATTTCAACACATCAATAATTAAACGAATGTGCATGCAGTATGAGTTCTACATAGTGCCATTTTGGGAGCGATACTGTATCTGATAAAGCCAAAGGGCCATTGTGGTTTATTTAGTGCTATGCTCCCTTCATTGTAGGGTTTAGTGGGCGTCCCAGCAGTCCATCCTTTCTTGATCAAACAGTGACTGCGTTTCCTTGCAATATGCCATTATTGTCTATGGCAAGGGTCTCAAACACACAGGCGGCATGCGTCCCTGAGGCTGTCATCTGTGGCCCGTGGGGTACCGAAGCTCCCTCGGAAGAGGTGAGAGCAGGCCGAAGGAGGAGCATGCTGGTGCACCTTCATGACGTCATGAAGGAGCGCAGTCACTTTACTGCGCTGCTGGATCTTTGGTGGTAGGTGAGAAATGGCCACACATCACGCTATAGATAGCGCCCCACACACCCCACCCTGTTGACAGAGCTACACCCCCTAACTGTAGTTAGCTCCATTGGGGCTTTCTCTAGGAGTGCGGAATCCCCAGCTAGAGCATTGCCGATGCTTGGGCCGAGATTCCACTGCTGCAGGAGCCACTGAAGTTACTGTCCATACATGGACAGTGATTTCAGGGGCTCATCCAGCAGAGGATTCCCCGGCCCGAACATCTGCAACACTCTGGCCGGGGAATCCGGTCCAGGTGGATCCCTTGGCATCACTGTCCATATATGGAAAGTAACTTTGGGGGCTACGCCAGCAGATGAAATTCCCGGCCTGAGCGTCGGCAAAGCTCTGACCGGGGAATCCGGTCCAAGAGTGTCACATAGGGTTCGTGGAACCACTAGGCTGTACCGCCTTGACGGTATGGCAGCTGGCCAACAGGGCACAGGTAAAAGTCTATAGTTCGTATAGGGTACCTGCGGCAGCTCGGACAGTAGCAAGGCAGGCTCGGCTGGGACTAGGCAGCAGGCAGACATCAGGTGTGGTGAAGCAGGACAGGCGTGGTATAAAGCACAGCACGACCCTGGCTCAGCACGGCACACGACCAGGATAGCACGGGATACAGGTAACAGGAACACACTAGGAGACCATCGCATAGACAAACTTAGGGTACAACAACAATGCTCAGGCATAGAAGCAAGGGGCTGAACCCCTCTTATAGTCCAGGGCACTCATGGGCTAATAGTTCATTAAAGTCCGGTGCGCACGCTGCCCCTTTAAGAGCGGGCATGAGCGTACGTGCGCACCCTACGGAATCCAGCCGAGGTGAGTGGAAGTGAGCGCTCTTTAGGAGGAGACTGGGGCCAGCTCTCGCCGACCCTTGGCTGCGGCCGTCAGGGGGAAAGTGAACCTGATGTCCCGCAGGCACAGACATGACAAAGAGGATCCCCTGACATCACTGTCCATATGGGCAACGCTCTGGCTGTGGATTCCACTCCTAGAGGGAGCCCAAATGGAGCCATCTATAGGGGGCACTATCTACATGTGAGTGTGTGTGGCACTTTCTACAGAGGAGAGGGAATTGTGGCACTATCTACAGAGGGCACTTTGGCATTATCAACGGGGCGCACTGTGGCACCATCTACAAAGGGCACTGTGGCATTTTTCTACGGAGGGCACCGTGTAATTATATACAGAGGGCACTGTGGCATTATCTACGGGGGGGAGGTGTGGCACTATCTACAGAGGATGCTGTGGCAATATCTACAGAGGGCAGTATCTAAAAAGGGCTGCCTAATGTTAACATTCTTGTGTCTTCGAAACGCTGCCAACTGAGCAGCCAGACTGCTTTTAGTGACACATAAAGAGGCTCTGTCACCAGATTTTGCAACCCCTATCTCCTATTGCAGCAGATCGGCGCTGCAATGTAGATTACAGTAACGTTTTTATTTTAAAAAAAACAAGCATTTTTGGCCAAGTTATGACCATTTTTGTATTTATGCAAATGAGGCTTGCAAAAGTACAACTGGGCGTGTTTACAGTAAAAGTACAACTGGGCGTGTATTATGTGTGTACATCGGGCGTTTTTACTTATTTTACTAGCTGGGCATTAGGAATGGGAGTGTATGATGCTGACGAATCAGCATCATCCACTTCTGTTCGTTAACACCCAGCTTCTGGCAGTGCAGACACACAGCGTGTTCTCGAGAGATCACGCTGTGACGTCACTCATTTCCTGCCCCAGGTGCTGCATCGTGTCGGCCACATCGGCACCAGAGGCTACAGTTGATTCTGCAGCAGCATCAGCGTTTGCAGGTAAGTAGCTACATCGACTTACCTGCAAACGCCGATGCTGCTGCAGAATCAACTGTAGCCTCTGGTGCCGATGTGTCCTCGCTCGTCCGACACGATGCAGGACCTGGGGCAGGAAGTGAGTGACGACACAGTGTGATCTCTCGAGAACACGCTGTGTCTCTGCACTGCCAGAAGCTGGGCGTTCTGAAGAGAAGTGGATGATACTTCTCGTCAGAACGCCCAGCTAGTAAAAGAAGTAAACACGCCCAGATGTAACACACATAATACACGCCCAGTTGGACTTTTACTTTAAACACGCCCAGTTGGACTTTAGCAAGCCTCATTTGCATAAATACAAAAATGGTCATAACTTGGCCAAAAATGCTCGTTTTTTAAAAAGAAAAACGTTACTCTTATCTACATTGCAGCGCCGATCTGCTGCAATAGCAGATAGGGGTTGCAAAATCTGGTGACAGAGCCTCTTTAAACTGGAAAACTGGACTGATTAAAATAAGCACGTGGAGTACACATTCGCAAATTTACGGTAAGTTTAAACCTATTATTATAGTAATGTAGTATTGTTATAGTAATGTAGTATTGTTATAGTAGTTCAAATAGCTAATTCACTAACAACAATTTTGTATTGTATCAAAATTGAAAGTAATGCGGCCCGTCAACTTCACATTTTTTTGTATGTGTGGACTATTTACCTGTCCCAGTTTGAGAACCCTGGTCTACAGTAAGAAAACCAATTAAACCCTTATTCCATGTGTCAACCTCAATTTTTAACACAACATAGAAAATTTCGATAAATAGAGAATTTCTTTGAGTCGGTTTGAAGCCCCCAATTAGGCTGAGTTTTTTGCAGGAGGAAAATCTGCTTCAAAATTCTGTTTGGAATTTTGAGGCAGATTTTCCATTGCTTGCACGCCGACATTCGTGGCGTTTCTCGCTGCGTTTTTCTCCCGCGGCCATTGCACGCCACGGGCATAAAACGCAGCGAAATATGCTTTCTTTGCCTCCCATTGATGTCAATGGTAGGTCAGAGGCGTAAACGAAGATAGGGCATGTCCCTTCTTTTTCTCGCGTGCCGGTTTGGAAAAAACGCCTCCGCCTCCAATTGAAATCAAAGGGAGGCATTTTCGGCTGTTTTTTGGCGCGTTTTCCAATGCAGTTTCCGTGTCAAAAAAACTCAGTGTGAGTAGAGTAGAGAAGAGTAGAGTTCTTTCTGGTTTTATGGCAATTAGGCCAGCATCACACATGCAGATTTTGGTGCAATTTTTTTTAGCCAAACGCAGGAGTGGACACAAAAGACAGGAGATGCATAACTTGGTTCAAAACTGCACCATGGGGGCGGAGTTACGACGCATCGTGATGGCAGCTTAATCCTTGAGCTCCTCACTTCACCTTCAGAAACCACAGCTTTATAGACGATTTAACCAACCAAAATGGTGAGAACATCAAGGGACAAGAGCAGAGACTCACCCGGTCCTGCAAAACAGGGAAAAAGTCAGTCCGAAATGGAAAAACACCTGAAGAAAAAACGTTCCTCTCCTGCGGCCCGGGAAAAAATGGCGCCGGCACAGCATGCAGACGAGGCTGGAGATGATGACTCAGAGGGAGATAGCTCTGCAGCCTGTTCAGAACCGGCGAGGGACAGAGACACGCTATCACGCTCCTACTTTAAAAAGGTACTGACACAAGCAATCACCCCTGTAATGAAAGAGTTGGCGGATATAAAAGGGGATATTAAACAGATTGGGCAAAGGGTGGAATCCCTAGAAGAAACGCAAACCTTTATTTTGAGCCACAGTGCTGTCGTTTCCAACATGCTTGTCTCACATCAGACTCACATAAATAACGCTCATTTGATGATTGAGGACCAGGAAAATCGAAGCCGCCGCCGGAATATAAGAGTGCGGGGCCTCCCTGAAGCAGTAACAGGAGACACATTGCCCCAAGTAATCACACAGATCTTTGCTGACCTCGTGGGTCAAGAGAGGGCCGAAAAGATGGTGGTGGAGAGGGTACACAGAGCGCTGAGACCAAAGCCTGCGCCGAACGATCCGCCGAGGGATGTGATTTGCGGCCTGCTGAGTTTCCTAGACACATCAAGCCTGCTGAAAGCGGCGAGGGAACGACAGGAGTATCTGTATGAAGGGACACAAGTACTCTTTTTTCAAGATATAGCACCCAGTACCTTGGCTAAAAGGAGGATCTTAAAGCCAGTGACAGACACGCTTCGTGTCAAGAAATTGCCGGTGCGGTGGTTATTCCCGTTCGGTTTAGCGACCATGATAGAAGGGCGACAATGCATCATTCGTTCCCCAGATGACCTCCCTAAACTCTGGGAAAAGTTGGGCATTTCACCGCTTGACATCCCATCATGGCTGCCTGTGCAAGCAACATCGGATATACCAGAACTTCCATACTTACCGTCGCCAACAGGATGGCAGGTGGCGTCCAGGATGAAGTCTCCGCGATATCGGAAACACCCAACGCCAACTTTGGCTGATTGAAATGCTCATCATGGACGATGAAAATATTTTCCATCACTACATAAGTGGTGAATCCTAGGGAGAGCGTGAGTGTTTACTGAAATGCTTTTGTTCAAAGCAGCAGATCCCTTTGTACCTTGTATTACATAAGTAAATGGTCTATTTCAAATGTCCTCATATAACATGTGTACTATTATCTGCTATATAGGGGTAGATACAGTGGTATTAGACATTGCTATAGTATATTTGCTCACGATTAGACAGTGTTGAACATTGTTGAGCTGTTAGGAGTGATTATACTGTGATAAAATGAGATGCAATATAGATATGCTGGTTTACACTAATATAGTGAGTTGGACGGAGAGGACAGCCCATTCTTACTTTAGTATTGTCGATGAGCTTAAAGTGGATATTACAGTTTCTGGAGGTGGAACCTTCTTTTCTGGCGTTACAGTCTCCCCCTCCTCCCACTCACCCCCACCCTTATCCAGGTGCTTTCTCCGGGACGGAGATACTGATAGCAATTGTGGATACTAGAGGATGTGCGGGAATTTTTTCTGCCCTTCCTCTGGGATCTCTTCGCTGCGGGGTGGATAGTTCCACAGGAATATATGTATATAGTTTAAGTTTTTATGTTTACACCGTGACCGTGGCTAGACATCACTGCGTTTGTCTCACTGTATTACTTCATTATGGCTTCGCTTAAAACTTTATCATTTAATGTTAAAGGCATGAACATCCCACAGAAACGAAGTCAGATTTTCAACATGTTGAGAAGAGAAAGTGCTGATCTAATTTTCTTACAAGAAACACACTTTAAATCAAATAAGCTCCCTTCACTTCCTACTAAGCCTTATGACAAGTGGTATCATTGTTCTTATAATAGTGCCTCGAGAGGGGTTTCAATAGTGATACGAGACACAATACCCTTTGTTCATGAAGCCACACAAAGTGATCCTAGTGGTCGTTATATATTTCTCAAAGGAACTATTTTGAACATGAAAATTACATTAGTTAATCTTTATGGACCAAATGTGAGACAGGCGCAGTGGTTGACGAAGGTATTGCATTCTCTTCAGCCCTTCTTTGAAGGAATGGTTATAGTAGGAGGAGATTTTAACATGGTATTAGATCCGAACTTGGATTCCACATCCAAAGTATCACATATTACCCATAAGACCCGCAGAAGATTAAAAATGCTGTTAACCAGGTTAAAATTGATCGATGTGTGGAGAGTACACCATCCGTCCGACCGGGATTATTCCTTTAATTCAGCCCCACATAAGTCATATCAGCGCTTCGACCATTTGCTAATTTCAGACCCTTTTTTTCCCTGCGGTCACATCTTCCGGAATCGGTAACATTACCATTTCGGACCATGCACCGATCTTTATCAAAATTAAGTTGACAGACCTCCCTATGAGAGGGTGGAACTGGAGGCTAAATGACACTTTACTAGAAAATGTAAAAGATTCTGACGCCTTAGAACTCCGGTTGAAGGAATTTTTTGTGGTTAATGATGATCCTCTTATCTCTCAGCCTATACTATGGGAGACACATAAAGCTGTTATAAGAGGGGAACTCATTGCCTTGGGGTCTAGAGTTAAGAAGGAACGGATGAAAACTATCAACCAGGTGTTGGGTAAAATCTCCTCACTGGAAAATATACATAAATGTGCACAGTTGGAGTCAGCACAAGCTGAATTACGACACCTTAGGCAGGAATTAAAGAATATCCTTAATGTAAAATCGGCGAAAACCCTTCAACTATTAAAGTATAAAACCTATGCACACGGGACAAGGGGAACAAAATAATGTCAAACCTCATTAAAAAACAAAGAGGGAAAACGTTCATTTCATCCATCAAAAACAAGGTAGGGCATAAACTCACCACAACAGATCTAATTGCCAGGGAATTTAGGAATTACTATCTGGAATTGTATAATATTAAAAAAGATCCTATACAGGCCAGTAGGACCCCACAGGCGGACGCCATACAAAAATTCTTAACATCTATTGAAGCGCCCTCCTTGTCAGAAGAAGAGCGAGCCTCGTTAGTGGTTCCATTCACTATGTCTGAAATTGAAAAGATTCTGATGTCCATACCAAATGGGAAAAGCCCTGGGCCGGATGGTCTGCCCATAATTTATTATAAAAAATTTAAAAACACACTATTGCCGTACTTTTTGTCACTATGTAATGCCCTGCTGAATGGAGCTACCTTCCCTAAACAAGCTTTAGAGGCCAACATTACCATTCTACCAAAAGAGGGGAAGGATCTGGAAAGGTGCAGCAGTTACAGGCCTATTTCCCTATTAAATTCGGACTTGAAATGGTGGGCAAAAATTTTGTCAACACGCATTAATGGTTACCTTTCTAAATTGGTTGGAGCGGAACAGGTGGGATTTTTTCCAGGGAGGGAAGGGAAATTTAATACCATAAGAACGGATCATGCTATATATCACGCTAGACAACACAAAATTCCCTTGATCTTATTAGGGACAGACGCGGAGAAGGCCTTCGATCGCATTAATTGGGTATTCCTGAAAGCTGCTCTTACTAAATTTGGCTTCCCCCAAACACTTATAGACATGATTTTCTGCTTATATCAAAATCCTACAGCAAGAATACAGGTGAACGGCACCTTTTCAGATCCTTTCCCTATTCAAAATGGAACAAGGCAAGGCTGCCCTCTGTCCCCCACGTTATTCATTTTGGTAATGGAAACACTCTTACTTAAAATTAGACAAACTCCCTCTATTAAAGGCCTGAAAGTAGGACAATTCGAGCACAAAACAGCTGCATATGCGGATGATTTATTGGTCCTCATAACAAACCCTGTAGTGGCCCTCCCAAATCTCATACAAATTTTTGAAGAATTCGGTTGGATTTCAAATTTCAAGATCAATTATGAGAAGTCAGAAGCATTAAATATAACCTTACCTAACAATATTTTATTGACAATTAGCTCACGTTCACCTTTTAAATGGCAAAAATCCGAACTGCAATATTTAGGACTTAAAATTACGGCTAGCCCAAACTTACTTTTTGGCAGGAATTACGACCCATTGTACTACAAAATTAAAAATTACTTGAACAAAATACGCATCCCATATGTCGTGGATAGGACGCAAAAATCTCCTTACTACATTCATTTTACCACAAGTTTTATACCTGTTTCAGACTTTGCCAATTGACATTCCGAAGTATTATTTCCTAAAATTTAGACGCTTATTCACGGAATTTATGTGGAATAATAAAAGGCCTAGAATCGCATATCAGCAATTGATAAGGAAAAAAACTGAAGGAGGATTGGCATTGCCAGACCTAATTTCGTATTACAATGCAATACAATTGGGGAGATGGACACAACTGGCAAAGGCTGAAGGGGGATTGCCACATGTATCTATAGAGAAGGGGTTATTGATACACAATCAGACTTCTGCTTTTTGGGTCGGAAATACGCTTCCTGCCAGAGCATCGGTAGTGAGTGATATGACATGGGGGATGCTTAAGGTGTGCCACACTTCCTCGGCACTACATCTACGTGACAATAAGTTCTCAATGTTAGCGCCACTCTCTATACTTCCATGTTTGGTGAACCCCACTTGCTCTAGGGTTCCTGATTCTTGGTCTCATTTGAGGTCCTTAAAGATAGAAAGAGTTTTTGACTCAATGGGCCCGCCTACACTTCATACCTTACATGAGGAACTGAAAATTCGTAGCCCTTCAAGCTTACAAGTGATAGACTTCACACACACATGTAAGAGGTTTCTCGCTTCCGTAGCTGCAAGCAAATCTGATCCCACATGGTTGGAAAACTACACTTTATGGGATACTACCCCTAAAAAGTGTCTCTCTAAGATATACAAACAGTTGATAACAAATATGAGCAAAGACACGCCAGGTTTTATACCAGCATGGGAAAGGGAACTGGGCTGTTTGTTTGCTGCAGAGGATAGATCTTACATTTTGCGCCATTCACATGGTTTTTCTAGATGTGTCAGAATGCAAGAAAATTCTTACAAGCTACTAACGCGATGGTACAGAACGCCGGATTACTTATGCAGGATTCGGGCATCTACTTCAGATCAATGCTGGAGGTGTGAGAGGGAAGTGGGTAGCATTTCCCACATATGGTGGTCATGCAGGGAGATCCAACCCTTCTGGAAAGAAGTAGAAAATCTGATTGCAAGAATTTGTTCAAATCCAGTGTTACTCACAAAAGAATTGATTTTACTGTGGTTACCCACAAAAGAGTTCTCCCCATCCTCCAAAAACCTTCCCACATACATAATCTCAGCGGCTAAAATATTGATCCCTACCTTGTGGAGGAGCTCAATACCCCCATCATTGGACCAACTAGTGAACAAAATACACCAAATATGTCGGCTGGAGGAACTTGCAAGGTGGGAAAATAAAAACAGGAAATCATTTCTCAAAATCTGGCAGCCTTGGCTAGCGAATAGGGACAAGGCTTTAGGTAATCAAGGATAAGAAAGACATGAGTGGGACTAGTTGATAGAGAAGGGAGTTCAGATAAAATTTTGATCAAGAGGGATAGTACAGAGTGTTTAGTACTTGATAGTACTTACAGTATGGGAAGGACATTACATGAGTCACGGTCACGGTGATATGTTTTCTTGTTTATTTGTTTGTCTGGTTGTCTGTCATACCGCAGTTGAGCTTACAAGATATACTGATTATATACATTAAACATCGTATTGCTATGGCATAAAATTTTAGATGTCATGAAGAGAAGATATTGTTCTCAAGCATAACTGTAATGGCAGGGGGTAGGGAGACGGACAAGTGAGCCCTAATCTACCCGCCACTCTGTCCCTGCCTACTTGCAACGACCCGCCCTAGGCGACGGGGTACAACTGGGCGGCGGTCCCTGCGCTCAGTAAGTGCACGACAAACACGACAAACATACAAAGGAACACAAGCAAGGAAAAGGGGCAGTTGCCCGCGGCAACACCGTGAGCAACCAGAGTCGTGAACGAGCCGAGTCAAGCCAGGAGTGTGCGAGGTACAAAACGAAAAGCAGAAGAGTAGTCGGTAAGCCAGGGTCTGTATGGAGCAGGATCAAAAATAGCAGGAGCTGTAGCTGGGCCAGGAAACCACAAGGAAAGAATCACAAGCACCGAGGGAAAGGAAGGGCAGGCTTAAATAGACCGAGGGCGGGAGCTAGCTGAGTCTGGCCAGGTTACGATAGGCTCTCCCACTCCTAAGCCTGCCAGCCTGAATGGTGGAAGCAGGAGTCAGTCTCAGGGATGTATTCTCAGGTGCTGACTGATTAGTTCTGGGAGTTAACCCCGAAGCTGTGCCTGGCAGATCCTTTACAATAACATATTGATGTGCCAGGCATAAATGCTGCCTGTTATGGTCGTTGTAATTGACTAATGTATTTCTATGTAACTGCTTCAATAAAAAGAGTTTATACAAAACTGCACCATAAACTGCATTAAAATTGTGTGTGTGATCCTGCGTGATACAGTGCTTAGCTTACTACCCTTTTGCAGTTTATGTTTGTAGGGCAACAATATACTGTATATGGACATCCTTTCCTTAACATACATCATAGATTGTGTGGTTTAATTCAGACAGCACTAGTTTTCTCAGGTGCTCGAAATAGGGTCCCAACCCAGTTGTAGATTCGGCACACTTTCGGAATATTGAGAGTAGATTTTATTTCAATTTTTTCTTTTTTCAATATATGCCAGTGGCTACAAGTGCAACGTTTCGGTCGTGAGACCTTCGTCAAGCTCTGAGCCGTACTGGGGACTGGTTTACCATTAAAGAAGAAAAAATTGAGAAGGGGGGCGGAGTTACGACGCATCGTGATGGCAGCTTAATTCTTGAGCTCCTCACTTCACCTTCAGAAACCACAGCTTTATAGACAATATAACCAACCAAAATGGTGAGAACATCAAGGGACAAGAGCAGAGACTCACCCGGTCCTGCAAAACAGGGAAAAAGTCAGTCCGAAATGGACAAATACCTGAAGAAAAAAATTCCTCTCCTGCGGCCCGGGAAAAAATGGCGCCGGCACAGCATGCAGACGAGGCTGGAGATGATGACTCAGAGGAAGATAGCTCTGCAGCCTGTTCAGAACCGGCGAGGGACAGAGACACGCTATCACGCTCCTACTTTAAAAAGGTACTGACACAAGCAATCACCCCTGTAATGAAAGAGTTGGCGGATATAAAAGGGGATATTAACCCCTTCCCGCTCCTTGACGTACTATTACGTCATGGCAGCTGTATCGTTCGCGCTCCATGCCGTAATAGTACGTCACGGGAGTAACGGCCGTTTCGGCCGTCCTCCCGACACATACAGGAGCTGTGACGCTGCTGTCTTGTTCAGCAGCTGTCACAGCTCCTACAGCGGGGACCGATCGCTGTGTCCCCGCTGATTAACCCCTTAAAAGCCGCGTTCTATAGAGATCGCGGCTTTTTAGGGGTTAAGCTGCCATCGCCGGCCTGCTACGCGACAGCGGCCGGCGATGGTGACTATGGCAACCGGACACCAAACAATGGCGTCCGGCTATGCCATAGACGGAAGCCTAGTGGGTCCTGACAACGTCAGGACCCACTATGCTTGCTGTCAGTGAGTAGCTGACAGTTCTAATACACTGCACTACGCATGTAGTGCAGTGTATTAGAATAGCGATCAGAGCCTCCTGCCCTCATGTCCCCTAATGGGACAAAGTAATAAAGTAAAAAAAAAGTTAAAAAAAGATGTGTAAAAATAAGAAAATAAAAGATTTAAAAGTATTAAAAGTAAAAATCCCCCCTTTTCCCTTATCAGTCCTTTATTATTAATAAAAATATATAAACAAACAAATAAACTATACATAATTGGTATCGCCGCGTCCGTAACGGCCTGAACTACAAAATTATTCCGTTATTTATCCCGCACAGTGAACGCCGTAAAATAAAATAATAATAAACCGAACCACAATCACAATTCTTTGGTCACTTCACCTCCCAAAAAATGGAATAAAAAGAGATCAAAAAGTCGCATGTACCTAAAAATGGTACTGATCGAAACTACAGTTCGTTACGCAAAAAATAAGTCCTCGCACGGCTTTATTGATGGAAAAATAAAAACGTTCTGGCTCTTAGAATAAGGTAACACAAAAAGTGAGTGATTGTTTACAAAACGTATTTTATTGTGCAAACGCCATAAGACATAAAAAAAAACTATAAACATCTGGTATCAACGTAATCGTATCGCCCCGCAGAATAAAGTGAACATGTCATTTATAGCGCACGGTGAACGCTGTAAAAAAAAAAAAGAAAAAAAAACAATCGTACAATTGCTGTTTTTTAGTCACCACGCCTCCTAAAAATAGAATAAAAACTGATCAAAAAGCCGCATGCACCCCAAGAAAACTACAATGTATTCCTCAAGGGGTCTAGTTTCCAAATTGGGGTCACTTTTGGGGGGTTCCCAATGTTTTGGCACCACAAGACCTCTTCAAACCGGACATGGTGCCTAATAAAAAAGAGGCTTCAAAATCCGCTAGGTCCTCCTTTGCTTCGGAGGCCGGTGTTTCAGTCCATTACCGCACTAGGGCCACATGTGGGATATTTCTCAAAATTGCAGAATCTGGGCAATAAGTATTGAGTTGCGTTTCTCTGATACATCCTTTTGTGTTATAAAAAAAATGGTATAAAGAGGATTTTCTGACAAAAAAAAAATGTAAATTTCACCTCTACTTTGCTCTAAATTTTTGTGAAACACCTAAAGGGTTCATAAACTTTCTAAATGCTGTTGTGAATACTTTGAGGGGTCTAGTTTCTAAAATGGGGTATTTGATAGGGGTTTCTAATATATGGGCCCCTCAAAGCAACTTCAGACCTGAACTGGAACCTAAAAAAATAAATAAATGAGGCAATACTTCATTTCTTACATTATACTGATAATGAGCCGTGCCCACCCCGAGATGACCCCAGTTTTGACCGTTTGGATAAACGGAGACCCCTATTAGACCGTTCCAGTGCCCGGTTTTCCCAAGCATTCACCCCCGAGACGTGTATTTCTATTGATGAGTCCCTGGTACATTTTAAAGGGAGGGTTCAATTCCGCGAGTACCTGCCGGGTAAGAGGGCAAGGTATGGCGTGAAGATGTATAAGCTGTGCGAGAGTGTATCAGGGTATACCTACAGGTTTAGGATATATGAAGGAAAGGCCACCCCCAAAGCAGACTGCATCCTGGACTACAATAGGTACATGGGAGGGATGGACTTGTAAGATCAAGCCCTGAAGCCCTACAGCGCCATGCAGTGTGGTATAAGAAGCTAGCCGGGCACATCATACAGATGGCATTGTACAATGCGTACGTGCTACGTCGATGTGCAGGCCAGACGGGAACTTTCCTGGAATTTCAAGAGGTGATTATCAAGAACCTAATCTTTAGGGACCAAGAAGGGGGGGCACCCAGTACTTCTGGAAGCGAGCCCACACGCATCGTACCAGGGCGGCAACACTTTCCAGGAGAAGTTCCCCAAACTGGCAAGAAGGGAAAAAGTCAAAAGAGGTGCAAAGTCTGCTATAAGAGGGCGATAATGGATGACACAATATATCAATGTGACACGTGTCCCGAATAACCAGAGCTCTGTATGAAAGTGTTTTAAAATTTATCATACATCCCTTGATTTATAATTTACCCCAATTCTACTTACCCTGATGTACTCCGCACAGCTTATCCCCCATTATGTTTCCCTTCTGAGCCCTGCTGTGTGCCCAAACAGCTGATAACAGCCACATTGAGGGTATAGCCATACCCGGGAGAACCCACATTACAGTTTATGGGTTGTATGTCTCCGGTCAAAATGCTCACTACACCTCTAGATGAATGCCTTAAGGGTGTAGTTTTTAAAACGGGGTCACTTCTTGCGGGTTTCAACTGTACTGGTACCTCAGGGGCTTCTGCATACATGATTTCGCACTAGAAAATCCCCAGTAGGCCAAATGGTGGTCCTTTCCTTCTGAGCCCTCCCATGGGCCCAAACGGCAGTTTATCACAACAAATGGGGTATTGCGGCACTCAGATCAAATTGCGCAACAGAATGGGGTATTTTGTTTCTTGTGAAAATAAGAAATTTTCAGCCAAAACGACATATTATTTGAAAAACATTATTTTGTTTTCATTCCCAGCCCAATTCAAATAAGTTCTGTGAAAAAACTATGGGGTCAAAATGGTCACAACACCCATAAATGAATTCCTTGAGGGGTGTAGTTTCCAAAATGGGGTCATTTGTGGTTGGTTTCTATTGCTTTGATACCTCTGGGGCTCTGCAAATGCGACATGGCACCCGAAAACCAAACCAGCAAAATCTGTACTCCAAAGAACACACAGCGCTCCTTTCCTTCTGAGCCCTCCCATGGGCCCAAACGGCAGTTTATCACCACAAATGGGGTATTGCCGCACTCAGGACAAATTGGGCAACAAAATGGAGTATTTTATTTCTTGTGAAAATAAGAATTTTTGAGCTAAAATGACATATTATTGGAAAAAATATATATTTTTTTAATTCCCAGCCCAATTCAAATAAGTTCTGTGAAGAAACTATGGAGTCTAAATGGTCACATTACCCATAAATGAATTCCTTGAGGGGTGTAGTTTCCAAAATGGGGTCACTTCTGGTGGGTTTCCATTGCTTTGATACCTCTGGGGCTCTGCAAATGCGACATGGCACCCGAAAACCAAACCAGCAAAATCTGCACTCCAAAGAACACACAGCGCTCCTTCCCTTCTGAGGCCTCCCATGGGCCCAAACGGCAGTTTATTGCCACAAATGTGGTATTGATGCACTCAGGAGAAATTGGGCAACAAAATTGAGTATTTTGTTCCCTGTGAAAATAAGAAATTTTGGTAAAAAATTACATCTTATTGGAAAAAATGTCATTTTTTTAATGTCACAGCCCAATTGAAATAGGTGCTGTGAAAAAACAGTGTGGTCAAAATGCTAACAACAACCATAAATGAATTCCTTGAGGGGTGTAGTTTCCAAAATGGGGTCACTTTTGGTGGGTTTCCATTGCTTTGATACCTCTGAGGCTCTGCAAATGCGACATGGCACCCGAAAACCAATCCAGCAAAATCTGGACTCCAACAAACATATAGCGCTCCTTTCCTTCTGAGCCCTCCCATGGGCCCAAACGGCAGTTTATCACCACAAATGGGGTATTGCCACACTAAGGACAAATTGGGCAACAAAAAGGGGTATTTTGTTCCCTGTGAAAATAAGAAATTTTGATCACAAATGACATTTTATTGTAAAAAATGAAATTTTTTTCATTTCAGAGCCCAATTCAAATACGTGCTGTGAAAAAACTGTGCGGTCAAAATGGTAACAACAACCCTAAATGAATTCCTTGAGGGGTGTAGTTTCCAAAATGGGGTCACTATTGGGGGATTCCTACTGTTTTGACACCTCAACACCTCTTCAAACCTGGCATGCTGCCTAAAATATATTCTAATAAAAAAGAGGACTCAAAATGCACTAGGTGCTTCTTTGATTCTAGGGCTTGTGTTTTAGTCCATGAGCGCAGTAGGGCCACATGTGGGACATTTCTAAAAACTGCAGAATCTGGACAATACATATTTAGTAGTGTTTCTCTGGTAAAACCTTCTGTGTTACAGAAAAAAAAATTAATAAAATTGAAATTCAGCAAGAAAAATGAAATTTGCAAATTTCACCTCCACTTTGCTTTAATTCTTGTGAAATGCCTGAAGGGTTAAAAAACTTTATAATTGCTGTTTTGAATACTTTGAGGGGTCTAGTTTTTAAAATGGGGTGTTTTATCAGGGTTTCTAATACATAGGCCCCTCAAAGCCACTTCAGAACTCAAGAGGTACCTTAAAAAAAAGGCTTTTGAAATTTTCTTAAAAATATAAGAAATTGCTGTTTATGTTCTAAGCATTGTAACGTCCAAGAAAAATAAAATAATGTTCAAAAAACGATGCCAATCTAAAGTAGACATATGGGAAATGTGAACTAGTAACTATTTTGGGTGGTATAACCGTCTGTTTTACAAGCAGATGCATTTAAATTCTGAAAAATGCAATTTTTTCCAAATTTTCTCTAAATTTTGCAATTTTTCACCAATAAACACTGAATATATCGACCAAATTTTACCACAAACATGAAGCCCAATGTGTCACGAGAAAACAATCTCAGAATCGCTTGGGTAGGTTTAAGCATTCCGACGTTATTACCACATAAAGTGAAATATGTCAGATTTGAAAAATGGGCTCTGAGCCTTAAGGCCCAAACTAGGCTGCGTCCTTAAGGGGTTAAACAGATTGGGCAAAGGGTGGAATCCCTAGAAGAAACACAAACCTCTATTTTGAGCCACAGTGCTGTCGTTTCCAACATGCTTGTCTCACATCAGACTCACATAAATAACGCTCATTTGATGATTGAGGACCAGGAAAATCGAAGTCGCCGCCGGAATATCAGAGTGCGGGGCCTCCCTGAAGCAGTAACAGGAGACACATTGCCCCAAGTAATCACACAGATCTTTGCTGACCTCGTGGGTCAAGAGAGAGCCGACAAGATGGTGGTGGAGAGCGTACACAGAGCGCTGAGACCAAAGCCTGCGCCGAACGAACCGCCGAGGGATGTGATTTGCGGCCTGCTGAGTTTCCTAGACACATCAAGCCTGCTGAAAGCGGCGAGGGAACGACAGGAGTATCTGTATGAAGGGACACAAGTACTCTTTTTTCAAGATATAGCACCCAGTACCTTGGCCAAAAGGAGGATCTTAAAGCCAGTGACAGACATGCTTCGTGTCAAGAAATTGCCGGTGCGGTGGTTATTCCCGTTCGGTTTAGCGACCATGATAGAAGGGCTCGTAGTAGTTTTAGGAGTAGGAAAAACGGGACCACCGGCGCTGCTTCAGTCTTTAGGCGATACACAATACACAACCAACGTAGTGGATTAAGTGTATAAGGTTTTATATTTGATAGGCTACGCGTTTCAACGTCGAACTGACGTCTTCCTCAGGCCAATACAGACTGTGCGGTTCCTGCCCTATTTATACATCAGGGCGAGGAATAAGACCGCCAGTTATAATGGGTCAAAGGTCACATAAGATACAGAAATATAGAAAACAGAAGAAAGAAGCAGCATTTAAAAGCAATTTGCAAGTATCATAATACGATAAGAATGAACGGGATTAGCAACATGTTTAAAAAACTGTTTTAAAACTCTTAGTTAAACTGACAGATCAGTACCGTGTTTTCATGAGAGATTTATATGACAGCCAAAAACTATATTTATGTATGAAAATGTGGGTGAATAAACCATCATATATTAAAGATTTGCTTATGTCTGAGTTTTATTGTGTTTTAAATAATGTTAATGGAAGAAATACATGTAGCTCAAAAACTGCTGAGTCAGAGCGTCCTTGGTTACTAGGAGTTAGGACTCCGGAAGCCGTAAGGGAACACAAAGGTTTGAATGGACCGCATGTTTGGACCGCACAGGAATATAACAATGGTTGGGAGCGTCCTTGGTTACTGGTAGTCAAGAACACAAAAATGTCACGGGGGAAAGAAAGATTTACGCTGGATCGCACAGCAGAATACATCAGGTCGCGGGACTCCGCGCTAAGAGATCTAAACCAGGCATCTGCATCGGAACTGGTGAGTGACAGGACGTTATGTTACTGGGATATTGTTAATCATGGATTACTATGGATCTCTTTCATTAATATCAGAATAGGTAAATGGTTATTTTTTTATATAAAAACAGAATAGGTAAATAGTTATTTTTTAAGAAAGAACCTAAAAGGTTAAAATGTTGGTAAATGTGCCTGGATTGGTATCGATTAGATTCATTTTGTATGTCAATACGTTTGTAAAAGTTTATAGAAAGACCGGAAAATTCTTTTTTTAGAAATAAAATAACTTATTAAGAGAATTTGTATATCCAATGAGGGACGGGAGTTCAAGCTTATTACTATTACGGACTAGGGTTATTCTCATCATGGATGTCAAGGGTAGATGGTTAAAGAACCTCTTATAGTTGCGGCTATGTTTGCTGTTTGGTTATTTACTTATTTTTATTTTTATTTTTATTCTAAGGATGACTCAGTAAGGTCATTCAGACCGTTTGGATGTAGGGTTTCCAATTTAAAAATCCAATAATTCTCCCTCTGTTTTAGCTTGATAAATCTATTTGGTAGGTCAAATGATATCTGTTCGATTGGGGTGACTTTAATCTCGGAGAAATTGCACTTGTGTTTATACATACAGTGACGGGATACACTTTGTTTTAAAAAAACCCTCGTGACATTAAACCTGTGGTTATTAATTCGGTTCCTTAGGGTTTGTGTAGTTCGGCCCACATATTGCAGATTGCAAGTGCACTGCAGTAGATAAATGACATAGGAGCTACCGCAATTTAAAAAATCTTTTATTGTGAATTTTTCCCCTGTTTTTATGGAGTAATATTCCCTGCAATTGTTTGAAATGTTATTACAGCATAAGCATCTGCTTTGGCCGCATTTAAAGGAACCTTTCAGATTTGGGAGTAAACAGTGATTTATTTTTTTGGCATTCCGCAGTTTACTCGGGGCTATTATGTTTTTTATTGTTTTCGCCCGTCTATAAGTAATAATAGGTTTCGCTGGTATTAAGGGTTTTAAGAAAGGGTCGTTTGTTAAGATATGCCAGTGTTTTTTAAAAACGGTGGCTATGGTATTACTCTCTTTATTGAATGTAGTTATAAAATTGGTTTTAACCCTCTCACTGCTTGATTTTGGCTTAGTGTTTGTAAGTTTCAATTGGATACATTCTTTTTGTGTTAGACTTTGGGCTTTTAATTCAGCACCTTCGATGAGACTTTTTGGAAAACCTTTTTCATGGAATCTCTGCTTTAAAATCCCACATTCCTGGTTGAAGGTTAGATTATCTGAGCAGTTCTTTCTAATTCTTCTATATTGTCCGAACGGGATATTTTTGAGCCACGGGGGGTAGTGAGCACTTTTAAAATCGAGATAACTATTCACGTCCACCATTTTGAAATGAGTTTTTGTTGTAAAAAGGCTATTTTTCTTACCAATTGTCAGATCTAAAAAGTCAATGTTCGTTTCTGAGAAATTATGAGTAAATGAGAGGCCAAAAGTATTATTATTTAAAATATCCATAAAATCATTGGCTGTGCTAGCGTCGCCATTCCATATAAAAAACAGGTCATCGATGAATCGCCTATAGAATAGAATTCTGTTCCTAAATGCATGCTTACTTAGAATGAGGGCTTCCTCAAACGCCCCCATATATAAGTTTGCATAAGAGGGTGCGAATCTTGTCCCCATTGCACATCCCTTTATTTGTTTGTAAAATTTCCCATCAGAATTGAAAGTATTATGAGTTAGTATAAACTCTACACATTCCATGATAAAATTAATTTGAGTGTTGGGATACCGTAGATCAGTTGCAAGGTAGTCTAAGGTGACTTGTGCACCCTGTGTATGTGGGATATTAGTGTATAAAGAAGATACGTCCGCCGTGAGAAAGTTGATATTAGAAATATCGCAGGTTGACTGTAATTTGAAAAGATCTCTTATGAGATGTGTTGAATCTTTAAGAAAAGATGGCAATTTGGAAACTAAGGGTTGGAGGTGGATGTCTACAAAATGTGATAGGTTGCTTGTTAAAGAACCTATTCCTGAAATTATTGGTCGGCCGGGTGGATTATGAAGAGCTTTATGGATTTTGGGAAGATGGTACATGAATGGGATGGATGGAAACGGAACGGTCAAAAACATTTTTTCTTTTTTGCATATCAGGTTTTTGGTAAATGCAGTTTCGATCAGAGCTTTATATTCTATTTCAAATTCAGGGATTGGATTCTGTTTAAGTTCCTCGTAATAAAGAGTGTCTGATAGTAATCTCTGCGCTTCTTTCAAATAATCGGATCGATCTTGTATGACAATGCCTCCCCCTTTATCTGCGGACCTAATTACTATGTCCTGGTTGTTCTGTAGATTTTTTAGAGCTCTACGTTGGGAAAAGGATAGATTGTCCCTAGGAGTGTTAGTCTGTTGGATGGTTTTCAAATCAGAGCTTACCAGGTTGGAGAAGGTTTCTATGGCTGGACCCCTATGATGGAGGGGATAGAAAGAGGATTTTGGACGAAGATCAGTTAAAACAGGTGCAACAATATCTGGTGTAATTTGATTGGGTGCAATCACTGATGGGGTGATGGCAAAATGACGTAGTAGGGTTATTTTCCTCATGAATTTATTTAGATCCATGAATAGATCAAAACTATCATGTGATGAGGTGGGGCAAAAGGAAAGTCCCTTTGATAATAAGCTGATTTCGTCTGTATTCGGGACGAATTTGGATAGATTGAAAATTTTGGTTAGATTATTTTGTGTTTTTTCTTTAGTGATAGCGGTGGAATTCTTGGTGTGGTGTCTACCTCCTCTACACCCTCTATATCTAACCCTAACTTTCTTTTGGATTGTGTTCTTTGTAGAGGTAGAAAGTAGGAGTTGATGGTTTGGGACGGAGTGGGATTCTTCTCTTGGGACTGACGAGGGGACATGATAGGAGGCATCGTGGGGGCAAGGGGACGGTCTAAAAAAGGAGGGAGGAGGTTGATACTACTGGTTGAACTTAGGGAAGGAGGATAAATTTGGGGGGTTAAGACCGGGGAGGATCCAACGAAATGGGTGGTGAGATCCAAAAGGGAGGGTGAATGGTCCGGGGTAATGGTTGTGTTGGTAGATCCATTGAAAAAGGACTGATTGGGGGAACGATCAAGGGGGGAAAAGGGAAGGAGGTTATGAAGAAGGAGATGTGCATCTAGATCACAGGATTTGAAGGCAAATTGCGGGATAGGGCCTGGGGGTTTATGGTTGGGTGTGATGATCTGGGGGGATTCGAAGGTCGGAGGTGTAAGGGCGGTGAGGACTGCGGTGGGTGGCTTGTAATGGGTTGGTGATAATGGGTTGGAAGTTTTTGGATGAGCAATTTTTGGGAGTGGGTTTAGGCCGCGGTGCGAAGGAGTGTGGATAATGGATTGTGTGCCCAAGAGACTCGTGGGTACTGGTTTGGACCTAGAGGCTATTTTCGTGTGTATTGGGAGAAAAGTTTTTTTGTTGTTCAAATTGGTATTACTGTTATTTTGGGGTTGAATCGATGTCCAATCTCCAAAACTGTTGGTAGTGTAATCATTTCTATCCCGTGTGAGTTTGCGTAATTTTTTGGAGATGGTTGTTTTTTCAAATAATTTCAAGCGATCAAATGTGGATTTTTCAAGTTTCTTGAAATCCGAGTGTGGGAGAAAAGGAATAAGCTGGTCATTGAGACTTTCAATAGTGGATGCTGAGGATAATAATAATTCTGATCTTTTGTAAATTAAACGGTCAATGAAACCTAGGTTACAATTTTCTACATATTTGAACCAATTAGAGCTAAACTCAATATCTGTTGGGAAGGGGGAATCAAAAATTATTCTAAGGCCTCTAGGGGCCATTCCCTCACATACATATACATTTAAAAAATGACAATCAATGCTCTGAAAAGCTTCCTCTTTGAGGACGTCCTCCAAACGTAAAAAAAGATCAGTCATGGTTCTAGTCTGTTCCTCATTGAAAAGGTTGTTCGGACTAGTCGGAATATCCTTTACTAAATTCCTATTTGTCATTTCAGACAGTAGGTTTTCACGGGATTTGGTCCAAATCCCGTGAAAACCTACTGTCTGAAATGACAAATAGGAATTTAGTAAAGGATATTCCGACTAGTAGTCTAACACAAAAAGAATGTATCCAATTGAAACTTACAAACACTAAGCCAAAATCAAGCAGTGAGAGGGTTAAAACCAATTTTATAACTACATTCAATAAAGAGAGTAATACCATAGCCACCGTTTTTAAAAAACACTGGCATATCTTAACAAACGACCCTTTCTTAAAACCCTTAATACCAGCGAAACCTATTATTACTTATAGACGGGCGAAAACAATAAAAAACATAATAGCCCCGAGTAAACTGCGGAATGCCAAAAAAATAAATCACTGTTTACTCCCAAATCTGAAAGGTTCCTTTAAATGCGGCCAAAGCAGATGCTTATGCTGTAATAACATTTCAAACAATTGCAGGGAATATTACTCCATAAAAACAGGGGAAAAATTCACAATAAAAGATTTTTTAAATTGCGGTAGCTTCTATGTCATTTATCTACTGCAGTGCACTTGCAATCTGCAATATGTGGGCCGAACTACACAAACCCTAAGGAACCGAATTAATAACCACAGGTTTAATGTCACGAGGGTTTTTTTAAAACAAAGTGTATCCCGTCACTGTATGTATAAACACAAGTGCAATTTCTCCGAGATTAAAGTCACCCCAATCGAACAGATATCATTTGACCTACCAAATAGATTTATCAAGCTAAAACAGAGGGAGAATTATTGGATTTTTAAATTGGAAACCCTACATCCAAACGGTCTGAATGACCTTACTGAGTCATCCTTAGAATAAAAATAAAAATAAAAATAAGTAAATAACCAAACAGCAAACATAGCCGCAACTATAAGAGGTTCTTTAACCATCTACCCTTGACATCCATGATGAGAATAACCCTAGTCCGTAATAGTAATAAGCTTGAACTCCCGTCCCTCATTGGATATACAAATTCTCTTAATAAGTTATTTTATTTCTAAAAAAAGAATTTTCCGGTCTTTCTATAAACTTTTACAAACGTATTGACATACAAAATGAATCTAATCGATACCAATCCAGGCACATTTACCAACATTTTAACCTTTTAGGTTCTTTCTTAAAAAATAACTATTTACCTATTCTGTTTTTATATAAAAAAATAACCATTTACCTATTCTGATATTAATGAAAGAGATCCATAGTAATCCATGATTAACAATATCCCAGTAACATAACGTCCTGTCACTCACCAGTTCCGATGCAGATGCCTCGTTTAGATCTCTTAGCGCGGAGTCCCGCGACCTGATGTATTCTGCTGTGCGATCCAGCGTAAATCTTTCTTTCCCCCGTGACATTTTTGTGTTCTTGACTACCAGTAACCAAGGACGCTCCCAACCATTGTTATATTCCTGTGCGGTCCAAACATGCGGTCCATTCAAACCTTTGTGTTCCCTTACGGCTTCCGGAGTCCTAACTCCTAGTAACCAAGGACGCTCTGACTCAGCAGTTTTTGAGCTACATGTATTTCTTCCATTAACATTATTTAAAACACAATAAAACTCAGACATAAGCAAATCTTTAATATATGATGGTTTATTCACCCACATTTTCATACATAAATATAGTTTTTGGCTGTCATATAAATCTCTCATGAAAACACGGTACTGATCTGTCAGTTTAACTAAGAGTTTTAAAACAGTTTTTTAAACATGTTGCTAATCCCGTTCATTCTTATCGTATTATGATACTTGCAAATTGCTTTTAAATGCTGCTTCTTTCTTCTGTTTTCTATATTTCTGTATCTTATGTGACCTTTGACCCATTATAACTGGCGGTCTTATTCCTCGCCCTGATGTATAAATAGGGCAGGAACCGCACAGTCTGTATTGGCCTGAGGAAGACGTCAGTTCGACGTTGAAACGCGTAGCCTATCAAAAATAAAACCTTATACACTTAATCCACTACGTTGGTTGTGTATTGTGTATCGCCTAAAGACTGAAGCAGCGCCGGTGGTCCCGTTTTTCCTACTCCTAAAACTACTACGAACCGACAGCAAACTTCGTTTGGCTGTGTTGTGGACCTGGCTGCAGCTTCCTAAGCTTTGTTGACACCTCCTTGGTGTCCACCACCCGAGGTGAGCGGAATTGTCTCATCGACCCAATTTTAATACTATTTTATCAGATTCTTATTTGCGGCGCCGTGTTTCTTTTTTCTACCTCACCTAGCATGATAGAAGGGCGACAATGCATCATTCGTTCCCCAGATGACCTCCCTAAACTCTGGGAAAAGTTGGGCATTTCACCGCTTGACATCCCATCATGGCTGCCTGTACAAGCAACATCGGATATACCAGAACTTCCATACTTACCGTCGCCAACAGGATGGCAGGTGGCGTCCAGGATGAAGTCTCCGCGATATCGGAAACACCCAACGCCAACTTTGGCTGATTGAAATGCTCATCATGGACGATGAAAATATTTTCCATCACTACATAAGTGGTGAATCCTAGGGAGTGCGTGAGTGTTTTCTGAAATGCTTTTGTTCAAAGCAGCAGATCCCTTTGTACCTTATATTACATATGTAAATGGTCTATTTCAAATGTCCTCATATAATATGTGTACTATTGTCTGCTATATAGGGGTAGATACAGTGGTATTAGATATTGCTATAGTATATTTGCTCACGATTAGACAGTGTTGAACATTGTTGAGCTGTTAGGAGTGATTATACTGGGATAACATGAGATGCAATATGGATATGCTGGTTTACACTAATATAATGAGTTGGACGGAGAGGACAGCCCATTCTTACTTTAGTATTGTCGATGAGCTTAAAGTGGATATTACAGTTTCTGGAGGTGGAACCTTCTTTTCTGGCGTTCCAGTCTCCCCCTCCTCCCCCTCACACCCACCCTTATCCAGGTGCTTTCTCCGGGATGGAGATACTGATGGCAATTGTGGATACTAGAGGATGTGCGGGAATTTTTTCTGCCCTTCCTCTGGGATCTCTTCGCTGCGGGGTGGATAGTTCCACAGGAATATATGTATATAGTTTAAGTTTTTATGTTTACACCGTGACCGTGCCTAGACATCACTGCAATTGTCTCACTGTATTACTTCATTATGGCTTCGCTTAAAACTTTATCATTTAATGTTAAAGGCATGAACATCCCACAGAAACGAAGTCAGATTTTCAACATGTTGAGAAGAGAAAGTGCTGATCTCATTTTCTTACAAGAAACACACTTTAAATCAAATAAGCTCCCTTCACTTCCTACTAAGCCTTATGATAAGTGGTATCATTGTTCTTATAATAGTGCCTCGAGAGGGGTTTCAATAGCGATACGAGACACAATACCCTTTGTTCATGAAGCCACACAAAGTGATCCTAGTGGTCGTTTTATATTTCTCAAAGGAACTATTTTGAACACGAAAATTACATTAGTTAATCTTTATGGACCAAATGTGAGACAGGTGCAGTGGTTGACGAAGGTATTGCATTCACTTCAGCCCTTCTTTGAAGGAATGGTTATAGTAGGAGGAGACTTTAACATGGTATTAGATCCGAACTTGGATTCCACATCCAAAGTATCACATATTACCCATAAGACCCGCAGAAGATTAAAAATGCTGTTAACCAGGTTAAAATTGATCGATGTGTGGAGAGTACACCATCCGTCCGACCGGGATTATTCCTTTTATTCAGCCCCACATAAGTCATATCAGCGCTTAGACCATTTGCTAATTTCAGAACGTTTTTTGCCTGCGGTCACATCTTCCGGAATCGGTAACATTACCATTTCGGACCATGCGCCGATCTTTATCAAAATTAAGTTGACAGACCTCCCTATGAGAGGGTGGAAATGGAGTCTAAATTACACTTTACTAGAAAATGTAAAAGATTCTGACGCCTTAGAACTCCGGTTGAAGGAATTTTTTGTGGTTAATGATGATCCTCTTATCTCTCAGCCTATACTATGGGAGACACATAAAGCTGTTATAAGAGGGGAACTCATTGCCTTGGGGTCTAGAGTTAAGAAGGAACGGATGAAAACTATCAACCAGGTGTTGGGTAAAATCTCCTCACTGGAAAATATACATAAATGTGCACAGTTGGAGTCAGCACAAGCTGAATTACGACACCTTAGGCAGGAATTAAAGAATATCCTTAATGTAAAATCGGCGAAAACCCTTCAACTATTAAAGTATAAAACCTATGCACACGGGGACAAGGGGAACAAAATAATGTCAAACCTCATTAAAAAACAAAGAGGGAAAACGTTCATTTCATCCATCAAAAACAAGGTAGGGCATAAACTCACCACAACAGATCTAATTGCCAGGGAATTTAGGAATTATTATCTGGAATTGTATAATATTAAAAAAGATCCTATACAGGCCAGTAGGACCCCACAGGCGGACGCCATACAAAAATTCTTAACATCTATTGAAGCGCCCTCCTTGTCAGAAGAAGAACGAGCCTCGTTGGTGGTTCCATTCACTATGTCTGAAATTGAAAAGATTCTGATGTCCATACCAAATGGGAAAAGCCCTGGGCCGGATGGTCTGCCCATAATTTATTATAAAAAATTTAAAAACACATTAATGCCGTATTTTTTGTCACTATGTAATGCCCTGCTGAATGGAGCTACCTTCCCTAAACAAGCTTTAGAGGCCAACATTACCATTCTACCAAAAGAGGGGAAGGATCTGGAAAGGTGCAGCAGTTACAGGCCTATTTCCCTATTAAATTCGGACCTGAAATGGTGGGCAAAAATTTTGTCAACACGCATTAATGGTTACCTTTCTAAATTGGTTGGAGCGGAACAGGTGGGATTTGTTCCAGGGAGGGAAGGGAAATTTAATGCCATAAGAACGGTTCATGCTATATATCACGCTAGACAACACAAAATTCCCTTGATCTTATTAGGGACAGACGCGTAGAAGGCTTTCGATCGCATAGATTGGGTATTCCTGAAAGCTGCTCTTACTAAATTTGGCTTCCCCCAAACACTTATAGACATGATTTTCTCCTTATATCAAAATCCTACAGCAAGAATACAGGTGAACGGCACCTTTTCAGATACTTTCCCTATTCAAAATGGAACAAGGCAAGGCTGCCCTCTGTCCCCCACGTTATTCGTTTTGGTAATGGAAACACTCTTACTTAAAATTAGACAAACTCCCTCTATTAAAGGCCTGAAAGTAGGACAATTCGAGCACAAAACAGCTGCATATGCGGATGATTTATTGGTCCTCATAACAAATCCTGTAGTGGCCCTCCCAAATATCATACAAATTTTTGAAGAATTCGGTTGGATTTCAAATTTCAAGATCAATTATGAGAAGTCAGAAGCATTAAATATAACCTTACCTAACAATATTTTATTGACAATTAGCTCACGTTCACCTTTTAAATGGCAAAAATCAGAACTGCAATATTTAGGACTTAAAATTACGGCTAGCCCAAACTTGCTTTTTGCCAGGAATTACGACCCATTGTACTACAAAATTAAAAATTACTTGAACAAACTACGCATCCCATATATGTCGTGGATAGGACGCAAAAATCTCCTTACTACATTCATTCTACCACAAGTTTTATACCTGTTTCAGACTTTGCCAATTGACATTCCGAAGTATTATTTCCTAAAATTTAGACGCTTATTCACGGACTTTATGTGGAATAATAAAAGGCCTAGAATCGCATATCAGCAATTGATAAGGAAAAAAACTGAAGGAGGATTGGCATTACCAGACCTAATTTCGTATTACAATGCAATACAATTGGGGAGATGGACACAACTGGCAAAGGCTGAAGGGGGATTGCCACATGTGGCTATAGAAAAGGGGTTATTGATACACAATCAGACTTCTGCTTTTTGGGTCGGAAATACGCTTCCTGCCAGAACATCGGTAGTGAGTGATATGACATGGGGGATGCTTAAGGTATGCCACACTTCCTCGGCACTACATCTACGTGACAATAAGTTCTCAATGTTAGCGCCACTCTCTATACTTCCATGTTTGGTGTACCCCACTTGCTCTAGGGTTCCTGATTGTTGGTCTCATTTGAGGTCCTTAAAGATAGAAAGAGTTTTTGATTCAATGGGCCCACCTACACTTCATACCTTACATGAGGAACTGAAAATTCGTAGCCCTTCAAGCTTACAAGTGATAGACTTCACACACACATGTAAGAGGTTTCTTGCTTCCGTAGCTGCAAGCAAATCTGATCCCACATGGTTGGAAAACTACACTTTATGGGATACGACCCCTAAAAAGTGTCTCTCTAAGATATACAAACAGTTGATAACAAATATGAGCAAGAACACGCCAGGTTTTATACCAGCATGGGAAAGGGAACTGGGCTGTTTGTTTGCTGCAGAGGATAGATCTTCCATTTTGCGCCATTCACATGGTTTTTCTAGATGTGTTAGAATGCAAGAAAATTCTTACAAGCTACTAACGCGATGGTACAGAACGCCGGATTACTTATGCAGGATTCGGGCATCTACTTCAGATCAATGCTGGAGGTGTGAGAGGGAAGTGGGTAGTATTTCCCACATATGGTGGTCATGCAGGGAGATCCAACCCTTCTGGAAAGAAGTAGAAAATCTGATTGCAAGAATTTGTTCAAATCCAGTGTTACTCACAAAAGAATTGATTTTACTGTGGTTACCCACAAAAGAGTTCTCCCCATCCTCCAAAAACCTTCCCACATACATAATCTCAGCGGCTAAAATATTGATCCCTACTGTAAAGGATCTGCCAGGCACTACGTCTGTGGATACTCCCAGGATTAATCAGTCGACACCTGAGGCCAGACCTCTTAGACTAACACCGGCTCCCACCAATCAGGGTGGCAGGCTCAGGAGTGGGAGAGCCTATCGCGGCCTGGTCAGTCGGAGTTAGCTCCGCCCCCTGTCCATTTATACCTGCCGTTTTCTCTTCCTCATTGCTTGTTATTCTTCTTGGATTCCTGGCCCCACTGCTGCCTTGCTCCAGCCTGCTTCTGCCGTGCTTCTGCCTTGCTTCAGTTCCAGCTTATCCTGCTTCGCTCTGCCCCTGGCTTGTTTCCTGCTCCGTGCTCTGCGTTTGTATACTCCACTACATCCTGATCCACTGGCTTGTTCACCACTCTGTTTCCTCACGGTGTTCCGTGGGCTACTGCCCCTTCCCTTGCTTGTTCCCTGTTTGTATCCCCTTGCACTTAGTCAGCGTAGGGACCGTCGCCAAGTTCTACCTCGTCGCCTAGGGCGGGTCGTTGCAAGTAGGCAGGGACAGGGCGGTGGGTAGATTAGGGCTCACTTGTTCCCTTCACCTCCTTCCTGCCATAACACCTACCTTGTGGAGGAGCTCAATACCCCCATCATTGGACCAACTAGTGAACAAAATACACCAAATATGTCGGCTGGAGGAACTTGCAGGGTGGGAAAATAAAAACAGGAAATCATTTCTCAAAATCTGGCAGCCTTGGCTAGCGAATAGGGACAAGGCTTTAGGTAATCAAGGATAAGAAAAACATGAGTGGGACTCGTTGATAGAGAGGGGAGTCCAGAAAATTTTTTGATCAAGAGGGATAGTACAGAGTGTTTAGTACTTGATAGTACTTACAGTACGGGAAGGACATTGCATGAGTCACGGTCACGGTGATATGTTTTCTTGTTTATTTGTTTGTCTGGTTGTCTGTCATATCGCAGTTGAGCTTACAAGATATACTGATTATATACATTAAACATAGGATTGCTATGGCATAAAATTTTAGATGTCATGAAGAGAAGATATTGTTCTCAAGCATAACATATTGATGTGCCAGGCATAAATGCTGCCTGTTATGGTCGTTGTAATTGACTAATGTATGTCTATGTAACTGCTTCAATAAAAAGAGTTTATACAAAAAAAAAAAAAAAAAGAAAAAATTGAAATTAAATCTACTCTAAATATTCTGAAAGTGTGCCGAATACAATTCTTTCTATACATCATAGATTCTCAGGAAGATGTACTGAATTATTGATCATCCTTATTTTGAACGGGAAAATTACTCTAATTAATACTACAGGTAACAAGCATTAATATGTCATGAAGTAAAATATAGTATGCTAACATCAGCCTACCCCCAAGACTCTTCTCATGTATTTGCAGGGAAGTTTCCTCCCTTATATAGTTTATAGATTGTAAATATTATTTCATACCACATTCTACTCAATGTCCACTAATAAAAGTGACCTACATTGTGGTCGTCCATGTTTATCATATATTACTCATATCATGATGAATAATCTATTTTGAGTAGGAGGACAGAATGCTGCCATAGACAACATTATGTTAGTAATGCAGAAAACAAATCACTTTACATATGGCGGAGATTTTTCTCTTCAATCCCTTCCTTGAGATCAAAAATGCTACAGGGATTAGTGATACAGGACATTAGAAATGTAAGCCATAATACAAGCATGAAAAGGTGGAGCAAAACCCCCTTCCTTCCATCAATAACTGATGCCCAACTCTGCGGCTCCACTAGTACATCAAATAAATCATATGTTTATACATATGTTTATACATGGTTCATAAATAATTTTTTTAGTGATTTATAGTATTGGAGCAATAAGGGACTTTATGGCGTCCACAACCTACTGAAATACATTAAATGAAAGCGACCCTCCGGTCCCAGGACAAAATTATAAATGTGATGGGAAATATGGAGTTATATTACCTGGTGCCCTTCAGTTGTGCCCCTCTGCGGTGGAGCTGCCGTTTTGGAGTAATCTCTGTGTTGTCCCAAAATGGCCACAGCAATTCTCAGACTGAGTGCAAGGCTTTATTCACACGAACGTATAATATGTCCATGCTACGCGCGTGATTTTCACGGGCTTCGCACGGACCTATGTTAATGAATGGGGCCGTTCAGACTGTCAGTGAATTTCACCCAGCGTATGTGCGCTGCGTGAAACTCATGACATGTCCTATATTTGCCCGTGTTTCGCGTTGCACGCACCCATTGAAGTCAATGGGTGCGTGCAAATCGCGCTCGGCACACGGAAGCACTTCTGGGTGCCGCGCGTGATGCGCGCTTCTGTAGTAAAAACTATGAATGAAAACAGAAAAGCACCACGTGCTTTTCTGTTTTTAAATATAAAAACAGTGTCGTCATGATGCCGGCTGCGCGAAAATCACGCAGTAGCGCACCATATGCTGATGACACACGGACCTTTTGCGCGTGCAAAACGCACATGCTCGTGTGAATCCGGTGTAAGTATTATGGCCGTGGTTGCAGACAGCTGGCTTCTCTTACCATCCCACGGCCGCAACCTCATACCTATGAGCTCCAGCCGGCATGTCTCTTCTCAGAGACACCAGCACACGCGGCCGCACTGCCCCACTGCTCCGCTTAGAGTGCGTGCGCTTGTCCCCGTCCTTAAAGGGCCAGCGCACACAACTGTAATATGCTCCCTTTCCAATCCCTACACACCCTGCTGTATAAAAAGGACTCTGCCCTTTCCTCCTTGCCTGAGAGTTGTTGTGTCTGCCCTTGTTCATTATTGCAAATGGTCCCTTAGTTGTATCCCGTGTTCCTGTATCCCGTATCCAGTAATTGTGTTTGTTCCAATGCGAAGTCTAGTGTGGGAGTCGAGAATGTCACCTGTGCCAAGTGTCACCTGTCCCAGGAGTCTACCATGCCAAATATCTGCCATGCCAAGTGTCTGTCAAGTCTTCTATACAGGTAATTAGAGATGAGCGAACCGGGACAACCGAACCCGGTTTCGGTCCGAACTTCCGGAAAATTTCGGTTCGCAGCGAATTCGAACTTCACCGGGTTCGGCCGAACCCGTTTTGACCGAACCCGGTCAAAAATATTATACAAATCGGCAGCCACTTATCTCTATCAATCACTGATAGAGAAAAGAGGCTGCTGATTAAAAATAAAATAAAAAGCATTTCATACGTACCCCGTCATTGTCTTGCGGACGAGTCCCTCTTCTTCCTCCAGTCCGACATTCTTTTCTGACGCGGCAGCCTGTGATTGGCTGCAGAGGCCTCTGCAGCCTGTGATTGGCTGCAGAGGTCTCTGCAGCCCGTGATTGGCTGCAGCGCTCACATGGGCTGCATCGTCATCAAGGAATGTCGGGCCGTGTGTCGAGAGGGATGCGTCACCAAGGCAACGGGCAGGAGACCGGACTGGAGGAAGCAGGGAGTTCCCGGTAAGTATGAACGTCTTTTTTTTTTTACAGGTACTCTATATTGTGATCGGTAGTCACTGTCCAGGGTGCTGAAACAGTTACTGCCGATCAGTTAACTCTTTCAGCAGCCTGAAGAGTGACTATTTACTGACGTCGCCTAGCAACGCTGCCATAATGACGGGTGCACACATGTAGCCACCCGTCATTACGGGGCCTCATGCACACGACCGTAAAAACACCCGTTATTAAGGGTCGTAATTACGACCCGAAATAGCGGGCCCATAGACTTCTGTTAGCCACGGGTACCTTCCCGTTTTCTCACGGGAAGGTGCCCGTGCCGTTAAAAAGATAGAACATGTTCTATTTTTTTATTTTACGGTGAACTCTGCTCTTACCATTACGTAGCTCTCAGTCTGTTACCTCTCCTCCACTACTGTCCTCAATAACACCTTCATGATTGGCAAGTCACCACGTAACGGTAAGAGCAGAGTTCACAGCAGCACAGAGTATTTCAGGAGATGAGCGTGCGGATCTTGTGCGCGGTGGTGACTTGCCAATCATGTGAAGGTGTTCTTGAGGACAGGAGTGGAGGAGAGGTAACAGACTGAGAGCTACGTAATGGTAAGAGCAGAGTTCACAGCAGCACAGAATATTTCAGGAGAGGAGCGTGCAGATTCTGTGCTGTTGTGAATGACAACATACATACATACATGCAAACATACATACATACATTCATGCAAACATACATACATACATATATATACATGCACATATATACATGCAAACATACACACATGCAAACATACATGCAAATATATACATGCAAATATACATACAAACATGCACATATATACATACATGCCAACATACATGCAAACATACATGCACATATATACATACATACATGACAACATACATACATACATACATACATGACAACATACATGACAACATACATACCTGCAAACATACATTCATGCAAACATACATTCATGCAAACATACATACATACATACATGCAAATATATACATGCAAATATACATACACACATGCACATATATACATACATGCCAACATACATGCAAACATACATGCACATATATACATACATACATGACAACATACATACATACATACATACATACATGACAACATACATACATGACAACATGCATCCCTGCAAACATACATTCATGCAAACATACATACATACAAACATACATTCATGCAAACATACATACATACATGCAAATATATACATGCAAATATACATACACACATGCACATATATACATACATGCCAACATACATGCAAACATACATGCACATATATACATACATACATGACAACATACATGCATACATACATGCAAACATACATATATACATACATGACAACATACATACATACATGCCAAAAAAAAGAAATAATACGTTCATACTTACTTTCCTCCTGTCCGGCCTCCAGCGATGACGTTTCATCCATGTCGCCGCTGCAGCCTGTGATTGGCTGCAGAAGCGGTCACGTGGGATGAAGCGTCATCCTGACGTGCGTGACCGCCACTACAGCCTGTGATTGGCTGCAGGGCGAAAGGGATGAAACGTCATCGCTGGAGGCCGGACAGGAGGAAAGTAAGTACGAACGTATAATTTTTATTTTTTTATTACATTTAAATTGTATTTTCCGCGCGCCGAGCATGTACTGTCAAGGTTGCTGAAAGAGTTAGTGCAGCCCATTAACTCTATCAGCACCCTGGACAGTAGCATGCTCGGCACACGGAAGTGACAGGTTCGGTCCGAACTAGTTCGGTCCGAATCGAACTTTTTTGTGAAATTCGGCGAACTAGCCGAACCGAACTTTTGATAAGTTCGCTCATCTCTACAGGTAATCTTGTCCTAGAGACTATCAATGACTACTGTTTGGCCAGCTGCTACTCCACCAACAATTTTTTTTTTCTTTTAAGCCACGACTAATCTCACCCAATCCCTGCCCATACACTCCCGGTGCAGCCCACACAATATCATGCTCCCATAGTCCCTCCCACACAGTATAATACCAAATAGCTGCCCCCACACAGTACAAGACCCCCATAGCGGCCACCATACAGTATACTGCCCCATAGGTACACCCATATAGTATAAAGCCAACACAGATACCTCCATACAGTATAATGCCCACACAGATGCCCTCATACAGTATAATGCCCACACAGATCCTCCCATTCCGCATAATGCCCATACAAATGCCCCCATGAAGTATAAGGCCCAAACAAATTCCCCCCTACAGCATAATGCCCCATAGCTGTCCCATACAGTAAAATGCCCCCTTAGCTGCCCCTAGTGCCAGTGCCCTTGTAGATAGTAACACAGTGCCAATGTAGATAATGCCCATGTACATAGCGCCACAGTGTCCCCTGTAGATATAGTGCCCCTATATAGTGCCCATGTAGATATTGCCAACCCTCTTGAATATAGCAAAACACTCCCCCCTCATAGATAGTGCCATTGGGACTCCCTCTAGGAGCGGAATCCCCAGCAAGGGCATAGGCCGGGGATTTCGCACCTGGGGGAAGTCCTGATGTCACTGTCCATATATGAATGCGTTTGGCAATAGCAGCCACAGTAGTGTCTCAATCTCGTTCCTCCCCCCAGACCATGCTACTCAGCCTTCATGATGAGAAAGCATTTGACAAGGTATCCTGGTCATTCCTAAATGAATCCCTCACTCTATTTTGGGGATGTTTTTTCCAATTTTATAAAACTGATGCGAATGGATACCTACGCAACTTTCACAATAAACGGCTTAAAAACGAACCTTATACAACTTCACAGTGGAACACGTCAGGGTTGCTCCCTATCGCCTCTCCTCTTGAACTTGTCCTTGGACCCTCTGTTGCGCAAGACAATACTCAGGGGTGGGATTCAAATTTTTAACAACAGGTTTCCTGTTTTGTGGACAAAGACATATGCGTCGGAGGGTTCCAGTTTTTTGCGGTGTATCGCGCCATGAAAAATGATTCTAATAATAATAAAATAAAACAATTACGATATTCCAAATACGCTGTATATTAAAGTGGACTCAAAATAAAGAAATAAAGAAATTCCCTGTCCAGAATGTTTTAGTGTGGATTTCCACATTATGTATATAATTACATTAGAGTACATACCTACCTACCTACCTACCGACGCTCATTATATCAAACTCAACCGTTACGTACAGACCAATATGCGCACACTCAATATCCTAAGCGCGCTCAGCCCATTTAGTTAGGCTGTGGACTGTGAGAAGGATGGAGGACAGTAAGCCACGACAACTTTCCCAGCTAATGCAAATATACAGTGCCAGAATCAAGCTCGGTACATATATACAGCACCAAAACCAAGCTCAGTACATATATACATTGCCAGAACCAATCTCAGTACATATATACAGCACCAGAACAAAGCTCAGCACTTATACAGCACCAGAACAAAGCCAAGTACATAAATACACCAGAACCAAGCTTATACATATATACAGCACCAGAACCACGGCAAGTACATAAATACAACACCAGAACCAAGCTCATACATATATACAGCACTAGAACCAGGCTCAAGATATATGTACAGCACCAGAACCAAGTTCACTATATATATATATATACAGCTCCAGATTCAAGCTCAGTGCATAAATACATCACCAGAACAAAGCTCAGTACATATATACAGCACCAGAACAAAGCTCATACAAATATACAACACCAGAATCAAGCTCATACATATACACTACACCAGAACCAAGATCATACATATATACAACACCAGAACCAAGCTCATATACATATAAACAGCACCAGAACCAAGCTTAGTACATATATACAGCACCAGAAGAAATCTCAGTACATAATTACAACTCCAGAACCAAGCTCAGTACATAAATACAGCACCAGAACCAAGTTCCGTACCTATGTACTGCACCAGTACCAATCTCAGTACATATATACAGTCCAAAAACCAAGCTCAGTACATATAAAGTGCACCAGAACCAAGCTCAGCATATAAATACAGCACCAGAACTAAGCTCAGTATATACAGCACCACAACAAAGCTCAGTACATATATACAACACCACAGGGGTGCAGATAAAGGCTCATGGGCCCAGGTGCAAGAATTCAGCTTGGGCCCCCCGACCCCTCCCCAACACCACCATCACCAGACCTTTGCTCGCGCCTATCCCCAGCCGCCTTGCCCAACAGCCCCCATAGTATAATGCCTGCACACAGTATAATGCTCCCATAGCTGCCTCCACACAGTATAATGCCACCATAACTGCCCCATACAGTATAATGCCCCTATATCAGCCCCCACAGTATAATGCCCCCCATATCAGCTCCCCATACAATATAATGCCCCCACATATCAGCTCACCATGCAGTATAATGCCCCATATGAGCTTCCCATACAGTATAATGCCCCCATATAAGCTTCCCATACAGTATAATGCCCCCCATATGAGCTCTTCATAGAGTATAATGCCTCCCATATGAGCTCCCCATACAGCATAATTCCCACATATCAGCCCCCATACAGTATAATGTCCCCATATCAGCTTCCCATACAGTGTAATGCCCCCATATGAGCTCCCCATACAGTATAATTCCCTCCATATCATCTCCCCATACAGTATAATGCCCCTCCATATCCGCTCCCCATACAGTATTATGCCCTCCGTATCAGCTCCCCATACAGTATAATGGCCCATAAAATATAATGCCCCCCATATCAGCTCCCCAAACAGTATAATGCCCCTCCATATCAGCTCCCCATACAGTATAATGCCCCCCATATCAGCCGCCATACAGTATAATGCCCCCATGTCAGCTCCCCTTACAATATAATACCCCCAATATCAGCTCCCCATACAGTAAAATGCCCACCCATATGAGCTCCCCATACAGTATAATGCCTCCAATATCAGCTCCCCGTACAGTATAATGCCCTATATATGAGCTCCAAATAAAGTATCATGCCCCACATATCAGCCCCCATACAGTATAATGCCCCAATATCTGCTCCACATACAGTATAATGCCCCCATATAAGCTCCCCATATGGTATAATGCCCCTCCATATCAGCTCCACATACAGTATAATGCCCCCCCATATCAGCCCCCATACAGTATAATGCCCCCATGTATGCTCCCCATACAGTATAATGCCCGGCATATCAGCTCCCCATACAGTGTAATGCCCCCCATACAGTATAATGCCCCCCATATGAGCTCCCCATACAGTATAATGCCCACCATATCAGCTCCCTATACAGTATAATGCCTCCAATATCAGCTCCCCATACAGTATAATGCTCCACATATGAGCTCCCCATACAGTATAATGCCCCCATATCAGCCCACATACAGTATAATTCCACATATCAGCCCCTATGCAGTACAATGCCCCCCACCTCATTATAGCCCCCATGAAATATCAGCCCCCCATACAGTATAATACCCCCTGCCATATCAGCCCCCCATTCAGTATAGTGCCCCCCACCATATCAGCCCCCATACAGTATAATGCCCCCAAATGTGCATAATAGAAAAATAACATAATTACTTACCTATTCCCGTTCCTATGCCGGGTGGAGGATCCTTCGCCACCTCCGGTGTGTGCTATGAGTGACTCGGTACATCCAGCCTGCCTGCGTTGAGCCGCTCAGGGCAGAGAATGCTGGATCAAGGAGTCAGCCGTCAGTGCCTTGCTCCAGCATTGAATGGAACTGGGACCTCAGTGAGTGACTCGTGACCCCCCGGAGGTTTTCACACGACCCCCCCAGGGGGACGCAACCCACAGTTTGTAATGTATTGTGTTGTATTGTGCAGTTTGTGGTGGAGAGAGGAGGGGGGGCTGTAATTTAACTCCTCCCCCCTCTCCACCACAAACAGAGACCGCACAATACAACACAATACATTACAAGACAACACAATACATTACATTACAGTGCAGTACAGACTCTGCAGCTCACCTGGAGTCTTTCGAACCGGCTCTTCCACGCTGGCTGGAATGCTCCTCACGTGACGTCACGGTCACATGGTGCACTAAGTGTACCATGTGACCGTAACCAGGAAGTGCTGGCACCACGGCACAGAAAATGTATGTTGCTGTATGACACTGGGGGGCCTCGTTCGCCCCCCAGGCTTAGGGGCCTGGTCGCAACTGCGACCCCTATAACTACACCACTGCAAAACCAGAATCAAGCTCAGTACATATATACAGAACCAGAACAAAGCTCAGTACATATATACAGCAACACAACAAAGCTCAGTACATATATACAGCACCAGAACAAAGCCCAGTACATATATACAAAACCAGAACAAAGCTCAGTACATACACTACCGTTCAAAAGTTTGAGGTCACCCAGACAATTTTGTGTTTTCCATGAAAACTCACACTTATATTTATCAAATGAGTTGCAAAATGACTAGAAAATATAGTCAAGACATTGACAAGGTTAGAAATAATGATTTTTAATAATTTTCTCCTTCAAACTTTGCTTTCGTCAAAGAATGCTCCATTTGCAGCAATTACAGCATTGCAGACCTTTGGCATTCTAGCTGTTAATTTGCTTAGGTAATCGGGAGAAATTTCACCCCATGCTTCCAGAAGGCCCTCCCACAAGTTGGATTGGCTTGATGAGCACTTCTTGCGTACCATACGGTCAAGCTGCTCCCACAACAGTTCTATGGGGTTGAGGTCTGGTGACTGTGCTGGCCACTCCATTACAGATAGAATACCAGCTGCCTGCTTCTTCCCTAAATAGTTCTTGCATAATTTGGAGGTGTGCTTTGGGTCATTGTCCTGTTGTAGGATGAAATTGGCTCCAATCAAGCGCTGTCCACAGGGTATGGCATGGCGTTGCAAAATGGAGTGATAGCCTTCCTTATTCAAAATCCCTTTTACCTTGTACAAATCTCCCACTTTACCAGCACCAAAGCAACCCCAGACCATCACATTACCTCCACCATGCTTGACAGATGGCGTCAGGCACTCTTCCAGCATCTTTCAGTTGTTCTGCGTCTCACAAATGTTCTTCTGTGTGATCCAAACACCTCAAACTTCGATTCGTCTGTCCATAACACTTTTTTCCAATCTTCCTCTGTCCAATGTCTGTGTGCTTTTGCCCATATTAATCTTTTCCTTTTATTAGCCAGTCTCAGATATGGCTTTTTCTTTGCCACTCTGCCCTGAAGGCCAGCATCCCGGAGTCGCCTCTTCACTGTAGACGTTGAAACTGGCGTTTTGCGGGTACTATTTAATGAAGCTGCCAGTTGAGGACCTGTGAGGCGTCTATTTCTCAAACTAGAGACTCTAATGTTGCTCAGTTGTGTAGCGGGGCCTCCCACTTCTCTTTCTACTCTGGTTAGAGCCTGCTTGTGCTGTCCTCTGAAGGGAGTAGTACACACCGTTGTAGGAAATCTTCAGTTTCTTGGCAATTTCTCGCATGGAATAGCCTTCATTTCTAAGAACAAGAATAGATTGTCGACTTTCACATGAAAGCTCTCTTTTTCTAGCCATTTTGAGAGTTTAATTGAACCCACAAATGAAATGCTCCAGATTCTCAACTAGCTCAAAGGAAGGTCAGTTTTATAGCTCCTCTAAACAGCAAAACTGTTTACAGCGGTGCTAACATAATTGCACAAGGGTTTTCAAGTGTTTTCTAATCATCCATTAGCCTTCTAACACAGTTAGCAAACACAATGTACCATTAGAACACTGGAGTGATGGTTGCTGGAAATGGGCCTCTATACACCTATGTAGATATTGCATTAAAAACCAGACGTTTGCAGCTAGAATAGTCATTTAGCACATTAACAATGTATAGAGTGTATTTCTGATTAATTTAATGTTATCTTCATTGAAAAAAACTGTGCTTGTCTTTCAAAAATAAGGAAATTTCGAAGTGACCCTAAACTTTTGAACGGTAGTGTATATACAACACCAGAACCAAGCTTGGTTCTGGTGTTGTATATATGTACTGAGCTTGGTTCTGGTGTTATATATATGTACTGAGCTTGGTTCTGGTGTTGTATATATGTACTGAGTTTGGTTCTGGTGTTGTATATATGTACTGAGCTTGGTTCTGGTTTTATATATCTGTACTGAGCTTGGTTCTGGTGTTATATATATGTACTGAGCTTGGTTCTGGTGTTGTATTTATGTACTGAGTTTTGTTCTGGTGTTGTATATATGTATTGAGCTTAGTTCTGGTGCTGTATACAGTATATGTACTGAGTTTAGTTCTGATGCTGTATATATGTACTGAGCTTGGTTCTGGGGTTGTATATATGTACTGAGTTATGGATGGGGAAGAGCAGTTGTTACTCCGATCACTCTTCCCCATACAATATTATCAAGTCGGCAGCGCGTCTCCCTGTTTACACTCCAAGATCTGCTGCCGACAACGATAATATTTTACTTTTTTAAAACGACCTGCAGATGATCGAGCGTTTGCTGACCTTTTTATACAGGGCAATTAACGTCAACGAGCGTTCTATGAACGCTGGTCTGCACGATAGTCGTCCAGTGTAAAAACCCCTATAGTTCTCTCCATAGTGTCCTCTGTCCTCCCCATAGTGTCCTCTGTAGATTCTTCTCCCCATAGAGCCCCCTGTGGTGTTTTTTTCTGAAGATAGTGCCCCTGAAGTGTTCCCTGTATATAAGGGACAATATATAGTCCCCTGTAGTTAGTTCGCCCTATATAGTCCTCCCCTGTAGATAGTGCCTCCTATATAGTTCTCCCCTGTAGTTATTGTCCCCTATATAGTCCTCCCCTGTAGTTATTGTCCCCTATATAGTACTCCCCACAGTTATTGTCCCCTATATAGTGCTCCCCTGTAGTTATTGTCCCCTATATAGTCCTCCCCTGTAGTTATTGTCCCCTATATAGTTCTCCCCGTAGTTATTGTCCACTATATACTACTCCCCGTAGTTATTGTCCACTATATATTGCTCCCCTGTAGTTATTGCCCCCTATATAGTCCTCCCCTGTAGTTATTGTCCCCTATAGTTAAGGCCCCAACACTGCCCACAGTAAAAAGAAAAAAAACAAACATATGCTTACCTGTCTCATTGCCGCGCCATCCTCCAGCGATGCGGACCGACGCAGCGGCGTGATGACGTCATCGCGCCGACTTCATCATCACTAAAGCGCCGAAAGGCGAGGCATCATCTGCCTCACCAGGGCAGCGCTAGTCAACTCTAGTCAATTTTATTCGCGTTCTAAGGACGCGAATACAATTGAGTGTAGGGAACCGGTTTCGGTTTCCCGCTTCACCCTGGTTCAGTAAACCGGCTGTAATATTAACAACCAGTTCAGAAGAACCAGGGCAAACCAGCCAGATCCCACTCCTGACAATACTAATATCCAGAGCATCCACATTGGTTCCCGAGACATATACGTATTTCGGCTTTCGCCGATGACGTACTGTTGTTTCTCTCTAACCCAAGACAAACACTTCAACCACTCCTCTCACTCATCGACACTTATGGACCACAATCGGGCTTAACCATTAATCTAGATAAATCAGAATCTCTACTCCTCAGAGGCCCTTCCCCTCCCTCCAGGGCTACTGGACTACATTTAAAATGGACACGGGAACACATCACCTACTTGGGAACACTTATCACGAAAAATCCACATAAAATGTATACAGTCAACATAACCAGCTACATTGCTCAATTCAAGCAAATTATATGCACTTGGCAATCCTCTACTCTCCCATTTTCTGGTAGAGCTAATCTTCTAAAATCGGTAGCTTTTCCTCAACTACTACATTTATTGCAATCACTCCCAATCTACCTCAGACTTAGAGATGAGAGACTTATCATTCCACGCCCTCTTTCCTCTTACTGTTGATGACATTTGATTGTACCATTGAGTTGCTCTGTATATAATGAGGTTATAATACAATGACTTATCTAAAATTATTCCACAATTTACTTCATTGTATTGATGTGTTCTACAAAATGTGCTGGAGCTGTTTATATGTGTCAATTCTCAATCTTTGTAAACTTACCTTCCCTCTCCCCTTACTTCCCTCTTGTTATGTTGAAAAGATGACTTATTTTGGAGATCCTAAATATAAACAGCTAAAAAAAAAAAAAAAAAAAAAGAGTGCCTTCACTTCTGCCTGTGTTCTTTATCATCCTGATGTGACTCAACAGTTTTCTTTGGAGGTTGATGCCTCTTGCTTCGGTACTGGAACACTCTTGTTTCAGAGGAATTCCAAGGGGAAAGTAGTATTGTGTGGATTCTTCTCCAAACTCTTCTCTCCTGCTGAGTGCATCTACTCCATTGGGGACCGAGAATTACACACTGTCAAGTTAGCCTTGGAAGAGTGGAGACACCTGCTGGAGGGGGCTGCTCATCCCATCAACATCTTCACAGATCACAAAAATAACACAGCAACTAAATCCCTGTCAAGCCAGATGGTCGCTGTTCTTCACAAGATTTTAATTTCTTCTTCACTTCCGTCCTACAGACAAAAATATTAAGGCTGATGCCCTGTCCCAGTCGTTCAAGACTGCCGACTCTAAAGAAAGTCCTCAACACATAATTGCTCTTCCAGGATAATTGCTGTCAACCCTCTACAGATCAAGGCCATACCTCCTGGAAATATATTCATTCGTCCAGCTTACAGGAAAGGAATTATCCGCTGGGGACATAATTCCAAACTGGCTGGGCACTCTGATGTCCGCAAAACTCGTGACTTTATTACTGGTCACTACTGGTGGCCCATGCTGCCTAGGTGTAAAGGAATCACTAGTTGAGCAATTTCCCAGAGTGCAGGTTATTGGATTACTCTGTAAGCGATTCCCCAAAGGCAGCTGCAGACTTTCTGGATACATTTGCAGGTAATCCGCTACCTCAAGTCCGTCACTACTCTGATCAGCAGAGTCTAAGGCTACTGTATGGTCTTCACCAGAGCCCACCGCAAGGCAGGTTGGATTTGACTGCATAGAACCTAGGTTGCATTAACAGTATACAGTGTTGGACAGGAGGTGCAATGCAGGCAAAACAAGAATAGAAATCAGACAGAGGGTAAACAGAGTACACAAGCAGGAGAGACTGTAAGTCCAAATCAGAAAGCAGAATAATACCAGGAGTTGCAGAGGTCAAAACCAGAATGTTCAAATCAGTGAGCTAATGGGTTAACTTAAAGACAAAGCCGAGGTCCAGTTCCAATAACCCAAATAGTCAGGTGATACAGTGAGTAGACCGGAGCTTGATCAGATATTGCATACACAAAGAAATTCACAAGCAACAATGAAAGAACTGACCAGACTTGAGTACACCACCCTAGAATCTGATAGGAAGAAGACAGAGTGTCACAGTCTGTGGGTATGTGGCCCACTAGGCCACACCGCCTTAACGGGGAGGCAGCTGGCCAATCAACAGAGCACCCAATCAATACAAAGTCCAGCACAAGGGTACCTGAATAGTCCAGACAGTGGCAGAGGCTTTAGCACGGATGGGGCTGGATGTGGCAGGTTGCGCCAGCAGTGACGGATCACAGTAGGTGCAGCAGGTTGTGCCAGACATGGCCGATGGCAGTAGGTACAGCAGGACACGACTCCAATACTAGATGGGCTCAGGAACAATGCATGGCACGGGATACAAGATACAGGTAGCAGGGCACAGTAAAAATGGACAGGATAACACTGAGGGACCATTTGCAAAGACTAACTTGCAAATTACTAACAACGCTCATGCAGGGAGTGAAGGGGCAGGGCCCCTTAAATAGTCCAGAGCGGAGTGGAAGTGAGTGCTGGCGTCTCCTAGGAAGGAGATGCCTGCCAGCACTCACAGATCCATGGCCGCGGCTGCTGAAGGGTGAGTAGGAACGGCGGTCTGTGACCATGGACGCTACAAAGAGAAATAAGATTGTTTCTGAAACTCAAACCTTAGCCACCCAGAAACTAGGCTAGTAATCATGACAATCTTAATGTGACGGACATTTCCTAACAGTACCCCCTTTTCTACAAGGGGCTACCGGACCCTTCAACCTCGGCCTATGTTTCAAAGGAAACTTCAAATGAAAGACTTTAACTAACTAAGACTTTAATTAGCATGGACTGAATAGGCAGGAACCCATGTTCGTTCTTTTAGCCCACACCCCTTCCAGTGCACCAAATACTGGAGAGTAACCCTGACCCTTCTGTAATCTATAATCCTTTGAACCTCAAATTCCATATCTCCTTCTACCTGAATAGGAGGAGGAGATTTCCTGAGTGGATTATATGGTGGTACAAGTTTTTTAAGGAGAGATTTGTGAAGAACATCATGAATTGTAAAAGATGGAGGAAGAGCCAGGCAAAAAGACACAGGGTCAATAACTTCAACAATTTCATATGGACCAATAAACTTATGAGACGGTACATAGGAGCAAACATACGACACGATAGTTTCAGTCGCAGATTATTACTATAAAGCCACAGCTTTTGACCCACACTAAACACAGGACGCACTGTACGTCTTTTGTCAGCAGGTTTCTTTTGAATAACTTGGGAGTTCTTCAGGTTTCGATTGAACCTGAGCAGAAACCATGAAGAGGTTATTTGATTCAACTTCCACCTCAGGGTTATCACAAGAAGAAGTGGAAAATGAACCAAAACGAGGATAAAAATGCTTTAGATGTTGTGCCAGTATTTAGGGGAAGATCATTTTCCTATTCAATTCTCTGCCAAGGGTGCAGTGGAACAATTTGTCTTGCCTGCACAGAGCACTGACCTAATCTCCCTTTTGCAATGCCCCCCAGTTTCCGAAAGTTAATTGTAAGGGTATGTTCACACGTAGTGACCAAAAACATCTAAAAATACGGAGCTGTTTTCAGACGAAAACAGCTCCTGCTTTTTAGACGTTTTTTTGTAGCCACTCATGATTTTCGCGGCGTTTCTAACGGCCGTTTTTGGTGCTGTTTTCCATAGAGTCAATGAAGAACGGCTCCAAAAACGTCCCAAGAAGTGACATGCACTTCTTTTTCGCGGGCGTCTTTTTACAGTATTTTGACAGTGACGTGTAAAATAACACCTTGTGGGAACAGTACATCGTAAGACCCATTGAAAGCAATGGGCAGATGTTTGTAGGCGTAATGGAGCCCGAATTACATCTGAAAACGGTGCGCGTGAACATACCCTTAGCGGTCCAGGCAGCGATTATAACATCACATATATTGTGGTAAACTCTCAGAGGATAGACTAGGCTGAATATCACTGCATATATCTTACAGTTTTGAGCAAAACTAGGTCTGTACATATTTTCAGCCTCTGAATGAAAACAAGCATGAGTTTATTAGAAATCTGAACAACGTCAGAATACAATTATTACATTCTCTTTAAAAAACTTTTTAACAGTGCTGTACAGAAATAGCGGTATCCATATCACAATACTAGCCAAAGTGAGCATTTAATAATACAAAACATGGTGCCCATTAAATAGCACTAGACAAAGTGCCTATAATGCCAGCTATAGTTTTCATCATACAATAGTACCAGCTATGATTTCATCATACAATAGTACCAGCTATAGCGAACTATCTATAAGATGGTTCTCCATAAATAATTGATAAATAAATGTTAATTATTCATTATTTTGTAAATGAAAGACTCGCTAAAAGCGAAAACTTTCATAAATTGGCGGTATCTTAAATCCGCGTTTTCATTGCTTTTCTGTTAGTTTTCCCTATTGAATTCAATGGGAGTGTGAAACCTGTAAGAAATTGCCAAGTGTTGTGACTTTTGCAGAGAAAACGCTTCAATTTTGGCGCAAAAATCCCAACTCAGAAAAAAAATACTATTTTGGTTTAAAATGAATAAGTCTATACTTATCACCCGGGTGTTGTCATAACGACACTTTCTTCAGTTCTTCTTTTAGGCCAGCCTCCTGTAATGACTTTTCATCCCACGTAACTACTGCAGCCAATCACTGCAGGGTCATCCCAGAAGGCTGGACTGAACGAACAATTGATGGATGCGTCGCCATGACTACGGTAAGTATGAACTTAAAAAACACAATGTGGTTGTATGGATACACAGTGTAGTTTTACGCAGCCTATCCGACCCTTGGGAACCTGGCCTTAATAGTTCCAAAAAGAGGTTAAACTCCCTGTAGAGCCGTATTAGAATACTTACTGTTACAGCGAACTACATCAAGTGCCTGAAAATGTACAGGAATTTCCACTCTGACATATGACCTAAGTGAAAAAAATTGGAGCCATTTTATTTTTACAAATATCATTCTACAAATAAATAATATGACAAGAAGAGCCAAAAACACTTGCATTATATTTTTTCATATATATATACATATATATATATATATATATATATATATATATATATATATATATATATATATATATATATATACACATATACACACACACACACACACACACACACACACACACACACACACACAAGCACGAACACACACAGCTATTAGCAATAACATTAAAACCACTGCTGACAGGTAAAGTGAATAACTTATTGGTTGTCTTGAAACAATGGCACCTGTCAAGAAGTGGGATGTATTAGGCAGCAAGTGATCAGTCAGTTATTGTTAGTTGATTTGTTGGATGCGGAAAAAATGGGCAAGTGTAAGGATCTGAGCAACTTTGACAAGGGCTAAATTGTGAAAGATAATTGGGTCAAATCATCCCGGTATGTAGAGGCTAGCACTTACCAAGAGTGGTACAAGGAAGGACATTTGGCAACAGGGTCATAGGCACCCAAGGCTCATTGATGATCATGAGGAATGAAGATTAGCCTGTCTGGTCTGATCCCACACAAGAGCTACTGTAGCACAAAGTGCTGAAAAGGTTACTGCTGGCTATGATAGAAAGATGTCAGAACTTCAGTGCATCGCAGCTTGCTGTGTTTTGATCTGCATAGCCGAAAGCACCTACAATGGGCACATGAGAATCAGAACTGAATCATGAAGCAATGGAAGAAGATGACCTGGTCTGCTGAAGCACATTATTTTTAACATCATGTGGATGAATGAGTGAGTGTGCTTACCTGGAAAGAGATAGTACCAGGCTGCACTATGGGAAGTAGACAAGCTGGTGGAGGCAGTGTGATCAGGGGCGTAACTAGGAAAGACTGCCCCCCCTACATGCTACACGCAGCCACCCTTATAGATAGTGCCCCCTGTAGATTGTCCCATATATAGCCCCCTGTAGACAGTGCTATACAGCCCCCCTGTAGACAGTGCTATACACCCCCCCTTTAGACAATGTCACACCCCACTTGTAGATTGCACCCTCCACCTCCCACTTGTAGAGAGTGCCATGCAGCCCCCCTGTAGATATTGGCAAACAGCTCCCCCTGTATATAGTGCCACACAGCCCCCATTAGTAGATAGTGTCACACAGCCCCCATTAGTAGATAGTGCCACACAGCCCCCATTAGTAGATAGTGCCACACACAGACTCCTGTAGATTGTGCCACACACAGCCCCCTGTAGATAGCACCACAGCCATCACTCTTGTAAATAGTGCTACACAGCTCCCCCTTGTGCATAGTTCCACACAGCCGGCCTGTATAGTGCCACACAGCCCCCCTTGTATATAGGGCCACACAGCCCCCTTGTATATAGTTCCACCCTGTTCCCACCTTGTATATAGTGCCACCCTGCTCCCCCTTGTATATAGTGCCACCCTGCTCCCCCCATGTATATAGTTCCACCATGCTTCCCCTTGTATATAGTGCCACCCTGCTACACCTTGTATATAATGCCCCCTACTCCCCCTTGTATATAGTGCCACCCTTCTCCCCCTTGCATATAGTGCCACCCTGCCCCACCTGTATACAGTGCCACCCTGCTCCCCCCCTTGTACATAGTGCCACACAACCCCTCTTGTATATAGGGCCACACAGCTCCCTTGTATATAGTGCCACCCTGCTCTCCCCTTGTATATAGTGCCACCCTGCTTCCCCTTGTATATAGTGCCACCCTGCTCCCCCTTGTATATAGTGCCCCCTGCTCTTCCCTTGTATACAGTGCCACCTTGCTCCCCCCATGTATATAGTGCCACCTTTATCCCCCCTTGCATATAGTGCCACCCTGACCCACCTGTATATAGTGCCACCCTGCTCCCCCCTTGAATATAGTGCCACACAGCCCGCCGACATAAAAAAAAATATATTGTACTTACCTTGCCCCGTTCCCTCGACGGATGAAGCGCTGCACAGGCTCTGGTCAGGACACATATGCAGACCAGACATCATCAGTCCAGCCGGCGCAGGGAGTCTTCCCAGCGCCTTATAGGATGCAGGCTTAAAGTGGCATGCAGCCTCTGGGCCGATTCTAGCTTTTCTGCTGACTGAGGTGAAAATTTAAATGGCGCCCCCCAGATTGTGATTGACATCCCTCTCGCTGTTCTATATCACTACCAGCCTCCTCAAACTCTTGCGGATGCGCCGTTGCCTTGTACACCCCTGGCATAAGCAGTGCAGCGATGAATCCAGGCAGAGTACACCTCGCTGTATGGTGCTTGCCCAAGTAGTACAAGGCAATGGCACATCCGAGAAAGTTGTATCAGCCAGGTGGATGTCAATCAAACATGGAAAGGCGGGTTTGGAGGCAGGACTATGTGACTCTTCAGGATAGCGGCACCGCCCCATGACCCTTTAATGAATAATTAGCATATAGCGTGTGCCGTTTTAAAAGTTGATTTTATAGATTTTGCTGCATCTGAAAAAAACATACAGGGGAATGTTTGGAAATATTGTCAGGTAATGTATTACCGCATGGTGGCGGTTCAATGAGTTAAAACTACCAGACAGGTTCCCATTAAATATACAATGAATTGAAAACAATTCTATCTGCCCTGCAATTTTGTTATTATAAATATATACTGTAACATCCGTGGTCGCTGACCACGAACTCCTCCTATCCTGTTGACGCCCTTCTCTCCAGAAATGTTGGCACATGCGGCCATCCTCTTCCGCAGCCACCACTAGGGTGCGCTCGCTAGCTCAGTCCAGCCTTAAGGAGCCAGAGTGCACACATGTGTGAGATTGAGCTGATTGCTCCCAGTTCACCCTGGACTATAAGAAGGATTCTGCCCCTCCCTGCATTGCCTGAGCTTTATTGTTGTTACCCTAGTCTGTCTTTGCAAATGGTATTCTAAGTGTTTTCCAGTTCCCAGTGTTTCCCGTTCCTACTACCTATCACCTGTATCCCGTGCTATCCTGGTCCAAGTGCCGTATTGAGTTGGAGTCATGCTGCGCTGAGTACCACGCCTGTCCTTCTACACCACGCCTGGTGCCTGCCTGCTGCCTAGTCCCAGCCGAGCCTGTCTTGCTACTGTCTGAGCTACCACAGGTAAACCTATATGAACTATAGACTGTGACCTGTGTCCTGTTGGCCATCTTCCATACCGTTAAGGCAGTACGACCCAGTGGGTCCACGTTCCCAACGTTACATATACTATTTAATTACAGCATCAGAACCAAGCTCATACATATATACGGCACGAGAGCCAAGCTCAGTACATATATACAGCACCAGAACAAAGCTTAATACATATATAAAGCTCCAGAACCAAGCTCAGTACATAAATACAGCACTAGAACCAAGCTCTGACATATATACAGTACCAGAAAGAAAGCTTAATACATATATACAATACCAGAACAAAGCACAGTACATACATGCAGCCCCAGAACCAAGCTCCGTACATATATACATCACCAGAATGAAGCTCAGTACATATATACAGCACCAGAACAAAGCTCAGTGTCATGGTGGGTGTGTGGACCCACTGGGCTGTACCGCCGTAGCGAGATAGCAGCTGGCCAACAGGATACCAAGTCAATGTCTAAAGTTCGAATATGGGTACCTTTGGTAATTTCAGACAGTAGCGATGGTAGGCTCAGATGGGACCTTGGCAGCAGGCAGACACCAGGTGCGGTGTAACACAGAAGGCGTAATATATCGTACCACATGACTCCAATGCTCAATGGTACAGGAACAAGGTAGCTTGGGATACAGGATACAGGTAGCAGGTGCAGGAAAACTGGGAACTGGAAAACACTAAAGGGACCATTTGCAAAGACTAACACGGGTAAATACAACAACACTCGGGCAATGAAGGAAGGGGCAGGGCCCTTCTTATGGTCCAGGGTGATCATGGGCTAATGTGACATACAATTCAGGTATGAACACAGCAGAGTGAAGCGGAAGTGAGCGCTGGCTTCTCCTGAGGAGGAGATGCGGGCCAGCGCTCACTAATCCATGGCTGCGGCCTCCTGGGGTGAGTAATCCCGATGCTCCTCGGCCATGGGTGTCACACTCAGTTCATATATACAGCACCAGAACCTAGCTCATACATATATACAGCACCAGAACAAAGCTCAGTACATATATACAGCACCATAACCAAACTCAGTACATAAATACAGCACCAAGACAAAGCTCAGTGTCATGGTGCGGGGTATAGACCCACTGGGCTGTACCGCGAAGCGGATAGGCAGCTGGCCAACCAGGTACAATACAATGTCTATAGTCCAGAAAGGGTACCGGTGGCAATATAGACAGTAGCGGTGATTCAGGCTTAAGATAAGGCTCCGGCAGCAGACAGACACCCGGTGGGTGTAACACAGCAGATGCAATGGAAGACACAGATCGACTTCAACTCTAGACGGCACAGAGGCACGGTAGCACAGGATAAAGGGTACAGGCAGCAGGAACGGGTAACACTGGGAACTGAAAAACACTGGGAGACCATTTGCAAGACAAATTTTAGGTATACAACAACTCTCAGGCAAAGATCGAGAGGGCAGAGTCCTTTTTAGAGTCTAGCAGCATTCCGGACTGATTGCAGATTAGCTGCAATTGTGCACGCACTGGCCCTTTAAGGCCATGCACGCGCGAGCGCGCACGCCCTGCGGGAAACAGTCTCTGAAGCAGGAAGTGAGTGCCGGCGTCTCTCTGGTGGGAGATGCCGCCGAGAACTAACATGTCCATGGCCACAGTCGTCTGAGGGTAAGTCAGAACGACGGGCCGTGGCCATAGACGTTACACTCAGTACATATATACAGCCCCAGAACAAAGCTCAGTACATATATACAACATCAGAACCAATCTCAGTACATATATACAACACCAGAACCAAGCTCCGTACATATATACTTCACCATAACCAGGCTCAGTACAAATATACAGCTCCAGAATTAAGCTCAGTATATATATATATATATATATATATAGCACCAGAACAAAGCTCAATATACAGCTATATACATCTCAATTTAGTTCAACCCCTGCTTTATAGGTTTGTACGGTGTAAAACTATAGCTCCCAGCATGACCCGAAGAATAGTAAGGATATGCTGGGAGGTTCTGTTTCACAAAAAAAATCATATCATAATCAAACCACCCATCATCTCGCTGCAGATCATACAGCGACTACATTACTGATTAGAGGCGGAATAAACATTTACATTAAGTGACTCACCAGTGACGTCACAGATACTAGTTATTTTTCTTCTCCATCCGGTCCAGACCTCTATTATGACTTCTCCTGGCCATAGCCTATTTCTGCAATTTTCCACTCAGATGTCTTCAGCTTTTCACTTTTAAAACATTTCTGCACCTATAAACGAAGATAAAATTCTCAACACGCCTAAATATAATAGCGCCATACGCTGCACCTCTAATTATAATAGCACCATACACTGTGTCCCTTATTGTGATTGTAATGTACACTGTGTTCCCCACACACACACAAACACACTGCCCCCTGTAGATAGTGCCCCCATAGCCCCCCTGTAGATAGTTACCCCCATAGAGCCTCTGTAGATGGTGCCCTACATAGAAGCCCCTGTAGATAGTGCCCCACATACAGCCCCCTGTAGATAGTGCCCCATATATGGACTCCAGAGCTGCAAGGCAATAGTGCTAACCACTGAGCCACCGTGCTGCCCTACATATAGTTCCTTCTATAGATAATGCTCCACATATAGCACACCCCAGTAGACAGTGCCCTACATATTGTACCCCTGTAGATAGTTACCCACAGGTAACCCACCCCTGTATATAGGGTTCCACATATAGCTCACCCCTGTAGACAGTGTCCTAAACCCCCCCACAGATATAGCTCCCCCTGTATATAGTACTCCACATCCCAACATATAGACCCCCCTGCAGATAATACCACTCACAGTTTTATTAGAAGAAAAAAAACTTTACGATGTCATCGCGCCACTAGCGTAGTTAAAAGGCGCTGATTAGCAGGGTAGAATGACTTGCCCGGTCAATCAGTGCCTTTCAACAACGCTAGTGTCATTGAAAGGTGCTGATTTACTTGACGGGGCAAGCAATTTTTCCCTGACAATCAGCATCATTGTAAGGCGCTGAATGGTCAGGCACAGAACATGCCCGGCCATTCAGTGCTAATGCATGTATTTGTATCTGCGTGCTATAGACGCAGGTACAATTAGTGAAAGAGGGGCTGGCGGCGGCTGGTTTCAGTGGGGCCGCCGCGCCCTCAGAGATGCAGCAGCTGCCTATAATATTAATTTGTATCTACGTCCAGAGTACACAGATACAAGTGAATGTGGCTGTCGCTAGCACCGGGGCCCCTTCTGGGGATAGCGACGCCACCGGGCATGAGGGGAACCATGCCACCTGACCCATAAATGTTAGAGGCCGGGCATCGAGGCCCCTGTAGTTGTGTTGCTACCGCTGTAACAGCCACAACGGCTGCAAGTAGCACCACTGGGCATGGGCGCAGGGGGCCCTGTGTCACAGGCAGCATGGGCCCCCCTCATAACAGGGATTCTGTAGTAGCTGCTATGGCTGCTACAGCAGTAGTTACACCACTGAGTGTGATGCTTTTGCTGAGAGATCTTGGGTCCTGGAATTTATGTGGATGTTACTCTGACACATACCCCCTACCTAAACATTGTTGCAGACCAAGTACACCTCTTTATGGTAATAATATTCCCTAATGGCAGTGGCCTCTGACAGCAGGATAATGTGTACTGCCACACTGTAAACTCTCTTTACGATTGGTTTGAGGAACATGATAAAGTGTTCAAGGTGAGAGACAAAGTTGGTCAGCACCTCCTAACTAAGTGAAATAAATGGGTAGGTTTTTATTTTTTAAGAAGGTGCTGACCAACTCTGTCTTTTGCATTATACTGTTTGGGTGTGGTGACTGCCTCCATCTTGGTCATGCGCTCCTCCCACCTGTCCAAGGCTGTTTTTAATTAGTATAGAATGAAGTGGGTTCCTACACATTTTGTAGACCTAGGCCCAAGAGAGAGAGGTAAGTATCCTGTTGTACAGGTATAGTTTAGTATGGGGACTCATCTAAATGAGATCCTCCTATCGTGACAAATTAAAATGTTTGCAATTAAAAAAATGTAAAATATTAAATGGATTGGCCACTGAAGAAAAATAATCGGGTGCATTCTAAACATTATTTTAGTAAACGTACTAATTTGTCTTTATATGCAGTTCAGCGAAGTTATTTTGGGTTTTTAGGCCAAGCCCCCTTGTTATTGCAGTTGTAACCTCCTGCCACCCACTTCTCCGGTCCATTATATGGCCAATGATGGAGGGGCATGTGACCAGACACATTACTTTGCTTCCTCGCTTAACACACACTGCGTCTGCGTTAGTTTCCTGGATGCAGTGTGTTACAATTAGGGTATGTGCACACACACCAATTACGTCCGTAATTGACGGACGTATTTCGGCCGCAAGTCCCGGACCGAACACAGTGCAGGGAGCCGGGGTCCTAGCATCATACTTATGTACGATGCTAGGAGTCCCTGCCTCGCTGCAGGACCACTGTCACGTACTGAAAACATGATTACAGTACGGGACAGTTGTCCTGCAGCGAGGTAGGGACTCCTAGCATCGTACATAACTATGATGCTAGGAGCCCGGCTCCCTGCACTGTGTTCGGTCCGGGACTTGCGGCCGAAATACGTCCGTCAATTACGGACGTAATTAGTGTGTGTGCACATACCCTAAAGGATGGAATGATGTGTCTAGTCACATGCTGCGGGTCCCTACAGCTATAATGGTGTACCAGTTAGGGTATGTTCACATGCTTAGGGTATGTGCACACACACTAATTACGTCCGTATTTGACGGACGTATTTCGGCCGCAAGTCCCGGTCCGGACACACTGCAGGGAGCCGGGCTCCTAGCATCATAGTTATGTACGACGCTAGGAGTCCCTGCCTTGCTGCAGGACAAGTGTCCCGTAGTATAATCATGTTTACAGTACGGGGCAGTTGTCCTGCAGCGAGGCAGGGACTCCTAGCATCGTACATAAGTATGATGCTAGGAGCCCAGCTCCCTGCACTGTGTTCGGTCCGGGACTTGCGGCCGAAATACGTCCGTCAATTACGGACGTAATTAGTGTGTGTGCACATACCCTTAACAAAGAACGTCTGAAAATACGAGCTGATTTCAGAGAAAACAGCCTCTGATTTTCAGGCGTTTTTGAAG